>NC_142187.1:3597500-3925000 GCF_026936395.1 Plectropomus leopardus | reverse complement strand
CACAATAAATACAGGCGGGCCAAAAATTGTCAAAAATTGCTTAGATCTCAGAACGTTAATAGTAATAAACAAGGTCCCGTCTCCAACACTGTATCCGGTTCTCTTTATGCTTTCATGTACTTTACCCACAACGAAAGTGCAGGGCATGATGGGAAACACCTGGCTCATCCCTCATGTAGAAGAACTAATAATTAACCACAGTAACAACTTAAATCGCTGTCATGTCTGATTTGTGGAAAGGAAGCCGCCTCAAAGAAATAAAAATGATGTTTCACCCAAATCACAGCATGTTGATCTGAAAGGCAGCTGTAAACAGTCTGTTGTTTGCTCCATCATGGCGCACAGAGGGCTGTGGTGAGCTGCTTTAGTTCAGCTACAAACGCTTTTAATGGTGACAACGTTTGTAGTAGGAATGAAGAACCTGAAAATTCAAAACAAACCTGAGCAGTGTCCACTTTTTCACTTATTATCTGTGTGTTCTAGATGCTGCAAACACTCAGAATTTCTGCTTTGGTATCAGTTTACATATACTCTGAAACAAGTTCACTTTTGAACTCCTATATAAGCCTGTTTATGACGAAAGAAGTAAAAGACAAAATATCATAAAAGTCATATTATTTTAAAAGAATGAAGCTTTTAATATAGACCCAAGAGATCTAAATTATCAAAAACATTGTCAATGGATGTTTAAAAAAAATCATCCTTAAATATAATTTGGGGTTTTGCAGAATCGTACAATACTAACAGGCCCAAAAGGGACAGTATTGTTCAAATGTCCTAACAAGAAGTACTTTCCTCAGAGACAAGCTGTGTGTTGAGGTTACTGTCTAGGTTCTCTGTCGAGAGATCTCTTTCTTGTTCTTTTAAACTGCGTGATATGTGCTTGGCTTGTTGTTTTGTAATGCATATGAGGAGACTCATTACCATACCTCGCACCTGTCACACACACACACACACACACACACACACACACACACACACACACACACACACACACACACACACACACACACGCGCATACAACAGAGCGGTGACCCCTCCCCCGCCCCAAAACTCCATCTGATAATAATTCTGATGAATGTGTGGAGAACAAAGACACATTCACAGCCGTATGCTAAGAATGTGTCTAAATGTGTGTTTTTAAAAAAGCAGTTTACAGCCAGACTGCTGATGGCCTTTTTTTTTTTTTTTTTTATCAATTTTTATAGATTTTGGCCTTTGGAAAAGAATAGTGTTTTTTGATTGATAAATTTTACTTAATTAACTAAAAAAAGAGATCAAAACAAACTAATAACATTTAAATGAACAACAAACCTCCACAAAACTCTAAATGAATAATTTCTCATAAACAATGCAAATCTTACATGTTCAAAGAGGAGTGTAGAAAGGTCACACTTACTTATTCCTAATCCTTCTCTGCTTAGGTTACTAAGTGCTTTGCAGAAAGAAACAACAATACAGCAATAACATAAAACCAGGAGAAAAACTGCATGAAGAAAATCAATAAGCAGCATCACATAGAGTACATGAATCACACATGAAAACACTTAAACACTTAAAGATAGGTCTCCAGATGTGACTTAAAGGTCTCTATAGAGGTCGCTGACTGTTCGCACAGTCCCCTTGTGTTTTTGATTAATTCATAAACTTTACCTTACATACACATATACACAAACATTAGGGTTGTTGACATTAATCGTTGCTACGATGCATCGTGATGCAGACAAGGACGATTCTGCATAGATGTGGTGACTTAATTGTGGTGACTTCCAGTGGCAGCCAGAATCAAATTCAAAGCTCTTCTCTTGGCTTACAAAACAATCACAAGAACTGCTCCAGCCTACCTGGAATCCCTGATCCAGGTCTATTCTCCTTCTCGCCCACTACGCTCTGCATGCGAAAGACGCCTGGTGCTTCCAGCCCAGCACGGCTCTAAATCTCTAGCCAGACTCTTCTCTTCTGTTGTTCCCAAATGGTGGAACAAACTTCCAAACTCTGTGCGTTCTGCTGAGTCCCTTTCCACCTTTAAGAGACAATTGAAAACTCATTTGTTCCGAGAACACCTAGGCACTTAACCTGACTCTTCTCCTCTTCGCCCTTTGGGGTAAATTAAGTCAAAAGGTCCAAAACCCAGCACCTAATGATTATCTAGCACTGACAAAGTTGTGTGATGTTGTATGTTGACTGTCATCGTAAGTAGTGATACTGAGATTGTTGAATCTCAGATGCTGAGATTGCTACTGGTTATTACTTTGGTTTCAAAAAAAAAAAAAAAAAGGGGGGGGTAGGGCTAGACTTCTTCTGCCACTAGATGGCAATACCTGTGACCAATCACACCTGAAGCACTTTTTGCACTTACTAAGGGTTTTTTCCTTAAGTCTAAATTCTTGCTTGTGTTGTACGTCGCTTTGGATAAAAGCGTCTGCTAAATGAAATTGTAGAATTGTAGATTATAGCCACATAACCTTGTTTGCTGATTTTTCTGGCTGCGGCTGGATTATAAAATATTTCTTGATGAAAAAGATGACATGTGCATCAATATAGAAAATTGAGGATGCAATACATCGTGATGCATCGTGAACCCGAATGAAATCGAATAGAACTGAGTCACTGACGGGGCGCCTGGTGGCTCAGTGGATGGAGCTGGTGCCCCATGTATGTCCTCGCCGCAGCGGTTGTAGGTTCTGGTTTACGGCCCTTTGCTGCATGTCATCCCCTCTCTCTCCCCCTTCACACTGTCTCTCTGTCCTTTCCAATAATAAAAATGCCCAAAAAGTAAACTTAAAAGGACTGAGTCATTGACATAATAATTGTAACCAAATCAAATCGTGAGACCAGTGAAGATGCACAGTCCTAACAAACATATGCATAGACTACATATATAACTTAATATGCACACATACATGTATAGAGTTTATGAATGATTATCCAAATTCTGTATATTACATGTTTATCATACAGTGTCAGTAAACTAAAGCTTAACTGATTGCAGCCCTCTTATACTTATGGAAAATACATTTTTTGTGCCTTTTCTGACTTGAGTAATATTTCTGCTTTGTGCTTGAGTTCCACATTTAAATCATTCCACAGTTTCACCCCACAGAGTGAAATATACTCAGAAATACTTCATAAATGTAACACAATGCTACTTTAAATTATACTTTCCTGTGAAATTATAACCACCCTCCCTGTCAAATGTTTTCTGTGTCCTACTTAGTAGTAAATTTTTCTTTGCTTTATAGATTATTTATGCAATGTTCAATTCTACCATAAACTTGAACACATTTGACTTTAAACACAGAGTGTTAAGTGTTTTGTTGAGTACAGCTGTAATGCTGTTCCTCATTTTCAAAAATATGAGTAAGAAATCAGAATATACTGTACAGTTTCAGAATTGCAGTCATTCTCATTGGGTCTCTGTATTTCTGGTTGGAATGTTGTGCAGTGTATGCAAATGACATCAGCTGGCAGGAAGTAAACAAGCTGTTGCCTAGCAATGCAGACTTTATTTGTGATGATGAGCTGAACTTTGTGTCTGTTTTTTGTCTTTGTCATTTAGGGAAGTGTGAGGACAGCTTAGCCACTCCCCTTCCCTACAGCTCCTTCACCAGTTCATCAGTGTATGGCCGAGCTTATGGAGCTGGTTATGCCAAACTCAACCGCAAACAAGGTATGCCTTTGTGATTGGAGCTTTCACATGGAAACGTCTCCAGATAATAATAGAACAAAGCTTGCAAGCCATACAGTTACTCTGTTTAGATGACTGTACTTGCTGAACTCCCTCCAGTGACATCGTCCATCATAAAGAAACTCTACGTACACAACTCTGCCTCATCATAATAAAACTAAAACATTATAATTTTGTTTCAAATGTTGAAATCCATTTTTCAGCTCTTTATCTTTTCCCTTCCTCCAATCTTTCACCCTGTCCGCTCTACAACACCCACAAACTAGGTGCTGGAGGCTGGTCCCCCTTGGATACAGATCGTTACCAGTGGTTACAGGTGGACCTGGGTTCTAGGAAGCAGGTGGTTGCCATAGTGACCCAGGGCCGCTACAGTAGCTCTGATTGGACCAGCAAGTATCGGCTGCTTTACAGTGACACGCAGAAAAACTGGAGGCCGTATCTACAGGATGGAAATATTTGGGTGAGGAAGAATCTTGTGTCTGGTTTTGTGATGTCACCTCATCTTTTGCAAATGTTCACTTAAACCCTTTGAACGAACTTGATGCCTTTTGTGTCAACACCCCCCAAAGTTGTCACTCATGTATAGCCAGAGTCAGTGCAGCTTAGGCTCTTCAGAAACACTGATGGACTCTCAGATGTCCATAAATAACTTTGTTTTACTTCCGACATATCTTCAGATTTTGCCCACTATAGTTATTACAGTGTAAACAGGAAAAGCAGAAATGCTAAATTTCAGTACTTTGGAGTGCATCTGTGAGTGCAAAGCCTGGAAACTAGCTGCTAAGTGCACCTCCAAACAACGAGCCCAAACTAGCAGGTTTGATTTCAGCTTCAGCTCATTGCTGCATGCCATCCCCCCTCCCCCTTTCATGCTGAAGCCATCCTATCAAATAAAAGCAAAAATCTCAAAAACTAATCTTAAGAAAAAAAAAAGCAAAGTGCAGAGGAGCGGAATTTCTGTACAGTTTCCTGCATCAACTCTGCAGCTGGTTCAAAACTTATATTTTTTTATTACAGAGAAAGAAAAGGTATGATCAAAGGTATCGTGGGTCAGAAAAACAAACAACAAAAACATTCATTCTGAATATTCCATCTCAGATGCTTGAAATGTTTGAGTTTACCACAATGTACCATCTCTGGTCTCTCTGGTCTCTCTTTCTTCATCTGTTCTTACATTTGCTGTAGCTAGTGATGAAGAGTAGGTCGTACCCAGCATGCCATTGGGTTGTGTAACGCTTAATGGGGTCATCTTTTAATACACTACATTGTTTAGATAAGGCACTGTGTAAATAATAAATATGTCTCATAGATCTGGAGAATTGATCGGATGAACAGTTGTCGAGAAAATTGAAGGACAAACATAAAAACAAACAGAAACTCCTTTTATTTTAGTTAGATCATGCTTATGATGACTATGACGCTCCTCCGGCCAGAATGCTGCAGCTTGTTTGTTTCTGTGTGTTTCAGACGTTTGAGGGGAACGTGAACAGTGAAGGAGCTGTTCGCCATGACCTGCAGCATGCCATCCTGGCTCGCTACATCCGCTTCATCCCAGTGGACTGGAGCAGGGAGGGACGCATCGGAGTGCGACTGGAGCTCTACGGCTGCTCCTACTGTGAGAACAAGAGAGGGAAACCTGATTCTGAGCCTCTGTGGTCACAACCACTGATTGACTGATAAATCACAATGCACATTTGCTTCGTGACAGTTATTCAGAGTAGCACTTCACAATTGGAAAAACAGAAAAAATCATGAGATTAATTAATTTGAAAAAGATGATTAGTCACAGTCAGATGAGGATGTGAGATTAAAGACTCAAGCAACAGGCTGGAGTTAAGACTCTAACATTTTGCATCATCACCATCAAGTGTCAAGACACAACTTTCAAATTCAAACTTTTACATTGAATAAATAGTGAATGTAGTATGCTGTTAAGCAGGAAGTGGGTTCACAAATAAAGATGAAGGTGCAGTCATTAGCACCCTTAAAGGTACAACAAGGCCCAGAGAAAAGTCAGATGGCTATCAATCAAACAGGTCTATCTAATCAGGTCAAATCAAATCATTAGAAAAAAAAAATATTGTGATATTGGATTTTCTCCTCATTGCCCAGCACAGGGTCACATTGAGCATCATACAATATGAACTGTTAATGTTAGGGATTCAGCTGTGTTTAGGTAAATTAAAAGAAAACAGACTTTTACACACCAAATCTCCACTTCCTATGAGTACCTGAGTCAGCAGAGGGATATAGTGTCCTTGGCTTTTCGTCTCAGAGCTCCTCCCAGTGTGAGATCATTTCCATGATTCACCAGTTTTTGGAAGAGCTCCGCTCACAGCTCTGCAAGATGACAGAACCAGTGCTGATACACTCAAATGGCTCACTCTTAATATAAAAGGACAACTTCACTTGTGTCAACTTGGTATCAGGTGTATTCATCTTAACCATCTTTATTGCTTTAACAGTTTTTTGCTGCTTACACTTCCTCATGAAGATGCTCTGATCAGCTCCTCTTTATTATCCCTAAATGATAAATTGGTAGGAAAAATGTGGATGTTGAGGGCTTAAAGGCTTTATCCATGCATATTTGTCCTCATTTTTATTATAGTGTATTTAGCATAAGTTTGTTTGTGATTTGTTTTGTGTAGTTCATTTTAGTATTTGTTTTTGGGAAACCCTTGAAAATGAAATGATAGATCTCAAGGGCCTCATATTAATTTATTTGTGGTGGTCATCACAATAAAAGCATTACACCCACACATAGATTTTCTGTTTTTAGAGCAGGACTGTTCATCAGGAAATATACAGAGAGCTTTGTTATTCATTGTGCCACACTCTCGCAGTGCAGAGCGTACTCAGCGTACTCAGCAGAACTTCAGGTGAAACTTGAAGTGAAACTTAACTTTTCATTCTCCTGCGTCTCAAAGTTAAGTTTCACTTTCATTGCACCTGAAGTTCTGCTGCTCCGCCTGTGCCCAGAGTACGCTCTGCACTGCGAGAGTGTGGCACCATGAATAAGCTGCTTGTAACTTCACAGGGTCAAGTACACAGGCACAGGCACTGGACCCAGAATCTGTTCTTTATTTTTTTGTCCTCCAGGGGCAGATGTGATCAGTTTCGATGGCCATGGCGTCATCTCCTATCGCTTCAGGAGTAAGAAGATAAAGATTGTGAAGGACGTCATATCTCTGAAGTTCAGGACCACAGCTGGAGATGGGGTCCTGCTCCACGGGGAGGGACAGCAGGGAGACTACATCTCCCTGGAGCTCCGCAGGGCCCGACTGCAGCTAAGCATCAACTTAGGTAGACGTCCATACAGTCAGGGTTCTCCACAGACAGTTTCTCCTCCTCTGTTGATAGCACTATAACCTTTCCGTCCTTTTCGTGTGTGTGCTCTGCTGTTGTCTCCAGGCAGTAACCAGTACGGCTCCATTCAGGGTCACACCTCAGTGAACAGTGGGAGCTTACTGGATGACGACCACTGGCACTCAGTTGTCATAGAGCGATACCGGAGGAACGTCAACTTCACTCTGGACCATCACACTCAGCAGTTCAGGACCAATGGAGAGTTTGACCACCTGGACCTGGACTATGAGGTAAGCACTCCCTTCAGGTCACATTGTCAGGCATTTCCACCATTTAGGCTCACATTCCTGCAACACTCACGATGCCCCACTGGTATCTTCCTACGGGCTGTCATTCCTGTGTGACAGACATTGCAAGAAATCAGTAGATTTGATTTTTTCTAAGCTAGGGATATATGTCCAGAGAACTATATTTATAATTACTGTAACTATATATGTTAAATTATTTTACAGAATTATTATATTTTAAGCAATTTTCCAGGTCATGTAATTTTTTTGTATTTTTGAGGTAGTTGTAGTAGTTTTTTGCTTTCTTTTACTTTTTTTTTTTAAAAAAAAGTTTTGTTTGTTTTTTACTAATTTTACTAAGTTCTTGCTAATTTTGGGTAATTGCTTCTTAAGTTGCTCATTGTTTTCTTCTCATATTTCATACAGAAATCATACTAAATTGCCCAGGTTTCAGAGGATTAAATATAGATATACTTAGATATAATATACTTCACTCGGGTCCAAATAGAAAAAAAATAATCTTTACTTGAGATTCATAAGAAAAACAGCTGATTATGGTGGAGTGTTTTATGCAGCATGGAGAGGACATGGAGAGACAAGGACACGCATACATCGCAGTGTCACTGTGGGAGCTGTGTAGGTAATTAGAGGAGCAGCTCATTCTTGTACCTTGTTGTGAGCCCAAACTGAACCCGGTGAGTTGGGTCAGGCCCAGTCGGGTTCAGGCAGAGAGTCAGCTCTAAACATCTATGGTCCAGCAGGATCAGTGTCAGTGAATTCATGTTGCTCTGCTGTGTGTCCTCAGATCAGTTTCGGAGGGCTGCCTGTATCTGCAAAGCCGAGCTTTGGAGGCAGAGACAACTTTGTGGGCTGCATGGAGGGAATCACTTACAATGGAGACAACATCACCAACCTGGTCCGCAGGAAGAAGGTGGACACGTCCAGCTTTGTAAGACAACTCTCACTGGCTCTCAGTGTGTGTGTTTGTGTTTAGGAGACATAGCTTATGTCATTTTCATTTGAGTTAAAAACTACTTTAAAACACTTTAATTCAAAAAGCTATACCTCTAAATTGAGTTTTTGAGCCTGTAACTTAACCTGTAACAACAACAAAAAAATTACATTTCAGAAATAATTATTTTATTTATTTATTTATTTATTTATTTATTTATTTAAGGACTGTCAATCTATTAACAAAAGTCACACTCGGATCAAATGACTCTGTTCGATTATTGCTTCTGAAAATGTTTTAGCTCAGAAATGACAAATCTGTTTTCTCTCTCTCTCTTCTGCTGTAGCGTAATCTGACATTTTCGTGTGCCGAGTCCAACTCCTTCTCCGTTTTCTTCAACTCCACGTCCTTCCTGCGCCTGCCAGGTCAGAGTGACAGCGACACTCTGTCAGTCAGTCTGTCCTTCAGGACGTGGAACCCCAACGGCCTGCTGATGTTCACAGTGTTGGCTGACGGCTGGGTGGAGGTGGGACTGACGGAGGGCAAGGTCACCGTCTATATTAATGTGACACAGAGCAAGAACACCCGCATCGATATCTCATCAGGTGAGCTCAGCTCATGAATCTTCAGAATGGAAGTTCAGGAGCTCATCAATTAATTTAATCACTTTTTGATTCATTTTTATTTTGCTGCTTAGTTCAGTTCTATTTTATGTTTAAGTTTATGGACTGAAGTGTGTTTTTGGCTGCAGGTTCAGGTCTGAATGATGGCCTGTGGCACAGCGTCCATCTGAATGCTCTGGAGAATTATGCTATGCTGACAGTGGACGGAGACGAGGCGTCCACAGTCAGAACAGCCATTCCTGTCCAGATCCAGACTGGGGGAACCTACTACTTTGGAGGTGATTGCCCAAAAACATAACAAACCATCTAAAGGAACATGTATATTTCAGGTGGCAGTTACATGTTTTTTTTCAGGCACTGAAACATGAAATTCAGCCAGTTTTAAATCAAAGTATTTTAAGTGTGTCATCACACTAGGCAGGTTTCCATAACATATTTGCACAACAGTTAAGCAATATTTTCAAATGATGATTAAACAAAATTGTTTGAGTGATGTTCTGCGACTTCTCCTCTGGTGATGACATTCCAAGAAGCATAGTGATGGATGTTCAAAACATTAGCATCTGCATTTCTATTGCAGCCACTGCACTAGCCGTCATTAATTCCAATCCAAGGTCATGTAGGCGTGTTATGTGAGCGATAATGGAAAGGGGAGCCCCTGATACATGGAAGCGGCCACATATGAGGGATTTCTGGGAGGTGACAGTCCACGATTTCACAGAGGAATTGTGGATTCAAAACTTCCAGATGATCCGCTCAACTTTTGAACTGATGGCTCAATTTTTCTGAGGGAGGGAGGCTTAGACCTCAGTATTTCTAAAATCCCAGCTACAGCCATGAGGACTACAGGGATTGTACAGAGTCAACAACAGCACAGAGGTTAATCAGTACTTCTTCAGTGCTCCCTATAATGACCTTTGACCTCCTCCACTTGCCTCCAGGCAACTTCCTGCACCCCAACACCCGAACACTTCAGCGCTCCTTCCAGGGCTGCATGCAGATGATCCACATAGACGACCATCCAGCTGACCTCAGAGCTGTGGAGCAGGGCCTTATTGGAACCTTTGAAAATGTCAGCCTGGATATGTGTGCCATTATAGACAGGTATACAACTCAGTCACAATCACAGCATTAAGATTGTCATGACAGAAGAGAAAGCACAGGCTCAGTAAGTACTGTGGGTTAGACATAGGTCTCTGCTGTGTTCTGCCAGTGTTCTTATTTGTGTCCGCCCCCTGTCCCTCTGTGCGTCCTGTCAGGTGTGTCCCTAATCACTGTGAGCACGGCGGGCGCTGCTCTCAGACCTGGGACACATTCAGCTGCAACTGTAGTGGAACTGGATACACTGGAGCTACCTGCCATACCTGTAAGCACACACACACACACACACACACACACACACACACACACACACACACACACACACACACACACACACACACATACACTTCCCTCTACTTCTCTCTCTGTATGGACCCTCTTTGACATTTGGAGCCTTTCCATCAGCAAGTTGGTAGGCCTCATATCAGCACACATTATTTTGGCGTTTCCATTGTGAAAACGTGGATGGTACCTTTAGTGCCTTTGAAATCATCCCCATTTTCAGTCACCCCTCTGCTTGGGGTATCGGGCACACTGATCCGATACTAAAAGGTGGAGCTAGAAACCCTGCAGTCCGTTCACCCTCCCACATGTAAGAGTACTGTCTGCAGTAGAAATATTAAACAGATCCAGGGTCTAGCTACCTTTTCGTAGGTGGTACTTGTGGTTCCAAAGGTACTATACCATAATGTATTGTCTAGCCTCGTACCTTAACCCCAACCATCACAGCTAAATGACAACCGACCCGACGCTGTGGTCTTAGCTCGTGCTCACTGGTCAGACAAAGCAGGAGGAGAGCGCTTTACTGAGACAATTCTTCAGCCCTGTGTTAAACGACATTAACAGCCGATTGTTGATGATCAGCTGTTGCTGCAATCTCTGTCCCCATCCCAAATAGATTCTAATTCTGTGGAAAACACTGAATGCTTATAATAATAAGCTCAGAATCCAAGACTGCATCACAATTACTTTTGCAATTTTCATTTACCTTAACCATGTCCTTGCAAAAAACATCTATAAACAATGTAACATGCAGCGCAACTTTGTAGAAAAGCTGCCATGAAATGAGGCGTTACAGCTTGCAAAATCCAAAAGGGACTGACTGACCTAAATCTTACTGAACCTGAACCTTAAAAACAAGACTGGCCTTTGTTAAGAAGTAAAGACTGGCCAAAATGTCCTCCTTTTCCATAACTGTCCCCACTCTGCTGGTTATAAACATGTTTCAGTCCTCACTATTTAGCAGTTACAAGACCACACACACACACACACACACACACACACACACACACACACACACACACACACACACACAGACACACACACACACACACCCACTCAGCTTTGTGTCTGCTGAGCTGTGTGTGTCCTCTGTAGCGATGTATCAGCAGTCCTGTGAGGAGTATAAACACCAGGGGAAGAGCTCAGGGAACTACTGGATTGACCCAGACGGCAGTGGACCTATCACCCCCTTCAGAGTCAGCTGTGACATGACAGGTGAGATGTCACTGTGAGAAGGGTGAAAAGTCAATCTGTTTAATTTTGTCATGGCAATCTGTATGAAGACCGTTGATGTTGATGTGAATTTTTCTGCTATTTCAGAGGAAAAAGTTTGGACCACGCTGAAGAACAACCTGTCTCCTCAGACATCGGTCACCAGTGCAGACCAGGAGGGGAAGGCAGTGCTGCAGATCATTTACAATGTGACTGATGAACAGGTACACAATGACTACACACTAAATTTGACCTGCAGGAGTTCACGTCCTGCAAGTTTTCTCATTTCAAAACAAAAAAAGCCATTGGCCGCCAAGTGAATCACACACTGTATTTTGAAAATCAAACCAAGGGCTATTTAAAATTGGTTCCAGGCCCACAATCTGCCCCTGGGTCGAACTTTGGACATGCATGCTCTACGGCTTGCACCCACATATATCAAGATAACTAGGCATTGTATAATAAAGAAAAGACTTATTAATATAACAAGAAAAGTTACTTATCAAAACTGTTTTTTGGTATGTATTAATAATAAAAAAAAACATGACATTATAACATGAAAAAGCTTTGATGTGAGATGAAAAGTATCACAATATAATGACAACAATTAACAAGAAACTGACTGTATTATGACATGGAAATTGTACTGCTGTGATGCTAGTACATCTAAAGGTTGATCAAAAGTCTTTTATGTTATGGATTGTAATTAACTGCAAATAATTGCCACTAAAAAAAATCATAAACTAAAATGAAGATTTTTCTGCATACAGTAAAAAAACACACAAAAAGAAGTTCCCTCTGTCTCCTTCCTGTGTGTGTTTCCAGATGTTGTCGGTCACCAGCAGTGCAGAGTACTGTGACCAGTTTGTTGCCTACGCCTGCAAGATGTCTCGTCTGCTCAACACTCCAGGTAACACCTCACTCAGCATGTTGCCTGACTTAAGAACTGATCTACTGAAATTGAAAGTAAACTGACTTCATGCTGTTGCTTTGACTTCCAGATGGCGTCCCGTTCACCTGGTGGGTAGGAAGAGCCAATGAGAGGCATTCTTACTGGGGCGGCTCAGGGCCAGGGATACAGAAGTGTTCCTGCGGTATCGAACACAACTGTACGGACCCCAAACACTACTGCAACTGTGACGCTGACCAGCGCTCCTGGTGAGTGGACCTCTGCTCAGCAGCTTAGTTTAAACTCATTAAAGTTGCAGTTTGAATATTCACATTGAATTATAGTTATTTCCTTCATCAAAGCAGCCGTGACAGACAGCAGAACTGGAAACTTTGCCCCTAAAACGGAAATTTGTCTATCAATTACTCACCCAGTTACCATGAATTTGTGAAGAAAACTTGTTGCATTTCTCCACAGTGAACAAAAAAAATCCAAAAAAGGTGAACATTCTTCATGAATTGAAATAACCACATTGAATAACAACAAAACTATATCCAAACATCTGTTTACCATCTCCTGCAGTAATGTCCAGGTCTCATTCATCCCACTGTATACTCAGTAATTCCCAAACACGAGCATTTTCCCTAAAACATCACAACAATAGAAAACGCTTCTGCCTACGAGCAGCTTCCTGAGTGTACCTGAGCACACGCATGAGCTCTGCCAAAGCTAAAGTTAACGCACACAAAGTTGATTATTTTGCATAGTGTGAGGGCTTGTAAGCGGATCTTTTGACATAGTTTTGCTGGTTTTTTTTACAGTCTTGCTCAGCCTCAGCCTTCTCGATGGGTTTATCAATTTTTGTTAGACATAGAACAATCATGTTTTATATCTACAAGTGGTACACTGGGTTTTGTCAGAGAACTAAATGTGGATGTTTATGAAGAATAATATTATGTTTCGAAGTCTCAAATACCCCTAAAAAGGCCCCAATGTCCACATCACTTTTATCAAGTGAAGATATAAATTCTGTGATGAAGCAATTAGCACTTTCTGTAGGATAATTGGGATGGAAATAAAACTTTAATAGATGAAGGAAATTATTCTTTTCTTGATTTCCTTCCTCACAATAATTCTTGATATGCACACTTTAATAATGCAGTAGGTATTTAAACGATAATTAGTCAGTTAACTGTCAAATATTAGGTTATATTATGAATATAGTTTATTTATAGAATCTGTGCAGTGATGGACAATAACGGTGTACATTTATTCAAATACTGTACTTAAGTACAGTTTTTGAGTATCCGTACTTAAGATGAGTATTAGTATTTTTGGAAACTTGTTACTTTGACTCTGCTACATTTGAAAGACAAATATTGTACTTGTGACTCCACTCCAATTATATAAAGGCTCTATTTACTCATAATATTTGCTTTGAAGTCAGCAGATGATTTTTTTTCTTTTCTAAAATACTAAAGTCAATATCAGTTGGCGGTGTTAGTAATGGCTACAGCAGCAGGTGGAAATGAAGATTTGAAGCTTTGAAGTTTTTGAGCTGAATAATAATTTGTTTTAAATGTTTACGCAGTTTACTGCGCACAAACTTCATTATAGCCTCAATAGCTTCTGTAAATGCACTGTGACAATATACAGCAGTGTGTAGAGATTTGTTTTGACAGTACTTTGAGTACTTAAGTATTTTTAAAAGCAAGTACTTCTGTACTGTAATTCAAGTAATAATTTGACTCAGCAACTTTCACTTGTTTTACAGTGATATATATAGTAGCTCAGGTAAAAGAGTTGTGTACTTTGTCCACCACTGACTCTGAGTGACTGGCTGCTCGTGCTGCTGTCCCAGAGGACTTCATTACAGAGCTGTGTCTGCTGGTGTTACTGTGTGCTCACATTTATCACTGTCACCAGTCAAGCCAGAACAGCCAGGCTGCAAGACATGATTTTTTGACTTGGAAAATCAATCTAATAATGCCTCAGATATTAGTGTAATATGAACTTGACTTAACTGATGGATATTTGTCTGTGTGTGTGTGTGTGTGTGTGTGTGTGTGTGTGTGTGTAGGAGGGAGGATTCAGGCCTGCTGGTGTATAAAGACCATTTGCCAGTCAGTCAGGTTGTGGTAGGTGATAGAAGCAGAGCTGGATCTGAGGCCAAAGTGACGATAGGACCACTCCGATGCCAAGGGGACCGTGAGTGGCTCGCACACGCACACACACACACACACACACACACACACACACACACACACACACTCAACACACAAACACCAATGTATTATCACATAACAGTTTGTATTATATCCTACAGGACCCCACAAATCACGTTATGTACTTAACATGAATATACGTACTTAACATAAAGTTACAGTGGTTTAGGCGCATGAATAAAGCCAGCGCAACCTCAACTCCCAGGGTTAGACCCAGCGCTGCCCCTCGCTGTTACAGCCCTTGCTGGGTTGTGGCAAAAATTTTCCGTATAAGCCAGGAGTGTTGCAGCAAGGAGCTACAAGTTCACATCTAATTTCCCGATTTTGATTTTCTCATTTCAAAATGAAAATCCATCAGCCATTATGTACACCGACCATCAGTACATTTAGCTCTTATTTTGGTACTTCCACTAAGCAACAGCGTGACTTTGTATATTAGCTAAATATTTAGAACCGTGACATAAAGATTTAAGATTTAGATTAAAGATTTAACATTTAACATTTGGATGTAACATTTAACATCTAGTTTTAACATTTAAAATTTAGCTATAACATTTAGATGTAATATTTTACATTTATATTTAACATTTAGATATAATATTTTACATTTAGATTTAATATTAAACTTTTTTTTTGACTGTAAGATTATAATGACATATTGCTGCTGTTACTTTCAGAGTGCACAACTTCGGCAAGAAATTGTTTTTGACAATTAAAGCATGTAAACATGTTTTAGTAGAAACCTTAAATACCAGTGAATGAAGCTAAAAATATATGGAATATATTTCCCCTAATCTTTTACAAGATGATTTTTAAGATATTTACCTATTTCTGCCTGATGACAGCTGGGATTGGCTCCAGCCCCCCTGTGAACCTTGCGAGGACAAGCGGTTACGGACAATGAATGAATGAATGACCTATTTCATATAATAAGAGAAACATTAGTATTTTTATCTTTGTTATCTACAAAACTTAAACTACGTTTTAGAAAAATGACAATAAAGTTACCTTGTACCTTGTACTATTGTTTTCTCAAGGGAGCTTCTGGAACGCAGCATCCTTCACCAGCCCTGCCTCCTACCTCCACTTCCCTTCCTTCAGAGGAGAAACCAGCACTGACATTTCCTTCTACTTCAAGACCTCGTCCACTCATGGCGTCTTTCTGGAGAACCTGGGAACTGCTGACTTCCTTCACATTGAACTCAGAGGTATGTCTGTAGGCGGGTTTTTTCTATACAGATTTGCACAAAATTTAAGTGATATTTTCCAAATGTTGATAAAACACAATTGCTGTTTTCTAATCGCCTGAAATACCACCTCATGAGAGGGTAAATGGGAGTTTTTTTGAAAACTGACTTGTTTCCAATAGGCGTATTTTATATTCCCAATTTCAGAAACCTGCCCAGTGTTTGGACACTGAACACTATTTTAGAATCTTCCTGTGGTGAATTAAACACTATTGGATGAGATACAAGTATAGAATAATGAACCTAATCAATGAAAACAGATATTAATGTAAGAAGAAATAGTCCCTCTGATAAAAGAGAGTTTCCAGAAGTGATTTATAAGATACTTGTGATATGGCTCGCCTGAGATGCCCTAACAGGAGTTTTAAAACTAAGGGGCCTGGGCTGAAATACTTAGAGTAAATCTCTTCAGTTGCCCAAAATACATGTGTTTTTCATAGATTTTGGTTGTAGTAATTCAAAACAATAGAGAAATCAGAGATTGACTTTGTCTTTAGTGAAAACCTCAGTTTTAATTGTCTCCAATTTTTTGATCCCAGGAGGCTCGGTGGTCCTCTTCTCTTTTGATGTGGGCAGTGAGCGGGTGGAGCTCAGCATCCGCTCACCCGTGCCCCTCAATGACGACCAGTGGCATCGTGTCGAGGCTGAGAAGAACATCAGGGAAGCTGTGCTGCAGCTTAACGGACAGTACAGAGAGGTCAGACCCATGCCTCCACAGGGACACACCAAACTAGAGTTCTACAGTGAGCTATATGTTGGTAAGACACACACACACATGCCGTATGTACTATACTGTTCTCCACAACTGTCACACATGAGGTACACCACTTGAGGGTTCATCCTGTCTTTGTTTTGGTCCTGTCTCTAGGATGTGTTAGCAGAGGTAAGAGTTGGGACCTGTTTTCCGGTCCAGTTTGGGAGCTTAAACCAGTTTGATTTTATGCAAACTGGCTAAATGTTAAAGTTTAGGCAAATTAAAGAGTAGCCTACATCAGCAACCTGTGCTGATGACCTATGTAGCTCTTTTCTAGTTGTTCGACCACTCTTAAAGTTTTAACACTACACTTCACATTCACCCATTCACGCAGACATTCATACACTGACGGCCGAGGCTACCATACAAAAGTAATGCACCCATTACATTAGGACATGCACATTGGGATACACCCTGGATAGGTCACCAGACTATCGCTGGGCTAACACACAGAGACAGACAACCATTCACGCTCACATTCACACAATTTAGAGTCACCATTTAGTCTTTGGACTGTGGGAGGAAACTGGAGACATGGAGAAAACATGCAAACTCCATACAGAAAGAGATCCCTTAACCAGGGTCGCCCCACCTTGGGTTCAAACCCGGGATCTTTGTGCTGTCAGGCGACAGTGCTTATCACCACATGGTGAGGAGGTACCTTAAAATGACTTCAGGTTCACTCAAGGTTTACAAGGTTCCGAGCATGCGTCTCCAGGGAGAGTCCAGATTTTTGTGACCTATCAAACACCCCAACCAGCCACCTCACAAGATAGTTTCCTTGTGCATTTGTCACATGATCACAGCCTTTCAAAATATGTGGGATATGTATGACTTTGGGTGCATTACTTTTCATAAAAAAATGTGCGAGAATAGCCTTGCGCCACTCCCCTTCCTCCTACGTCTTCTGAAATTTGTGACCCCTAGTGGTAAATTTTGGTATACTGGTCCAGTCCATGATTTAATGTCAAAGCGGTTTGGACATTTTTCGACTGGCCCAACCCAAGAAAAGATCTTAAAGTGCTTAATGTGCCATTAAGACTCTGAGTAGATGTTCCTGAACTACATCTGAGGGTCCCAATGCTGGTCCATGTGATGATTCACTTCAAAACATGAACTAACTGTGTATCAGTACTATTTTTGCATGTCTTTATAACTACAATTTCTCTGTAACATCCAGACTCATGATGACAAACATGACTGTGGTGTTAACTATGACGTTGGTGCTCTGTCAAACTAATGCTGTGCTTCCTGTCTTATTTCCCAGGGGCCTCCAGTGGTCAGAGGGGCTTCCTGGGCTGCATGCGGGCTCTGAGGATAAATGGTGTGACCTTTGATCTGGAGGAGAGGGCACAGGTAACTCCAGGGGTTAATCCAGGCTGCCAGGGCCACTGCAGCAGCTACGGGATGCACTGCAGGAACGGAGGGAAGTGTGTGGAGAAGTACAACGGATACTCGTGTGACTGCTCCCTCACTGCGTACGATGGACCCTTCTGCACAGACGGTACAGCCTCCAACACTCAGAGATGTTACCGCAGAATAGATTACATCGCTTAGGATTGATTTCCATTAGAAGCAGCAACAAACAGTGGTAAATACTTTGCAGGGGCTTTAATGCCCGTTCCTTCCTCTCTGTGTGTTAGATGTTGGTGGCTACTTTGAGACAGGAACCCTGGTACGTTATGACTTCCTGTCAGAGGCGGGATCTTTTGCGCCACAGGAGGTGAAGACCATGCCAAGTGTTGGTGTTCCTAGTGAGGCTAACCTGACTCACGAGGAGCTGGTGTTCAGCTTCAGCACCTCCAGTGCTCCCAGCATCCTGGTCTACATCAGCTCCAGAACTCAGGACTACCTCGCCGTGGTGCTCAGACACAATGGTGAGCTCAGCAACATTTTAAGTTAATTCATTTTCTTTAAAAATATATACATATATGTCAGCTGTTTCATTATTATTCCATGTTGAAAACATAGTATGTGTGTGTCTCTCTTTGTGTGTGTGCAGGCACTCTTCAGATCCGCTACAGTCTTGGGGGACTAACAGAACCTTTCACCATTGATGTTGACCATCGTAACATGGCCAACGGGCAGCCACATTCTGTCAACATAACGAGGAACCTGAGGGAGATACGACTTCAGGTCAGTGCTTCTTGTCGCTACATACCGTGTACTGCAAAGATGTAGAAAAAAGTGTCAGAATGTGTCAAAGTCATAATTCAACATTTGGGTTTCATTTGCTTCTTTTCTGAGAGAGAGATGTTTAGATACAGTCATCATAGATGAAGACTGGAAACAGGGGGAGACAGCTAGCCTGGCTCTGTCCAAAATTCCAAAATGCAACAACCATTACCTCTAAAGCCCCCCTAAATTACATGTTTCTGGCTGCAACCACACATGTACAGAAATATGATATCAAAGAATGATGGAGGTGGAGCTACATTATTATTATTCATTATTATTATTTCTCACCACGCTTTTCAAACGAAAGCAAATCAACACATTTCTCAATAAGTAGATGCATTTATTTTAAATACATTTTTGCATACTGTAATTTCTTTTAAACAGGGGCCTTTGATACTTGTTTTCATGCAGTAGAAGGGTATAGATGAGGAGATCAATTTATTGTTTACCCAAATTTGCAAACTGTTTCTTAAACCACTCAAGGGAATTTTATTTTGTTTTATTTTTTAGTTGAAGTTAGGTTAAATTTGAAGCCCACATTGGAAGATGAACCGTTCTTAGTGCGATAACAACAGTGCACATTAAAGTTATTATTCAGATTTATTACTGTTCCTGTTCTCCGTCCTTATTCTCCAGCTGGACCACTACCCAGTGTCCACATACACCCTACCTGAGGCCTCCGACACTCAGTTCAACCTGGTCAAAAGTATCTTCCTTGGAAAGGTCTTTGGTAAGTGTGAAAGTAGAGCACAGATTGTTTTAATGCATGAAAAGGTGTAACACTTTACTCAACACTGACAATGAAACATTTTGATGGAGCACACATTATCATCAATGCCCATATGTACCTCACTTTACTTGATACACAATATGATAACTTATTATACTGCATGGACTGTTATAGCACACTATGAGTCCTTACTACAGTTGACTGTTGATGTATAGGTGAGTTTAGGTATTTACAATGCATTATCAGCCCAATCAGTCAACCTCTAGTTAAACACTAGTTAAGAGCATCCATAAGACACTTTATACTTATGTCACATCTATAATGTATCATATCATATCCTATCATATTATAACCCACATAACGTATATCCCATCGCATCCCATTCTATCATATTGTGTTTTATCTAATCCCATCACATCCCATAGTATTGCATCATATGCCATTGTATCGTATCATATCCCATCGTATCATATTGTATCCCATTGCATTTTAACTTGTTCCATCATGCTGGATCCCATCATGTTGGATCAGATCGGATTGTATTGTTTCCCATCATATCCCATAGCATCAGCTAGCATCCCATTATATTATATTGTATGGTATGGTATGGTATGGTATGGTATCGTATGGTATGGTATCGTATGGAATCGTATCACATCATATCGTATCCCAATGTGTTCTATCCTATGCTGCGTCAGAACAATAGAAGGTCAAACCCCGTAAAATCCTGATGAGACAGTGATTCTAAATAATACATACAAACTGTAACACTGGGCCCTGAGAGGAGTTTCGTTTGTGTTGCTTGCTTGTTTTGGTGATTGTCGTAAAGTGTCAGTGGAGATAAGACCCTTGTTTTGTTGTTCTTATAGAAACAGGACAGATTGACCCCATCCTGATTGAACGCTACAACACGCCGGGCTTTGTGGGCTGTCTTTCAAGAGTTCAGTGGAACAGCGTAGCGCCGTTAAAAGCTGCGCTGCGCTCGGGCCTGGCAGCACCCGTCAGCACCCATGGCATTCTGGTCCCATCCAACTGTGGAGCCTCACCCCTGACCATCTCTCCCATGGCCTCAGCCAGTGACCCCTGGCACATGGAAGCAGGTAGACACAGACAGACACGCCAGACAGTTTCAGGACACATGAGAACAAGCCAAAGTCATAATGCATGTCAGAATTCAGACAGATAACAAATGTTTGCTTTGTCCATAGCCGGAGCTGTTTTCCCCTTTAATGAGGACACGGCCAGCGGTGATGGAGTGGATCGCAACTCTGCTGTCATTGGAGGTAAATCTCATTTAATTTCCAACTGCCAAGTGTTAGAGCTGCAGCTGGGAACAGTCCGCAAAGGGCGCTGTCTTTGCCTTAGCTGTCTTCACAAAGGTACAAAGGACTGTTTATTAAGGTGGACGACGCGTCTCCACTTCCCGTACTGTACTGTACAGAACTGTGACATCATTTGAAACCAGAGTTGGCACAGCACAATTTCCATTGGTATCAAATTCCTGCCCAAACACCCGTCCAACCAATCACAAGCAATGCCATTGATCGTGAGCACACCAGTTGGGACACACAGCTGTCAATAAAAAAACACTAAACCGCTACACGTTTTCCTGAGATAACAACAGAATTAATTTGAGATCTGGAGGTAACAGATTAAATGTGATGGGCTGAAGACTTGCGTCACATGTGACATGTCATGCCATGCTGACTGATGGATGCCCTGGACACTGATGTACATAAGTCCTTTGTTTTGTGCTGTAATCCTTTCTATTCTGAAATATTTTTTAAACGAATAAATGAGCGAAGGTTACATCACGAATGTTAACATTACAACAGCTGTCTGTCGAGCTAACTTGATGGCTCGGGACATCAGTCTGCTCCCCTCAATCAATTTGTCAAAACTGGAAACAGATAACCACCATGCCCATGCATGTGATGTATTCCCCTGCTTCTCTGACATGGTGTGGGAAAGTATTGTTTTGTTATCTTCAGATCTGAAATGAATGATGCCGCTATCCCGTTATCTTGGATAAACAGAGTAAAGAGTCTTTTTTATTCTTATTCCATTGCTATTTTTTTTACCTATTTCGTACTTAATTCTGTAAAAAGCTTTTGCACTGTGCACTGAAGGAATGGAGAAGCTCTCCAATCTCGTTATACACTGTATAATGACAATAAAGAGCATTCTGATTCTCTGATTCTGAATAAGTGTATGAATGTTTGGCCACTGTTTTTGATGTGAACTTAGAGTTTTAAGTTTGGCCCATGTCCCATTCACTAATATGGAAGAAGCGGGGTTAATGATCTGTATTGCCATGTTTTGGCTTCACTTTTTGGGAGCCGTCATGCCGTCCATCTTTATTAGGGTCTATGGATTCGACACGTGGTGAGGTTACTAATTACATTATGATGACTGTGTCTCTTGTGAGTTCAGCTTTAATAACATCAGGCTGCACGTTACAGTTGATTTTCCCAAATGAAGCGCTCCTTTGTTTTGATTTCAGGCATCATCTCCATGGTGATCTTCGCCGTCCTCTGCATCATGGTGTTTGTGATCCGTCACATGTTCCGTCACAAAGGCTCCTACCACACCAACGAGGCCAAGGGAGCCGAGTCAGCAGACTGCGCCGACGCGGCCATCATCGTCAACGACCCGGCCTTCACCGAAACCATCGACGAGAGCAAGAAGGAGTGGTTCATCTGATCCCCCGCAGCAACACGGACATATGACATTAGGATGTATGTAGTTTTCTAAGCATAGGGAGTAGTAGTGAGGTCACCACCCGTGGAGCCTCTGAGATGTGCCGAGTGGTTTATTTGAAAACTTTATGGACAACGGACACCATGGCGCTCCAGTGTGGGATTAAAGCACAGGGCGCAGTGCTGCGTGGCAGAGCCCGTGTGGAGGTGTGGAGCGGTTTATTTTAACTTTATTTACAACGGACAGTGTGACAGGATGACAGCCTTCAGATGGTGGCGAGGACGGTGCCATGACGTTACAGGCCTTGGATGAGTGAGTGTGTTCATTAGCTTTTATTTGACTATTTATTTAAATTATTTTTAATTTCAGTCATATTTATGTATTCATATTTAAGTCATATATTTTTTCATAAAGGTTAAAACTTTGTTTACATTTATTTATTTTTATAGACTCATATCTTTATGCCTCTGTGCAATGTGCTGGTATTTCAGACAATGATGTTACTGTTAATGATCATTAATCCTAATAATCCTCCACGTCTGTAGCAATGCTCATACAATCCATGCTGTTTATATTCTATCTTATGTTTTACCCTTTCAGACAGGGATTGACATCAGTTTTTTTGTGTTACATATGGATGCCTTTCACAAGCGTTTAAACCTTTGAAACCCAAGCAATTGGATTAATTTCTTTTAAAAACATGGCAATAAAGGCAGTGAGCTACATGGCAAAAGATGTCCTAAAAAAATGTCAAGTTATGAAAAGCTGGCAAGAAAATTACCTGAAAATTCGAGCAAAAATAAATAATTAAAAAAGTGAAAAAACAGAGAGAAAAATATTTGAAAATAATTATTTAATTATATTCACAGTTAAATACATTTACATATTTACCACTTTTTTCAGGTGATTTTCTTGTTTTTTTTGTTTTTCAATTGTTTAGTTTTTTAAAATCTTTTTTTAATTATTATTTTTGTTTGCCAATTTTCAGGTAATTTTCTTTTTTTTTGTTTTTTTTTTTACTAATTCCTAGCTAATTTTGTTCTTTGCCTTGGTTTTTGGAAAAGATTAAGCCAATTTACTCAGGTTTCAAGGGGTAAATCATTTGGCTTATTTCAATTCATTTCAGTTCAGTTTAATTTTAGCCTTAAGACTGAAAACTTTGGTGTGCGTGTGTGTGTGTGTGTGTGTGTGTGTGTGTGTGTGTGTGTGTGTGTGTGTGTGTGTGTGTGTGTGTGTGTGTGTGTGTGTGTGCACTGACTGGCTTGCTTGTCTGTAGAGGAGATGTAGCCATGACTTTGTCCGCATCATTTGGACTCAGAACAGAAAGGAAACGTCACACGTATTTATTTTTGCATCTACATATCTGACAAGTGTCTCTTAATGACTTTGAGTGTTGATTGTTGAAACTTTTAATGATTGCATTATTTTTCTTTAACTGTTTCTGCCAAATAAGTTCAGGGGGGAGTTCAGCTTTTGAAGAATGAACTGAGTGCTGTCAGTCCACAGCAACTTTGCTCACTTTTTTCTTGTGTTTATCTGAATCCTGAGGCAGAGGTTGACTTTTGTTAGCAATGGTAGGACATAATGCAGAAACGCTCGCCTAAAAGACAAACTGAGGTTTCATGACAGAAATGTTATGTAAGGAACATTGCAACATTCTGGAAATGTTCCTGTGTGCCATCTGACTTTTATCTGACAAAATTAAAGGGATAGTTCTGATTTTTTGAAGTGGGGTTGTATGGGGTACCTCTCCATAGTTAGTGTATCACATATAGTGAATATCAGTGTGCACAAGTTTGGAGAAGCTGGCTGCAGTCTAACATTGAAGCGAAGCAGTGAACTGCTGTGGATGGAGTCAGCAACAAACAGATTTCAGCCACCTAAAAAAAATCCTACCTAAAAAAGTCAATATCAGTTTCAGTGTTTGCTATATGGGGAGTATATCCACTGCTTTATTAGTGATTTCCACCTGGAAAATGAAGCTGTTATGGCGCCCTCTTCAAAGCCAAACTCCATTGATAAAAACAGTTATTTAACATTTCTGAACACTGGAGCTGCTGGCCTACCACTGTCTCAAACAGTTATTTTGTTTGTGTTATTGTGGGACTTCAGTGTTTAAACAGCTTGGTTCAGATTCACCAAAGTCACACAATAACACAAACTAAATAACCAATGGTAGATCTGCAGCTCCATGTTCCGAGATGTTAAATCCCTGTTTCTCACAATGAAGTTTGGTGGCTATAGCATGGCCAGAGCATAGTTAGGGAAGAGATGCTTTAACAGCTTCTCAGTCAGGACAGGCTGTCTGACAGAAAGCTAAAACAGTGTAAATCCTCTCAATATAACATATACTTACTATACTATACTATACTTAGCATAAACTGATATTGATGTGACCAGCGGTGGATGAGAAATGTAGCACCAAAGAAAAAAAGACTGAAAATATTTTAAGTATAGCATCCTCTTAGACTGGTACTGATTTTTTTAGGGAGGCCTTTTTTAAAGTAGATTACGTTTTTGTATCAACCCTTGTACAGTGTGCGTACAATACACTGACTATAAAAGAGTATCTTATACAGACCCACTTCAAAAATCTACAACCATCCCTTTAATTTCCAGAAGATATAGACTTTTGAACAAAAATTCACCCGTGTTGATGATTTTGGCCAGCTTCTTCCTGAAGGCAGACAAACAACTGCTGTCTAACTCCTCAAATGGACTCAGAGGACTCTCAGTTCTTCTACAATCTGTCCTCATAAGCCTGAGCTGTGTCTTTGATTTAACGAAGTAGGACGGCGTTTCTGGAGAAGAATGTTTGTTCCCTCACATGAAGATCTACGGCTTACATCCTGACATTTGATTGTATTGCATTTGTATTCCTTTGACTGCACTGCAGTGTAAGTGCATGCTGTTTGACACTGAATGACACACACCTTTCTGTTCGGTAAGCCACTGTAGCATCACATTGCTTTTTTCTTCATGTTTCGTGTATAAAACTTTGCTTAACTGTTCTTCTCTTTATAGCTGATTTCTCATTCTTTGTGCTTTTCTCATTGTCTTGAAAAATTTGATGCTTCCTCTTGGAAAGACCAGTAAAATATGAGTACAAATCTTACACTGACTTATATCAGTTTTTTCGCCAGCTGGATCTGGGTGATTTGACATCTTGAGGACAACTACAAAAAAAGACACTGTATATACTGTATAATAATAAAAGAAATTGATAGAGACTTGACATTGGATAACACCAACATACATAGTACCCAGAAATCATCATACATGTAACAAAAATACCAAAGAAAATACAAATTTATTCATTTAAATGAATCATTTTTACAGCTTATATATATTTAATGTAGAATTTTCTTCTAACTTTTTGTCATAGATTGCTATTGACTTTTTTTAAAAATTTAAATAAGTAAAATTAGATATATATATATATTTTTAAAACCATGATAGATATGGGTTTGCCTTTTCAAAGAAAATGTATAGAAAATGGCAATTGTTTTACTTTAGTATATATATATATATACACACACACACACACACACACATACATTATTATTATATATATTATACAGGCAATGGAATGTGCCTGTGCCATAACAGAGTACTGCAGAAAAAACTGACACCTTTTTTAAATAGAAATGATGGAAACAGTTATTTGTATCAAATGGAAGGAACTAAAACTCTGTAAAGCATCGCCCTGCCAATATTATTCACTTCAAACATTTATTTATCACATGGAATTATACAAAGTAACTCTCCAGTGAAATGTGGTGCCATCAGCTCTGTTAACCCCACAATCAGCAACTTGGTAAGAAATGTTCCACAAATTGCAAGAAATTAGTATATATATATATATATATATATATATATATATATATATATATATATATATATATATATATATTTCAGGTAATTTGTTGAACAGTTTTTTGTTATTCCAGGATGTCAAAAGATAGGGACAATAACTGTCCTTGAATCTCTCTCACTGTGATTTAGGACCTCCATTCCAGAGCCACGACCAAAGATATTGCCACGTTTCTCTCACACTGATCATCTTTTGTCTGGGACAGCCCAAAATCACACTCTCTATACCAGGCTTAAGGAGCAGTTTGCACATCTTGCATTATGCTATAAAAATACAGAGAGTTCAAGTGAGCCTATAAGTTTTGAACTCAATGCCAAACCTGCAGCAGAATTTTCAAGCCCAGATAGAGGCCCACTTCTCAAAACCCAGAGGGTCCCCTCAGCATAAATGTGGACTTGCTGTGACATTTAAAGATACACAGACTTGTAAAACTGCAGACACTCCATCAGAGGGCAGCACTGTCTCATTTCAATCTGGCTGTGAGGTACAAGCTACTCTACCTCCTTTTCTTCGAAGTACATTCCACCTCTGATCATTTTGCAATACAAGTGTTTGAACAGTGTGTCATCCATTATGAAGCAAATGTTGTCCCTCTAAATATTGTGTCTATGATAAGTGCAGCCGCAAGTATTTACTCCCTTTGGTGTGTATCCTGTTTTGTTGCAATGCAAACTAATTTATTATTTATTAATTGATTTTTATAATGAACCTACACAAAATAGTCTGAAAAGTGGTGCATGCATGTGTATTCACACAATGATGCCTCTAATTAAGCCCAGCTGATACCGATTACCTTCAGAAGGCAGCTAATTAGTTAAATTAAGTGCACCCCTGTGCAGTCTAAGTGTCTCTTTGATTTGATAATTTTGGTTGTGTTCATGCATATGGCTTACATTTTGGCAAGATTGTGTATTTTTGTTTAATCTTGGAATTTCCAGCTCAGTTCCTACAAAAAGTCAAATATACACTGTGGAAACTAAATTGTTAAATTCAGACTGTTTGCAAAAAATGTTCCACTGAAACCCATTCAAGCTGACATTTTTGATCCCACAGCCATCAAAGTATAAAAACATGAATTGTATTATTTTCTGGTGTTTTTCTGGGCATTTGCCTTGCAATTTGTCATTTTTACTATTTTCCACCTGATGACATCATTTTTTTAAATCATATTTGGCATATGGAGAAAATACATGATTTTTCCACTAGGGGCACTGTCACAATGAATGTTGCTGCAATTTATTGACGTATTCCAGGGTGTCATCATTGAATAAATAAATAAGTAAATAAATTAAAGAAATAATAATAATTTTTATATGGTATATTGAAAATAATTTATTGGTGGTTTAAAAAAAATCTAAAATCATAAAGGCATCATAACAAAAACCTGGTTACATTTCTGAAATGTTATTACACAATAATACATAATTTTAACTGCAGAGCATTTTAGGGCACTGGTTCCAAACGTGGAGGTCCTGACCCCCCACTGTGGTTCCACAGAGATTCACAGGAAGATCTTAGGCCGTCTTGATTGAACCCTTTGATCACTTTTCTAGTCCTGCATTCCGACACCCTCACAAGCATTTAAACCTGTCCCAAATATAATTCTGCTGAGTTCAGTGGATTAAGCAAATTATAACCCAGGTGATTAACTGAAGTTTTACGATAAATTAATGGTCTCAAGGACAGGTAAAGATAAGGACAAGGTACTACACGTTGACAATAGTTTCTGAATGAAGATCCCCTTCCTAATACTCACACACACACACACACACACACGCACACACACACACACACACACACACACAGTTTCTAATCTAACAGCAGTAGATAAGGATGATAATTTCGTGTTTAACACCTTCTAATGTTCAAGGTCAATAGAGCAGCTGATAACCTGAGGACAGGAGTGTCATCCAGGAATACAGTGAAGAAGTCGTTTTGGAGGATCAAACCTCTCAGCAAGCTCCTCAGATGTACACACAAAAGAGTCAGAGTTGTCAGAGTTGTCAGAGGACAGAGCCCAAAGTTCATTCACCACGGCCATTATGGCGATACTGGGATGCAAAATACAAAATAAACTGCATGTTGAATGTTTATAAAAGCTGATTTTAGGAAGTCTTAGTCTTGGAAAAGTGCGGGAAAGCATGTGAAAGCTGCTAAAACTTACAAACTTAGTCATCAGGAAAGGGTGCAATATTCTGAGAAACACTGGGTGGTGAGGATCTGTACGAGCTGGCTCATGCATCTTAGGGTGCGTTTACACAGCAAAGGTTCCTGCATGAAACATTAAACTTTTGTTGCATATGGTTAGGTTTAGGCAAAACAGCCACCACATGAGAAACAACCCCTGAACAAAAGTCTGTTTGTAGGACCCATCCACCTCCTCCCACACTGTAAGGGCACTTGAGCTTCTTATATTCTGTGGTTACCTGCGATTAATGCTCGCTCAGCAGGGAGATCAGAGACTGCTCTGCTGAAGCTTTGTTTAAAAAATAACTAATAAATCGACCCTGTACCTTGACACTGTCCTTCAGCGTTTTGTGCACATGCGACCAATATCATGCAAGCCATGCTGTCAAGTGACGCTGCCCATGTGCGTTGAACGTTGACGCCACCGTACAATAACAAAGCCACTGATTCTGTCCGTCATGTTCTCATCTGACAATGTCCATGCGTGTTGCATGTGGATGCGGGAGGTAGCTTTTGCAGTCATACTTGTAAGTTTGGAGCACTGACAGAGCAGCACTATTTGACGAGTTCAGATTGATCTCCTGGATTTACACGGTGCTATTCAGGAAGTCTTTGGAGCTGCAGTTTGAGTGGCTGTGTTGATGTGAGAACCACTTGAATTTTGAGTGAAATCATATAGCGTGGTTACATGTGCAGGTTTAATGGTTAGTGTAAAGTTATTTCAATGTATGGTAATGCTGTAAATAGGTTGTAGATCATATTTTGGGTATTTTTTTAATGAACACGAGCGTGTATATCATTTTGCTGTAATGCATTGTTGTTTATATGGTGTAAATGTGTTTATGTGTGCAGCAACACAAAGAAATAAACTAACAGGTTTTAAAAAGTTTGAAACCTACAAATGAAATATATTTTAGAAGCTAGTGAGCAGGAAAAACTATATGTGATTTTTTTGGTGACTTTACAACACTAATATCATCACACTTATATCATTTATACAATTAACTATTAAGAGTTAAGGGTGGGTAGACACTGCAGAGTCCAAAACTGCATGCAAATGACACTTACCTATTCCTTATGCCTATCATACCAGCCCTAATTTTGGCATAAAATAAAACACATTTGCCAATATTACCTATATCCCACAAAAAACATTTACTTCTCAAGGGAGCTCCAAAACCAGTGATACTCAACTTACGGCCCGCTGTCTAAATCTGGCCCCCAATATGGTGCTGGGAGGCCCCCGAAGCATTTTCTAATTCACAATAAAGATGAAGTGATTCACATTGGAAACTGCTTTTGGTATATAAAAGATGTCTGAGTGCATAAAACAGTATCAAAATCGAGCTTATTGATCAAAAAAGTGCCAATGGAGGATCCCCCCCAGACCCCCCGAAATCTGTCTATACAGCCCCTAATGTCCTAAAATCCTAGAAACATCCTGAAATGCTAGAAATGTCCTAAAATTCTGGAAACAATCTGAAATCCTAGAAATTTCCTGAAATCCTAGAAACATCCTTAAATGTTCCAAAATCCCAGAAATGTCCCAAAATTCTAGAAATATCCTAAAATTCTAGATACATCCTTAAATCCTAAAAATGTTCTGATATCCTAAAAATGTCCTAAAATCCAAAAATCTCCTAAAATTGTAGAAACATCCTGACATTCTAGACAGCCCTAAAATCCAGCAAACACCCTAAAATCCTTAAAATGCTAGAAATGTCCTGAAATCCTAGAAATGTCCTGAAAGGCTTTAAAGTCCTAAAATCCTAGAAACGTCTTAAAATCCAAAAATCTCCTAAAATCCTAGAAACTTCCTAAAATCCAAGAAGAACCTGAAAGTTCGAGAAGCGTCCTTAAATCCTAAAATCCTGTAAATGTCCTGACATCCTAGAACATTTTTAAATCCTAGACATTTTCTTAAAGTCCTAGAAACATCTGTAAATCCTAGGAACGTCTTGAATTCTTAGAAAAGTCCTAAAATCCTTGAAACATGTGTGGAGCTGCTGCGACTGGCCCCCAAGCAAAGCAAGTTGAGTATCACTGTTCTAAAGCCTTTTTTACATTTGCGAGTTTAAGAATCTGTAATCTGTTAATCTGTTATGATAATGCTAATTCCATTTGCTGTTCTAGTTGGCCTTCATTGCTGCACATCATGCTGGATCTACAAGGACAACGTATAGAGCAGTTCACTGAATTGAAAATATTACACTATCAGGGTAGAGATAAGGCAGGAGAGCATTGGAAGGTACATAAGTTTCAAGGTCAACAATATGTACAATATGTACTCTGTAGAATGAGGTTTGTGTCAGTTCCCTGGATCCAGTATGAAATCTCTCTATGCAACTTATTCCACATCTTTTGCATAATTTATTTTTTTGCATAACTGATCAGTCATGTTCAGACATGTGGTGCCTCAGGGAAATACACATCCAAGTCATACAACACTTTGATATTAATTTATTTGGCTGCTAAAGCAAACATAGAGGTAGATGAGGTATAGAGGTCTTCACAGCTCCTTAATTACCAAGACTGTACTCAGGCTGACCCTAAATTATATTTGGTTCAGTCAGGTCTAGTAGGGTTCAGTTGTTCTGGTGCAGGTCTTGGGTCTGTTTTTCAATGTGTCCTAAATACCTAAATGTTTTTGAGCAGACTTTCCATCATGTCTGATAATGTTGAGCTTTATCATCATGGGAAAAGAAATTCAATGGAAAGTGTGAACTTGGCAGTACAGGTAATATAATTTATGCATTGTCATGCTGCTGCCAGTTTGGGTGTTAACTTGCAGTTTGGGTCCAGTGAGGCAGCTCCAGTTTGGATTTTCCTTTGGAATGTTTGCATTGGGTTTGACTTCTCTTGTTTGTTTTAGATAAGGTCTCTTTTTATTGAAAATGTATTTCTGTACATTGGATGCTTTTCCACTGGTCCCTTTTAGAATCAATCCAAAATTTTCAGCCCAATATCCAAAAAAACTTCATCCATATTAGACTTGTTTTACATTCAGCGCTGATGTTCAGTACCAGTCTAGGAAGTTTTTGCATGCAGTGAAAATAGGGGTGTGGATGTTATGTTGGTAGCATAAAATAATTATAATGGACTTTTATTTCTATTGTGCTTTACTAAATCAGAGTTACGAAGTGCTTCACAATACAATACCATGCAATATAACAGGTAAAACAACATAATTCACAGAAAATTCAATTAAAATATAATATATACACATATGTACATAAACAAAAACATAATTATACATGCATACCTATACACACATACACATATAGAACCATAAAAATACACATGTATTCACATCCATCCATGTAGAAATGTACACATACACACATACTTACATATATATACATACATACCCATACAAATACAAATACAAACACACACACACACACACACATACACACACACACACACACACACATACACACACACACATACATATGCATACACATACATACATATATAAAGTACAGCTGGCATTCATTCAGGACACAGGAGTTCCAGATCTTTCCCCAACTTTAATGTCTTAGTTGCCTAACCTTCACCATACCCTTAATATAGTTTATTAACCATACAAAGGCAAAATTGGTCCTTGAGGGATACTTGCCAATTACTACAAGGCCCTTTGAAACACAATGCATTTCAAAAGACAGCTAATCTGGCAAAAAAAAATCATTAGTAGAGGGTTAAAATCAGGCAGATGCTACCTGTGTCATGTCCCAGTCTGCTGTCTGAGATGACATTTTTCTTGTTTCTTAGTCATTATTTCCTGTTTTGTCTTCCCTTGTTTTCTGCCTGTGTGATTCCCCCCTGAACCTGGATTACTTTCACCTGTCCCTTGTTATGTATGGGTGTATTTAGTCTGGGTTCCATTTTTACTTGCCAGTATGTCTTTTCTGTTTTCAGCAAGCATTCAGTCCTTGTTTTTTTCAGAGTAACATAATTGTGTTTTTGACTTTGTTTCTGTACATTGGACTTCGAATCAGCTTAGCCTTTTTGGAACTCTTTGCCTGCCTTTTCAGTCCTTTGTCCACTGGCACCAGCATAATGGATAGCCTGGCTCATGGTCCTTTGTTCAGAAGTTTTTGACATGCACTTTTTGGAGCATTCCTTAAGCTGTTTGATATTTGGAATCATGGGCAGCTTTGTATATGTGAATACACCATAAATGCTGAACATACAGGATTTGGAGCAACATATGCTGCCATCCAGACAATGTCATTTTCAGGTACATCCCTGCTTATTCTGGCATGACATTGAGATGCATTCTTAACATGTTACAGCAGTCAGTCAGTTGTAGTTAAAGAGTGCAGCTACTAGACTGGCCTGCCTTTAACTGAATATAGGTCAAGAGGGATTTACATGTCATTGCAGTCTCGAGTTTTACACCGTGTGCCAAGTTTTTTGGAACTGGGGTTGTAAACAGGTGTGATTGGTTTGTGCAGTTGGTACCTGAGATCTTCCTTACCAACATGGAACCAACCTCATTCTGCCATAGACCTCATTCTTTTAATAACATAGCAGTTGATATAAGAGAATACATTAGTTTCATTAAGCTATTGCAGGAAACTTCTGTAAAACAAAACAGCAAAAACTATATTGTTATGGGCCTAAAATGTGTCATTTGCCTACTTTTTACCCTATAGAGTGGTTGTAGCATGTAAATGATCTTTCCATTTGACTTTGGTGTCAAGATTATGTGGAAAAAGTGGTTTCATTTGTCTTCATATGTCTGATTCAGATGTTATGCAAACTGACGTTTTATGCCATTTGTGTGGACATAAATTCAAGATAGTCACCAAACAACTCCCATGGACCATGAGCTGATCTAGGCAACAAAGCAAATTCTAAGCTAGACACCATTAGGGGCTGTGGCTCAGAGGAAAAGCTGGTCATCCTGTAATTGGAAGATTGGTGGTCTAACCTCTGGCTCCTCCAGTCAACATATCAAAGTATCTTTGGGAAAGATACTGAACCCCAAATTGCTCCTGATGCTATTCCATCGGTGTGTGAATCTGTGTGAATGGTTACCAAGTAGCAGGTAGCACCATGTATCTTAATTCTGTGACTGTGCATGTAAATGGATGAATGTGATGTGTAGTGTAAAATCACTTTCAGTGGTTGGAGGACTAAAAATGTACTATATATATGCAGTCCATTTACTATTAAGGGTCTTAAAAAAACTGGTTTAAAAAGAATGCCATGCAGGTACATGGGAACCTATCTCTCCTGCTAGACTAACTGGCTTCCCCTAAATCTGCTATGTTGTAATGATTAATGATTAAACACTAGGAGATGTAATACTTAAATTTAATTTGTTTATCAGGTCCCAGTGAAAAGTTTGCACGTCATCAATGACTCAAACATGACACTGTTTCCTGGAACCTCTGGTTTTTTTTGCCAGCTCTTTAGATTTTGCAACAAGACTTCACTAATACTCCTCTCCCTCTAAAAATGTGCATGCAGTTTTTTTTTTACACATGGCTATACCTGCTAAATATAGGCAATAGACTGCATTTCCACTGCCTGTCTGTCAGCTTTGTGTGTGTGTGTGTTTGGGGGGTTGTTGGTGTGTCCGTGTGATTTCATGGACAGGTAGGAGAACGGGTAATAGCAGACAGCAGTAGGAACAAAAGGTCTTTGAAAACTTTTCAGTGGCTTCTTCTCTTTAAATTTATCTTTCTTATTCAGTCTTTCATTCAAAGTCAGACTAAGTTGGATTGATTTTTTAGAGCTACGAGGAGACGGACGGTAATTAGTGACGGTGCTAAAATTATCATGTTCACTTGGGTGTTGTGTTCCTCTCAATGCTGATCGGAGCGATAAAAATCCATGCTGCTGCTGCAGAGTCATTTGACCCAGGTCTGAATGCTGATAGTAAGCATTCCAATTGCATTTAAAAGCCAGATGTTAGAGGTGGTTTGCATTTTTTTGTGGAATGAGGCTTAAGAGGTCCATCATGAGGAGGCAGAGTCCAGCTCAGCATCATGTTCCACAGGCCAACATTGTTTTTTCATATAAGCACACATGAATTTCACCCCTCACGAGAATTTTACGAAGTCACCTTCATAGCAGGCGTCTTCTTTTTCCTCTGAGCCAAAGCCCATGCCATTGTCAGTGCAGAATCCCTGGGCACACCTTGCTGAAAAACCTTCCCCATACTCATGCAACAAACAGAGGAAGAGGTCATTGTTCGTACTCTAATGCAATATGCTGCACTTTTTTTAAAAAGTTGATTAATATTTGTCCCTTACTATAGGGACAATAGCTATACTATAAAAGAAAGTACCACAAACTTATATTTATATGTATTTCAATAAATACATTTTTTATTAGCTTCATTACACTATGAAGCTGAAATTGTTGCATTACTGGAGTTACTGCAGTTTATCAGGGGTTTCAAGGTTGTGTAGACTGAACACTTTACTAAAGGTGTTTGTTTATTGCAGCTTAGTGATAATCAATCAGTTTCTGTGCTCTCTTGACCTTTTTCTTTTTATCTCTCTTCCTGTCTGTCTCTGTCCCTCTGCTGGCCTTCATCTACACCTCTCACAGGTAATTCCAGGTTAAGGTCATAATAACCCACGGATACCTGCCAACACAGAGGCAGATCAAACCATTTCCACGTGCTGTTTAGATAATACTGCAATATAACTGGGCCAGACAGTATTTTATATCAGTATCTGATTTACAGTCTAATATAAATTGCAAACAGACATGGACCTTTATCCAGGACATCGCTGTTCATGTCCCGTGTGAAACAAAAAGTCAACACTTTGAAGTTAAGTGACGAAAGTACCAACATCCCATGTGAAACCATAAGTCAACATTATTCTGTAGAAATGTTACATAACTTACATATGGGTTTCACATTGTTATATCACTCACTCACGAGATACATTTACATCACATTATGTTTCATCTTGGCACTGTGACAACAATACTTTTTTAACCCCAACATATTTTTTTCTAAACCTAACTAAGTAGTGAATCACAACATTTCACAACCATGTTACATGTTTCACTCAGGAGACCCCTTTGCATCACATACGGTCACTAAAGGGTGCCCTGTGCATCCGTATGAGACGCCTAGGGGTGTGAAAAGTGTCCGCATTTAATCACCCAGGAGTGAGAATGGGTTGCATCCACTGTAGCATGGAATCAATTTCAGCACATTGTTTTGGTTTTACAGCCCACAGTTTTTACTATTTTGTTTATCTCACCACTTTTGTTAGTGTTATTTCCAGCAGCAGCAGCCAGCTGATCACTGAAAAACTCTAAAGTACACCAAGAGATGGTAGCGCATGTAGATGCAGCAGCCTGTTGCTCCTCAAATCCTTGCTATTCTTTTGCTATATTTTTCTATTTTTTCAGCTCCGTGGCCCCTTCTGCTGAAGCATTACTTTTCTACAATAGAGAAGCACTTATCAACATCAGGAAACATTGTGTGGGGTTTGGACTGAATGCTACAGCTCGCGAGAGGATCCCCACCAAGGGCATTTGCTGACTGGCCAGTCAGTCCAGAGGGGAAAAATGAAACCGAAAGCGCCGGATGAAGAAAGGGAAGAGAGCCGGCATCAGGGCAAGGCTGACCTGATTTGGACCGAGAGCTGTTTCAGTACCAAGCCTTCTTCTGGCTAATGTCCACTAGCAGGAAAATAAAGTGGATGAGATGTAACTGAGGCTCACAAAGCAACAGGAGATCAGAGACTGCTCTGCGCACATCTTCACAGAGACATGGTTAACCCCTAACATCCCAGACCAAGCTGTTGCCCTGGATGGGCAGACAGTGTTGGGAGCCATAAGGACACAAGACTCTGATGGAAATTCAAAAAATGCACTGCAGGAATTGAATGATGCCATCAGCAGCAACCTGATGGAACCCTCATAGTAGCTGCTGATTTTAATCAACTCATCCTTCAACTCCAAAAGCTGCAGGATCAAGGGCAAATGTAAATTTGTTTTTTTAAACTTTGTTTAAACTTTGTTTATGACCAACAAATCTACCTTCTACATTCTAAATAGCTTAATATTTCATTCAAGAGTTTGTGAAAACCAAAAAAGAGTCAAAATGAGAGTAAATCATTGGATTTCAATACAGCAGGCGGACACAAACACATGATGCTCTGTTATTGCTGGATGTGTGAATAGGCATGTTTTTGCCAACAAGCTCCACTTTATAATCATGACAGTAAGTCAATGTGGTGTTCACAGCTTGTCGTACTGCCTAAGGGGCAAAAACAACAATGCAAGTTAAAACAAGGGCTTTGGGTTGCATTAACAAAACCACATTAAAGCTAACCATGCTGTCAGGATCAGATGTCATAGGAAAACAAAGAAGCGACCTTGATTTATAAAAAGTTTGCAGGTGTGTTTAATGCAAACTGTTTTCTGTTAAGTTGATTTAGAAAAACAGCATGGTGTTCCTACAAGATTTTTTTCGGCAGTGAAAATTAGTCATATGTTAACTTAACATTTTAGAGACATGATTGCACCTCCAAGCCAAAATTTCAACTTTGCACACATTATTTTCCATAATCTATTTGGCAGATTTACAGAACATTTATGTGCCCAAATGGATACATCTTTTATTTTAAGCCACACTGTTAGTTAGGCTTTAAGAAAGGGCAAATATTTAATTCTAGTATTAAATCGGGTTACGATTGATCAGAAGTAGTTTGTATGTTGTGTTGTTCGACCTCGGGAATTGTGAAAAAATGTTGGGTGGTTGTTCAGAATGGCTTCACTCAAAGACCCAGTGGAGGGGCTGGGGGGATGTAGCTCCTGCTACATCTTTTTGGTGTTGAAGGAGTAGTTGAGGAGTCTCACAGCCTGCAGAAAGAAGCTGCTCTGTAGTCTTGTGGTTTGGCAGCGGATACTTGTGTATCTTTTTCCAGATGGCAGCTGGGTGAACAGACAGTGGCTGGGGTGGCTGCTGTCTTTCAGTACTCTTTGGGCTCTGTGCAGACACCTCACTTCACCGATGTCACTGATGCTCTGTAGATGGGAACCAGTGATGTTCTGGCGGTTTTAATCATTCGCTGTAGAGCTTTCCTGACCTGGGCCGTGTACGAATCATGCCAGTTTGTGATGTTTCCACTCAGTATGCTTTCTATTGCTCCTCTGTAGAAGTTTATCAGGATCCTGCTCCAGAATTACTTAGTAAGTTTTTGTAGGAAGTAGAGCCTTTGCTGTGCTTTTTTAACCTGGGTGGTGATGTGTGATGACCAAGATAGGCTGTCAGTAATGGTAATTTCAAGAACCTGCAATGTGATGTTGTTCCAATACTGGGATAACAATTCCAGCCAGTCTCTCCTGGAATAGTGTTGAATTTGGCTATTTATATGAAATGTGACGGAAACGGGGCATATCTGGTTGTTTGTGTCAGTTTTAGACATGTTTGTATGTTGACAGTCAGCTGTATCTTCCTATGTGATCATTCCTATCAGTTAATCATTATCCTCCATAGAAATCATGTCAGACAGCACGGCTGCAGTTGATTTCCAGCAGTTGCATGATATAAGAACTTCTCTGATTACATGAAATCACAATCTCTGTGTGGGTGTGAGGGTAGATGTGGGACGTGTCACAACAAAAACAGAACGATGAAAACTAAAAACGCCAAAGGAGGAAATGTTGAAATCCTGAAAAATATGTCTTTGTGCACATACACAAGTAATACAGTTGTTTTTCAGGAAAGCTGAAAAACAAAAGCTTCATTCACATCCATACACCACATCATTCATGACATCATTTAGCCAGCAGTGACCTGAGGAGGGGCGGGCAGCTCCAGGTTACTGTCGTATGAACTAATGTAAACTGGTCAACAACTGGCTGGACAGAGGTCAGTCGGCCAGATTCCATTATCATTATCATGTTACATAACAATCCTCATCCTGAAAAAGCAAAAATAGCTACAATTTCTCAGTTCTATGAGTGCATTTTTTTTGCATTTTGACTGATATTTTAACCTATCTTACCCTTACTCTGATACATTATTTGAAAAACAAAACAAAAAAAAAAAACAATGTTACAATGGCCAAATTGTGATTAGGCTAAACATCTTAAATACTACACATAGGGCACGGTGACATGTCAGACTAATTTCATTTTTTTTTTTTGCACAATGTGTAAAAATGCCATTGATGACAGCTGGCTATGTAAGCCATTATAAGTCAAGACCATGGGGGGCAAAATGGGAACAGTTCTATTAATCTACAACTTTCTACAACTGAAACAAAAAAACAAGTGCTCCGGTGTGTACTGAAGTGAACTGAGTCAGACTGCTTGATGAACACAAGGCTCATGTCCCATCCAACAACACTGAGGGGGTTTATGATCCGTAGTGCACCCATTCACCAGGGGGACGGTTGAGATGTTTTGGATTCATTTTTGGGGAGTTGTCTTATTGAGTTATTGCTGCATTGCTTTAAAATTAAACTACGCAACAGTATATAATGCAGGGATTTTTTTCTGCATGGTAAGAACTTATACTTTGATACTCACAGTACATTTAAGTAGCTAAAATCTTTGTTATTTCTGGTTACGATGGTGAAAGCAAGACTTTTGCTCTTTGAATGGAGTATTTTTTTTATTGTGGTTTTATTACTGTCAGTAAGGTCACATTTAGATGAGAACAGCCCTACTATAAACGGAAACGTTTTTCCTTCCTGTTTTTTAAAATATCTGCGTTCCTATGACAATATGTGAAAACAATCCTCATGTACAGAAATCACCAAAAACAACCAAAAATGCACTAGTTTGCATGCCAGGTCAGAAGGGGTGGCATTTTCAATAAATAATACTCTGGAACCTGGTTTCAAAAGCTGTTTTCAGGCCCCCAAAACACTGTTGTCGTTTGAATGAAGGCTAAACCGCAACAAAAGTTAAATGTTTCATGCAAAAACTGTTGCTGTGGAAACAGCCTCTAAGAATAAGGATCTGAATACATCTTCCATAACTTAGTAACATTGTACAGCAACCTATCAGCAAAGCTCAAAACACAGGATTGTAGCCGGCTTGCTTGGAAACCCCAATACAATAATATAAACATCGTGGGGCCACTTCTTCAACTGCCTGCATGGCTGCTGAGGCATTTCATTTTGTAAGTGTGAACCCTACAGCCCTTCAACCCTAAATCATGCATGCAAAGCCAGTTATCAAGGTTCATTCTCAGTTGTTTTCTGACGAGGGTGCAAAGGTCAGGCTACTATATGATTACCAGATAAGAAGCTGAAAACTAAACTACTACAACAGCTCTTCAGTCACCTAAAACCTTGACCTTGACACAGTCAGTTGGCTGCATTTATCCAGGATAATACATATCACTCTTTATCAGGATTTGTAACACAGCAATTAAAAACCTAATCATGTTAATGGTAATGTCAAGTACACATCACATAGACAGAACCATCTTTTGCATTCTTGTTTGTGTAAAACAACAGTACATAAACCTCCACTATGACCTGTGGCACACAGTAATGGACCATGTGAAAGACATACTTATGGACCATGTGAAAGACATACTGATGGACCATGTGAAAGACGTATTTTTAGAAAGGTGTTTGTTTGTTTGAATGCACTATGAGTAAGTGGATTGAGTAACTTGTCTGACCCAACTACCATGTCAGACTTCCAGCCAGCTAACTAAATAGTGTCTGTTTGCCAGAGCTGCCTGAGACTGGGGTTACTTTAGTTGTATTAGGTGCAACCATGGTTTCATACAAAACTCCCAAAAGCAGCATTGACTAAGACCTCAAGTTTCACGGCAGAAAAGTTGCAGTGTTTCAATCATAAATGTCACAGCTGTTTGCAGCTCTGGTTCCACAACGGTAGAACAAGCTGCTCATTGACATCATCTGAACAGATGAGCTTTCAGTCTGTGACAACAGATGTGTGAGTTTCTGTTGTCACAGACTGAAAGCTCATCTGTTCAGACCTCATTTAGCCCATAACTCTGTCTGTCTCTGACTGAATCTAAATGTGGCACTTGTAGCAGTTCAGCATATTTGCTGAAGTCAATGTAGCCTCTTTTTTAAAGGGGTACTTTGCTGATTTTTAACCAGGTTTAATCAAAACACCCCCCAACCCCAAACTCAGACTGCAATCCAATCAATCTGTAAAACTATGCAGTGCTGATCAAATATGGATCTAGATTATGTTGCTGCACTGCCTATTTCTCACCTCAAATGTTTTTAGAAACACATTTCAGTGGCCTGATTAGCTATAATCATTTGTGAGTTTGTGAACAGGAAGTGGGTTTCACGCTGCTTTCTGCACAGTGAGAATGGAGGCTGAAAAAGCTGAGATTAAACAGTAAAACTAAGCAGCTGTCATCAAATATAAACCAAGATTTTGTTCATCTTATGTTCTACGTCCACCAAAAAACTACCAAAATCCCTACATCCAGTCAATGTTTCCAACAAAGACAGTAGTCTTAAATGTGGGTGGGGTTGTTGTTGCTCTCTACTCCATCCAGCTTTCGCTGTATTTTCTCTTCAGTAGTGATGTAGAGGGAAGTCTGAAACTCATCAATCATTAACTGAACAGGGTTGAACATTTTCAGAACAAAAAAGAACAGGTTGGAGTGAGAATCCCTCTCATTAGGGTCTTTAAAAATAGGCACAGGCAACAGCAGAAGTTTAGGGTTGCCAGAGTGCACTGGAGTTAGGTGACTATATCTCAGTTCTGCATTTAGGCTGTCATTCCCAGTATACTTGATTTCAGATGTGTCTTTCTATTTAGGTGCCCTACTCATGGTGTTTGTGAGTTGTCGTGAGTTGTTTGTTTTTGTTTTTTTATTCCAAGCCACAAGTCATGGTGTGTGTGGCCACACACACGTGTGCTATAGCGCTTTAAAATGCCAGGGATAGTTAACTCCTCATGTTAATCAGCACACATTACTGTGTAGGGTTTGTGTGTTCCTGACCAATGTGTTCTCATCCCAGGTCACCACATATTTCAGCTTTGCAGTGGACTTCCCCTGCTAAATACTGCACTCTAGATATCCTTCTGTATGTGCTTTTGATGTTCCAAGATGTTGCTACCATAATGTCAACAAAAGTAAATGGTGCGATGATGTGATTATGTTTTGGCAACAAAAGCACGCTGCAACCAATGCTGGACGTCAGTGAAAGCACATGTTACAACTAGGCAAATTAGACACATGGGAAGTTGTAGAAAAAAAATCACATTTAGACAGAAAGTGAACACTGGACTCCGACATGAAAGTCCAGGGTTTGTTTGATCCCTCCACCACCCCTTCTGCCCATCTTATAGGGACTTTTGTACTCCTTATATTACATTGTTACAGCAACATTTCAACCTGATGCCATACAGTGGCGTATCATGCAGACGCAACAAGTTCTGTGCTGTCGCATTCTCAGCTGATGCCGCGGATGCAGCTGGTCTGCGTATCATGCCGCTGCAGCAGGTACTGTCCGGCCATTGGGCTGTGTATAATAACACAGCCAACAGTTCTGTCCAGCTGCGTTCTTTGCAGACAACATCCAGCTGCATATCATGCAGAGGCAAAAGGTGGCTTTTGGCATCGGAATCTTACACTGAAATCACTGCAAAAGCAGCGGTATCTGAAGACTTTGGAATAGGAACGGACTGTCCAAACAATGCTGTGTTGCTGCATGTTATGCTGATCCACATTTCCTGACAGTTTTATATAACACAGACTTCATCTTAATCCAACATCTTAAGTTATTTTATGACATTCTTGTGCGTTTCTACTTTGTTCCTATTCTGTTTTGATGCCTGCTAGTGTATGTTTTAAGTACTTTTGTTAGCTCATCAGTGCTCTCATTAGTTATCCTTGAGGTTAGAAAGTAGTTTCACCTGTAGCTCATCATAATTTAGAAGATGAGTATAGGTTTGTATGGGGGGTAGGGGCTCTTTGGTCTGTCATTTATTCTTCCTTTCTTTTTTTTTTATACCTTTTTTATGTATTACTTTCAAATCGACATGTTGCTTTCTTGTGGCTGCTGTGCAGTACTGAATTTACACATAATATCTGACAACTCCACAGCTGGGTTGGGTCACAGTTTCCCACTGTTATTTGACAGTCAGAGGTTATTATGACAAATAACCCAAAAACATTAGTGAGACTCTGTAGCTCCACTTAAATTATTTTGTGGAAAGCAGGGGGCTTGAACAGACCTGTTGGGAATACTAGCTGTTGTCTTACCTAAAACACTTAGATACAGATATCACATTCTAAAAAAAAATTTGGCTCCAGATAGGTCGGTTGTTTTGTTCTAAATTCAACTCAGAAACAAAATGTGCAGCCAACCTGATTAATAAAAAAGTCAGTTTTATTATCTACATTTGGACACTAACGGACTCTAACTAATCATTATAACTGACTCCCTCTGTCAAACCCGGTTGTGTGTAGCCTGTGCCCTAATTGGGAGGACACAGATTTTTACTCTCAAAACCTAAAATTTGGAGGAGACATTAATTGTGTGTTAAAGCTCTGGAGAACACTGTATGAGCACAGAGAAATCCTTGTATGCCAGTGACCTGCTTCTTTATGTTTCTGATCCACTACACTCCATTCAACATATTTTAACTACTCTCGAATCCTTTGGAACTTTGTCTGGGTAAAAATTAAATATATAGATAAGCAAATGCTTTGCTATCAAACAGTTAGCCTTTACATTATCTGACCTAAGGTTTAGACACAGGAATTAATATTACTAGCTCTGTTCACTTCCTGCATTAAGAAAATCGTATAGTTTTAGCATCAAAGTGAAAACCGATGTGCAAAAATGCACAGCCTGCCCCTCTCCCAAAAAGGTAGTGTACAATCGATAAAAGTGATTGATGATTACTGATTTGTCTGTCTGACCATTGTATACATCCACTGCATTCAGTAATTTCACTTTTTATATCAAGGGTATAACCCCAAGAATTTGCAAATTTCTGCCCCACAGGCGGAGGTCACAGGAGGGACTCAGCCGGCTGAGCTTTCACTGATATTACTGGACAGCAGACATGCATAAAATTGTGCTCTGGATTTCGGACACAGATAATAATCAGGTTCAACTAGAACTAAAATCTTCTCATTCGTCACCCTTAAAAACTCTAATGAGTAACAGCCTTTCATTCAAACCTAGACAGCACCCCTTTAACCTTATAGTTATAGCCACTTTAAAATTTGGCAACAAATTCGGTAGGTCTTTGGTTGGACCTTTCTCCCCCTAGCTACCTGAGGGGAAACCAATCCATCACTCTCTGTTGACTTTGGATTGCTTTAGGGTACTTCCAAGTCTTTTCCATCTGCTAGCAAACAAAACAAAAAAATACCTTAAAGCTGCTTTGTGATGGGATGCACTACCAACATGGTAAAGGATCCATATTTAAGTCTTCTCAAGAAAAACCTAACTTTTAGTCCAAATGTGAGGCATCAGCAAGAAGACTAAAATAACTGTGATACCCACCATGACATCATCCCACCATGTGCACTTGCTGACATCACAGTAGCAGCAGCATACTGGAGCCTGAACAGCTGACACAGGCGGGTATTTAAAACATCATAAGTCGATGCAGAAAGCCACTGACGGAGCATTGGAATGGTGTTCTGGAGAAAAAATCATGGTGTTGACATTAGCATTTTAATCAAAGGCCCTCTTTGCCAACCACTTCACAGGGTCTCTGTCAATACCTAAATGTTGCTGATTGTCCTACCTGTTCACACAGTATGCAATGCAGCTACAACTGCTGCTCCACCACAATTTCAGAAGCCCCGTCCTCAGTCTGCTTTCCCTTGAACCTTGTAGATAACTGATTCATTGTCACTATAACTCAACATCTATCAAACTGTGAAGTGTTTTATACTGTTTGTTTTACTTCAAAGTTGTCTTTCCCGATGAACTAGATTTGGTCTCCACTGGCACAATGGCAAGTCTTAACAGGTTGGACTTGTCTTATACTGTACAATAGTAATGCTCGTTCCTGCTTACATCTGCACACACACACACACACACACACACACACACACACACACACACACACACACAGAGGAGCACAGTAGGGACCTTTAATCTATTTACTAACGCTGATGCACTATCACAGTTCAGCCCCACAGGTAACGTTGTCCATGGACTTGGGTCAAGGCCATCACACACACACACACACACACACACACACACACACACACACACAAAAAGAGAGAGAGAGAGCCTGCATGGAATCCTCTTTCCTAGAGAAATCCCAATAAGACAACATGGTATATCTCATTGTCTGTGGTGAATTTTAAATAAAAGAATTAAAAATGACACCTCATTATTGTTTTTATTCTTCTACAAAAATATCTTTATGTAAAATTTGGAATCAAGATAAGTCTTACTATAACACATCAAAAAAGGCTGTACTGTTCATGCAAATAGTAACAGATGGATTTGTTCTAGTTTTATAGATGTAAAGTTGAATATTTAAGAAATCTAACAAATAAGGAAAAGAAATCATCTCCCCTCCCTTCATCCATAAATACATGCAGGTTTATCTAAAAGAAAATTAGTGTAGAAAGGTTCATGCTCATTTTATTGCACTACAACAACAAAAGTAACTGAACTTTTCCCTTTTGCAGTTTATGTGTAACACAGCTAAGACTGATTTCAGAGATGATATCACACCATTTCGCTGAATCCGCCCTTGGGCCCACCCTAAGGGACAAAGCCAGTATAAAAACCTGCCACACACTGCCTGTCATCACACTAGGTTGAACTTGCACAATTTGCAGTGACAGGCAGTGTCACTTTGCATTCATTATCTCCAGGCAGGAAAACTCTAGGTTCCTAAAAACACATTCTTGTGTTGACTTTAATGAAGCAGGCAGCAGTTAATTTATCACTGTTCCTGTGAGTGTGACCCGTGCGGAACATTTTAGCAGTTAGTGAGCTTCCAGGGGTGCTGCATCTTCCTCTCGTCAGCATCAACATCCACACCATGATAATAAGCATCGCTCTGATCTGGGCAGTAGTGGTGGGATTCTGCTGCCTGCTGTGGCTCGCTGTGGGGATACGGCACAGGTAAGACCACACATATGACATATAAGATGCAATGTATTAGGCATTTGTTATCTCAGTTTCTGCGTTTTACTTCCATAGCATGTCTAGAACTTTAAACATGAATTTAAATCATCATTTTAGTTCATGTTTGACTTACAAAACATGTCTGAAAGATTAAACATAAATAGGTATCTGCTGATTATTTCATTTTACATACTATACTTATGGGGTGACTAGATCAATTTTTGTATTTCACTTAGATTCAGACAACTTTAATCTCATCTCAAGAAGAGCAATTTAATTGTAGCTTTCCTCATCCACAATCACGCAAATAACATCCAGTGTGTTACATGTCAAAAAGTGCAGATTAGCAAACAAACAGAGGCTGATAAAGGACAGCAAGTTAAATATGGTCAAATAAAAAGCAATAAAATCAGACGAGTAAATAAATAGACAGTGTTACATATATTATCATAAAATGTAAAAGGCACAGTCATTAAAATGTCATTTAAAATGACTAACTATCTGAGTTTAGTAATATAGCAGAGGGAATAAAAGATGTGGAGTATCTGATAGTTCTCCTCACGGGTGCATGATAACGGCAGCCTGAAGGCATCATCATGAAATCACAAGGCAAAACACAATGAGGTTGGCTAATGAATTTTTTCCAGAGGGAGTACATGTCTTTTTGTCTGACTCCAGTGATCTTAAAGTTGACCTTAACAATGCTTTACAGACTGTTCTGGTCCTTAAAGGATAATTCCTTTAATCAACAGATAAAAGAAAACACAGAGCATGTCTACAGCATTAAATAGTAACAGGAATCTGCTAATCATTTCAGTTTATGTATTTTCCTATCACAGCATGTTGAAAACATTAAATATTAATAGGAATCTGCTGATATTTCAGTTTATGTATTTTACTTACACAGTGTTTCAGCATTAAACATTAATAGTAATCTGCTGATCATTTCAGGTTATGTATTTTACTTACACAGCATGTCTAAAATATTAAATTTTAACAGGAATCTTATGATAATTTTAGCTTATGTATTTAACTTACACAGCATGTCTAAATTATTATTATATATTTATAATATTAATAGGAATCTGTTGATAATTACACAGCATGTCAACATTAATGGGAATCTGCTGATTTCTATTAACGTTTAATGTCAATTAAACAGCAGATGAACACTAAAATAACTATTTTTTTCAGAAAAGCAACAACACAGTGCCACTTATGTACCACTTATGTAACCACTGTGTATGTTGTTACCTAACAACACAATCACTGTGAATGACAGAATGCAGTGTGTGCTCACCAAACAAAGGCTTCGTAAAGGTGCAGTAATTTGTTTGGTATGCTGTTGATTCACAAACGTTGTTGCCAGTTCTTAGCTGCTGTGGTCAAATATAGCCAGATTGAATATATCTGAGAAAAGTTTCTAATGTAGGAATATGTCTTGTAAAGAATTTTGTTTACTAGCGTCACAATGACAACATTGCAAACTGGTTTGAAAGGTTTTGGAATTCTTGTGGTTGTTGGGAGGATAATTGGCTTCAAGGAAACTGCGTTCAATGACAACGTCTGAATAAGTCTAGATTTATCAAATTCCTCTTTGCATTTTCAGCCTTGTACATTGGAAAAAAAGATGATTCAGAACTTACATTTAGAAGTACTGTTGGAGGCACTTAAGTCTTAGTCAATAGTTGAATGGTGCAAAAACATAGGGTGGTTACAGTAGTATAGTTATGAAACAACGTAGGGGCCATAAATAGCACAACATAATCAGCAGAAAAAAAACATTGGTAGTGTATGTATCTGCAAACCATGGACATTTGTACATTATTATTCTGTGGATATGTTTCAACAACTCTGTGGTTACAGGTTTAGGCACAAAGAGCACTTGGCTATGGTTGGTAAAAGACTATGTTTTGGCTAAAAAATTCCTGGTTTTGGAAGCACAATCCCAATTTTAAAAGAAACTATGGCTTAGGGAAAAAAAAAAAGTAAAATTTTGTGGCCCCATCTTAGAAGGAAATGCAGGGTTTTACAAAAAGCTAATATATAGCTAAGCTTTTGTCAGATGGTTGCTTTTGAGACTGGATTCTGGTCTATGCATTCTGCCTCCACCTAGACTGTTCACCTGCCATTGAAACTGATTGGTCCATACTACTCGCACTGAAAATGGAAACCAGAACACGTCACAAACACTATGTTTGCCCAAAGATTTTACATACATTTGCAGAAATATCTTAACGGAGACTAGCATTGGTTAGAAGCAAAATTAGTCATATCAGGGATTATTACTTTGAATGAATACAATCCTCTTGACCTTCCTCTCACAACAAACAACTGAGGCCCAATATAGCTGACACCTTGAGTTTCCATCACTGGCAATTTGTTTTGGCTTTTAATGAATATTGTCTGCTTCCATTTCTTTGTCAATGTCTACAGGCAACCTGGTGAGCCTGCACTTGAGAATGGCTTCATCCCTTACCTGGGTTGTGCTCTGCAGTTCGGGTCCAACCCTCTTCAGTTCCTCCGCAGCAGACAGAAGAAGTACGGCCATATTTTCACCTGCAAGATCGCAGGCCAATACATCCACTTCCTGTGTGACCCCTTCTCTTACCATTCAGTCATCAGACAGGGGAGACACCTGGATTGGAGGAAGTTCCACTTTGCTACGTCTGTCAAGGTACATTTATTTGACCTAATCTTTTATTGTTCATACCATGTTCTCTCAAAATATTTTTGTTCCTTCATAGAAGTTTTCAAGCGATCCTGAGTCCTTCAGTGAGACTAAAAGCCTTCTTCCTTCCCTCACCAGGCATTTGGCCACGACAGTTTCGACCCTCGCCATGGCCACACCACAGAGAACCTTCACCAAACCTTTCTGAAGACCCTGCAGGGTGAGGCTCTGCCCTCCCTGATAGAGACCATGATGGGTCACCTTCAGGACATCATGCTGAGGTCAGGCACACTCAGCCCCAGCAAGGACCACTGGGAGGTGGATGGAATCTTTGCTTTCTGCTACAAGGTCAGTCATTGGACTTTCAACTGGAAACATACAAGAGCATGCAAGAAACTTCAAGAGGTAGTCAACCATAGTCCATAATTTAGAGTGGTCTGGATTCCACTCACTCACAAAATTGACTTCTAAATTTTGTCAAAGTCAATTGTCATGGCTACAATTCAATAGAAAATAGAAGTACCCAAGATCATCAAGATTTACAGAAAACTATTCAAGTTTTGATATACTCAGTTGGCATTTCCATTGTCTCCATGCCAAACATTTGGACTTCAAAGCAGTGTTCCCAACAGTCTTTCGAGGTTTCCTCATTTTTCTGCTGTCCTACAGGTGATGTTTGAGTCTGGCTACCTGACTCTGTTTGGTAAAGATCTTGGTGAAGACAAGTGTCAGGCCCGGCAGGAGGCTGAGAAAGCCTTGGTGCTCAACGCTTTGGAGAACTTCAAAGAGTTTGACAAGATCTTCCCAGCGTTGGTGGCTGGCCTGCCCATCCATGTCTTCAAGAGTGCCTACAGTGCCCGAGAGGTTTGTGGGGATACGCAATGACTAAAAAAACTGCCTTGACCTGATGTCTAAATGTCTCCATGCTGCTCTAACCATTTTTGACAGTGTAGGCTTTTGATAGAAACTCATTTGAATGTCTTTCTGTACTTTTTTTAATATCTAGAACCTGGCAAAAACCATGCATGCTGAAAAGCTGTCCAAGAGGGAGAACGTGTCCGATCTGATCTCTATGAGAATGATCCTGAATGATTCTTTATCTACCTTCAATGACTTGAGCAAGGCCAGGACCCACGTTGCTTTGCTTTGGGCTTCACAGGCTAACACCCTGCCTGCCACCTTCTGGAGTCTCTTTTACATGATCAGGTAAGCCGATAGTTCTCTTCTTCTGTACTCTGTGGGCTCTCAGGAGACCAAACTGAGGGCAGCCACACTGGTTTGTTCAGGTCAACAGGAAATAGCAGCTGGAAGTTCTGCTCCTTCTGAACAGTAATAGATCTGGTTAATTCCTATGTCAATTAATGATTTTAACAATTATGTCATAGAGCTAACATTTAGTGAGCTTCCACTTCAAATTTATCAGTTGTACAAAGATCTCTTGACCATGTTTAGCAGGACTTTTCAGGAAGTTTTACACTTTAAAAGACCTTAACAATTACAAGGACAACTAAGAAAATACTGTGGTAAGTGACACAAGAAAATATTTGCGGTCTCTAAGGGCTCTTTATTGTTATTAATAAATCATAAAGGAAACTGTCCTCCTCTAGTCACTTTGTTAGGTGTGATTATTATTGCAGAAACACACCCGTTTGTTCACAGATAGCCTGGAGCTGATGTGTCGTGTCTAGCTTTCAATTCGTCAGATGTGTATCTATGTATCAGTATTTAAAGACATGTCAACGCTTGCGCTTGCCTCTGAACTGATTGTGACTGTTGTTGCAAAGAAGCATTCATAGCTGCAAGCATGCCGGCCCTCTTGATTCATGTTAACACATCTGATGTATAATTATCAGATATTTAGGGCACAGTGTACTCTGCAGAGTGATGAACTATATTCTATAGGCACATATAGAACATAGTTGCAAAACAACCTATATACACACAACTGTATAGCTATTAAATAAAAAAAAAAGAGCAAGCCAGGTTCCCTACAAGAGATTTTTGCCTCATCAACAAGGTTAACAATCACACACAGATGAGAACAACAATTTCTCGGTACAATTAACACATTAAATGCCAGGGTCATGTATCAACAAACCAGCATACATCAGTAATAGCCTACATTGACACATAATCAATAATGATGAAGATGCAGAAATAAAAAATAGAAATGCATGGCGAAATAAGCTTATTGCCAATGTTATTTAGACTCTCCATAATTTAAAAATCCATGCTTTCATGGGAACTCATGCACTTTTTTAGAGAAGCCAAGCTCCTCCTGACCTCCCATTAATTTGCACCCAACTTAATGATCTGTGGATCAGATCACTAGACAATAATTTACTACAAATATTTAATATTTGATTGTAGCCAAATATTAAAATCATGATTTTAGTTTATATCCACATGTCCATGTACTTTATGTTCCATTAAGCTGAGGGACTGGGCTCTCTAAAATAAGGAACATGATTCCTGCACCATTAATCCGATGGCAATATTAATGAATTAATATTAATTTAATCCAAACCAGTGTTTTTAGACTAATGTATATTAGCAACAACAGTTAGAGTTAAATTCCACTGTAGAAAACTAGACACATGGTGCTACTGCTATGAAATCAAAGTATTCGCTCCTGCATAGGCTGAAATGAGAATAAATTATCTAAACATCAGTAGAAAGTACAGTGATGGTAACATGACTAACAGGCTCCCGTATTTGTGCTCAGGAGTCCAGATGCTATGAAGGCAGCTCGTGCAGAAGTGCAGAAAATTCTGAAGGATTCAGGTTTGACAATTGACCCCAGTGACCCCAAATTGAACCTCACCAGGGACCAGCTGGACAACATGCATGTTCTAGGTAAGATTACCAAAAGAGTAGTAGTCGGAGGAGTTACTTATGCAACAGCTTATGTTGCAAAATTCATGTCTGGCATTGCCTAAAAAGCATTTTAAAAGCAGCAGTAGTTGATGACTTCAGAATGAGAACTGTGCAACTATGCAACTGTGGTCTATGTACAGAATTTTGACCTTTTCTTTAATGCAATAAAGAAATGCTGTGCACCTAATTTCTTTCTTTATGTCTTTCTGTCTACAGACAGCATCATGAAAGAAGCCATGCGTCTTTCCAGTGCTTCCATGAACGTGCGTGTTGCCAAGGAGGACTTCCTGCTTCACCTTGACAACCAAGAAGCTTACCGTATTAGGAAAGATGATGTCATTGCCTTGTATCCACCCATGCTGCACTACGATCCAGAAATCTACGAGGATCCCTATGTAAGAACTATATGTAACTATTACTTAAGAAATGAGAGAACTATCCTCTTTAGGAAGTTACTACAATTTGTGTTGGCCAACTCAAATCTCATCTCCCTCTCTCCTCCTCACCTTGCAGGAGTACAAGTTTGACCGTTTCCTGGATGAGAAGGGTCAGGAGAAGCTCACCTTCCACCGCAACGGTCGGCGACTGCGTTACTTCAACATGCCCTTCGGCTCTGGGGTCACGAAATGCCCCGGCAGATTCTTTGCTGTGTACGAGATCAAGCAGTTCCTCTCTCTGGTGCTGTGCTACTTTGACATGGAACTATTGGACCCTGCTATCAGAGTCCCGCCTCTTGACCAATCCCGTGCTGGTCTGGGAATCCTCCAGCCTACCTATGATGTAGATTTCAAGTACAAGCTGAGATCGAATCACTAGGCTCTTTGTCAGGCAGAGAGATTGAATTACACATTGTATATAGTGTATATTTAACAGCGTCAGTGAAGTGCTGCTTATGTAAATAGACTGAATTATGTATTTTTGTTTCTTTGATTTGCTGCTAAAGAACAAGTATTCTGCACTTATGGGTGGAGCCCCTAAAAAGTATATATATATATATATATATATATATATATATAAAAGTATATCAGGTATTATTGTCTCAGTTGGACCATGACCAGTAGCATTTTCAATACCTGTGGACAGACAGAGTTGAGCCACAAAAATGTATTAAATAAACTTTTTTTTTTTTGCATGTCAGGCCCATTTACCCAAATCAAAATTAAATGTTTTTACCTTGCAGGCCGCCATTGGTTTTAATACATTTCAGAATGCCAACGGGGAGTCCTTAAATCAATCTGCAATCACCCTTACGTACCAAAAACAAACAAGGAAATGCACCAAAAATAGTGCTCAAAAATTATTCATCATCATCGATCTGCTTAAAAGGCCATCAGTAAGCATGAATTGGCTCAACATGCAAAAAAAGAAGCTGCTCCTGTGTTACTGGAAGTTCACATTTTAAACAATTTTGAAAATACTACCAATTCAATGCGTGTTAGCACTGACTATTGCCAACAGTCAGCAGTGAAACCTGGTCTTTTGTCATTCCATGTATTAACTTCATAGCATGCAGGAAGATCTGTGTGAACACATTCTGCTTTATGCCCATGTTTGGTACTTTGTCATTTCACGTCAGCATGTGCAGCATGACCAAACTCTTGTTCAATGAAAGCACTGTTGTAATCAGTATCATTTACTGACTTAACCTTGGAGTATTAGATAGAGCTTCCGCCAGCCTTGGAGTTTGCTCTGTCTGGCTGTCTGAAATGCTGCTGTCATTGAAGACGTGTCAGTGTCGTTGGCCAATGCTTACCTTTATATGCCCTTGTCATCTACCCTCTTAGTATAATTATTGCAAGCCATGCTGCATAACAAGAAGATAAGTAGTAGTTTGTTTAGTGAGCATAGAGTACACCTACAAAGAGATAGAGCAGAGCCACAGAATCGGAAACCTATAAGTTTGTAGTTAAGGTGCACTTAAAGAATGAAGAAACGCTCATTTGCACAAGTCAGTGTGATATTTCTGCTGCATAGCCGGCGATACAGTGTCTCTAATGGAGGTGTTTGCTAACTCAACACGTGTCCAGTTTTCAAAGCGCACTCTTGACTTTTTCATACTGTGATTTACATAATCACTGCACATGTTAGTAACCAGTAATCAGCCCACATCTGCACGGACTGAATTTGCATTTATCAGGTTCAGCCAGTGCACTGAGAAGGAATGTTCAGTTATTGAAAGAACTGTTTTCACATGAAAACCAAATAACATTTGTAAGCATTTACCTGAAATGATACGTTAACGTGCTCTGCGAGCAGAGTAAACGTGATGAACCTGGAAGCAAGGTTGCAAACACGCACAGCTGTTTTACTCTGATTCCCTGACAATCTGAAGGGTTTTTCCTGAACAAAAGTGCAACCCACGTGCATGTGTCGATGGGTGCACACTGTACAAACTGATAATAAATCAATACATTTGTACACTTGTCTGTGTGTGATGTTCTGACATCTCTACCTGTTCAACTCTGTGCAAATACGACAGAAAAGCTTTCATGTCCTCATCTGTCTACTCCTGCCTACCCAACCCCCATCTCTCTCTCTCTCTCTCTCTCTCTCTCTCTCTCTCTCTCTCTCTGTACTGTACTACATAAATGTATAGTTGTTGCACGAAAATGCACAAAATGTATGTGAACCCTTTGGGATTACTTGGATTTCTGCATAAATTGGTCATGAAATGTGTTCTGATCTTCGTCTAAGTCACAACAATAGACAAACACAGTCTGCTTAAACTAATACCGTACAAAAAATTATATGTTTTCATGTTTTTATTGAGCACATCTAAACATTCACAGTGCAGGGCAGAAAAGGTATGTGAACCATAAGGCTAATGACTTCTCCAAGAGCTGATAGGAGTCAGGAGTTAGCCAACCTGGAGTCCAATCAATGTGATGAGATTGGAGGTGTTGGTTAAAGCTGCCTTGCCCTATAAAAAACCACACCAGTGAGTTAGCTGTTCTCCAGAAGCATTGCCAGAAGTCAACCATGCCTCGCACAGAATAGCTCTCAGAAGACCTATGATCAAGAATTGTTGACTTGCATGAAGCTGGAAAGGGTTACAAAAGTATCTCTAAAAGCCTTGATGTCCATGTGTCCACGGTAAGACAGATTGTCTAAGAATGGAGAAAGTTCAGCACTGTTGCTACTCTCCCTAAGCGTGGTCGTCCTGTAAAGATGACTGCAAGAGCACAGCGCAGAATGCTCAATGAGGGGAAGAGGAATCCTAGAGTGTCAGCTGAAGACTTACAGAAATCTCTGCCACGTGCTAACATTTTTGTTGACAAATCTACAATAAGTAAAACATTAAACAAGAATGGAGTTCATGGGAGGACACCACGGGGGAAGCCACTGCAGTCCAAAAGAAATATTGCTGCACGTGTGAAGTTTGCAAAAGAGCACCTGGATGTTCCTCAGCACAGCTGGTAAAATATTCTGTGGACAGATGAAATCAAAATTGAGTTGTTTGGAAGGAACACACATGTGTGGAGAACAAAAGGGACAGCACGCCAACATCAAAACCTCATCCCAACTGTGAATTATGGTGGAGGGAGCATCATGGTTTGGGGCTGGGCCTCGGGGCCTCGACGGATTGCTGTCATCGTCGGAAAAATGAATTCCAAATTATATCAAGACATTTTGCAGGAAAACTTAAGACCATCTGTCCACCAACTGAAGCTTAACAGAGGATGGGTGATGCAACAGTAAAACGACCCAAAGCACAGCAGTAAATTAAAAACAGAATGGCTTCAACAGAAGAAAATACGCCTTCTGGAGTGGCCCAGTCAGAGTCCTGACCTCAGCCTGATTGAGATGCTGTGGTATGACCTCAAGAGAGCGATTTACACCAGACATCCCAAGAATATTGCTGAACTGAAATAGTTTTGTAAAGAGGAATGGTCCAAAATTCCTCCTGACCATTTTGCAGGTCTGATCTGCAACTACAGGAAACGTTTGGTTGAGGTTATTGCTGCCAAAGGAGGGTCAACCAGTTATTAAATCTAAGGGTTCACATATTTTTCCCACCCTGCACTGTGAATGTTTACATGCTGTGTTCAATAAAAACATGACAACATATTATTTTTTATTGTATTATATTATATTGTATTTTTTATTGTTTTTTGTATTAGTTTAAGCAGACTGTTTGTCTATTGATGTGAGTTAGATGAAGATCAGAACACATTTTATGACCAATTTATGCAGAAATCCAAGTAATCCCAAAGCTTTCACATACTTTTTCTTGCAACTATGTATATATATATGTTTGTGTGTGTGTGTGTGTGCTTGCGTGTGTGTGTGTGTGTGTGTGTGTGTGTGTGTGTGTGTGTGTGTGTGTGTGTGCTCGCGTGTGTATGCTCGCGTGTGTGTGTGTGTGTGTGTGTGTGTGTGTATAATGCAATATTGTAGATAACAGGTGATTGTGTTGCTAAGAGTTTTTTTTTTGCTGTTGTTATACAGTGTTAAGTGGTAGCATGTGCCAAATCTAATGGTGAATATAGTTCACCATTTAATAAAAATGTAATTCTAAATATGTCATGACATTTTGACAATTATATTAGGAAAAGTTGTTTTCCTTGCATTTCTCTTTCTAGATATTTTCCATAACTTATAAAAAAAGACATTTCTAAATCTACTAACTTGCAATTTGGGGAAAAATTTCATAAAGTACCTTTCACCTTTCACAAGCAGCACAAGAAAACTGATACCGTTTCAGGTCGCAAAGGGTTAAGGTGACTGTAGGTGACACCACACAGGCAAAAACTTTCAAAGCACTGTCACTGTCTGAGTTAGAACAATACATAAGCTGTCCACATGACTAAAGGCTGCTAACAGTTTTAGGATTCAGAACATAAATAAGGGCACAGGTCATGTAAAATGCCCTTATAAAGAAAAGTACAGTAATGCAGTGACAAACCGCAGTGCCGCATTGTACACTGAATCTAAAGCCCTAAACACACTGACTACGCAGTGCAAGAGCATTGCTAGACCTGTTGTTTTTTTTTCGGCGCCCTTGTTAACAGGTTAGAGCAGCCACAGTGGCTGTGTGAGCAGCAATGGTCAGTTACTTCTCAGTTGCTTGTCAGCTTCAGCACATCTAGAGAAACGGTAGCTCGCCAATTTTTTCCATGTGCTGAGCGTGACTGTCAGCAGAAACAGACGGTAAAAATGGCATTTTGATAATTATACATCGACTCTCTTTCACCTTTTACTACTGTTTAAGGAAACAAAGATGTCTGTTCTACTCAAACTTTACTGCTCCTGTTTCAAAATTAAAGTCCTCTAACAAGGTTTTCTGTTGACAGAATCCCATCAGTTGTTGACACTTGGCATTTTATTTTGAAATAACCGCAGAATGATATTGTCTGCAATACAGAAGCTGCACGACTTCATAAATGAGTGGAATTTGTGCTTCTCACTATGGAAATACAGAAGTCACAGCAGCAGGCAGCTCTGCAGAAGCATAACAGCCACGATGCTGTCAGTGTGAACACTGCATGCGTGCAACACGCTGCAGTTCGACAACGGTGCCTTCACGCACTGCTCATGCAGCCAGTGTTTCTGGTGTTACATTTTCAAGCAAGATAAATTAGCATTAATTTATAACCGCAATCAACTGTTGACACAAGCATTGCTTAAAACAAGCTATTCCTTGCACCAAAAGAGAAACAGCATTTGCTTCTACAACAGACACCCAACTTCAGCCTGAACTTTGTAGGACACTCTGTGTGGTGTTCAAAAGACAGATTCTCTTCTTCACTGTAAAATCTGACAAGATGATCTTCCTAAAAATAATCTTGGAAACCCACTGTCCTGAAAGAGGAATGTAACTATAACTATAGATATAAAGTAAACACAAATTACGACGAATAGTAACATCTATTTACATTTTTCAAGGGAATCGCTCTCCTAGATTTTTTTTTGTGAAATCCACTTGTCAGATTTTACAGTGTGAGGTGTTTGTAAGTTGAGACTCTTTCAGTCACCTAAAGTTTACTTGTGGAACACAGTCTCATACAAAACAATTTAAAGTACTTTACACTGTGATAAAAACATAAAGTAAAATAAAATAATACTAAAACAAAAAAATCAGACTACCAGCATGAAACACACACACATACACACACACACACACACACACACACACACACACACACACACACACACACACAACTAATTACAATGTAAGTGAAAGATCATGATTTTGGCTAAACATTAATAAAAAAAAATTACTGTGGTCTCAATGATGAATAGCGTTAAAGAAAGTAATTGTTAAAGTTAAAGATTATTGTCAGCAAACATTTTGCTGATGCGTTCACTAGCAACTTATTTGCAACTTGCCATTAATAAGCAACATGTCCTTGGCACATTATTAAAAAGCTTGAATAACTCTGCATTATTTATTTATTCTTTTCCTCAGAAGATAATTTGCTGTTAGAAGTTAGTTATATATGAATGAAATTTCTGGGAGACAGGGCTGCTAAATGTAATATAATCAGTGGGGCGGTCATGTTCATCAAGTTAATGTCAGTCAAAAGTGACGCTAAGAAAAGATGATGTGTAGTTGGAGAACATTATTTCCACAAACAGCAGCTCAGTTCACTTTGTTTAACAATTTGTATTTGTTTTGTTATTCATTTCCACAACATTGTACATGTATAATGAAAACTCATTTGTCTACAGGGATGAGGAGCATGAGTTGAAGAGCCTTCTGATCTTCCATTCCAGTTGTTACCGGGAGTTTGAAGCATGTGCGACTCAGAAATGCACTGTGTATTGCACACACACGTTTTTCTTTCAAAATCAGCTAATTCAAACTCGACAATGAAGTTTAAGAAGTACTTTCAAAAGGAAAATGAGCGAGCAGTGAGCGAGAAATCAGAGTTGCAGCGCAATGACCTGGAGCGGCTTTGAGCGGGGAAACGAAGGGAACGGTTCCGTAATTCCCATTGCTCCACATCACTGGCATGCTCCATTTCACAGCCTTTTCAGTGCATTGTTCCCAATGAATTGTGTAATGCATCAGTACACACAGCTGGGTGTGGTCTAAGCTAAAACCCAACAAACCTGACCGCCTGTCTATCTAAAGAGGTCATTGCAGCACTGCTTCTTAACCAATTCAAACCCTACTGTGGCCTTACTTTTAATGCTGAATAAATGCATATATAACACATATAACATGGTTGCTTCAATTTAAACATTTAAACCTAAAGCCTTATTAGGTGACACAAACTAACTATGGTTATTGGTTGCTTTCAGTTTCTATTGTATGGGAGAGTGTCTGTGGCTCTGTGCTGCACAGAATGTCAGTTGCACTGTGAAAGGATGATTTTTCTGTGATGCATTTTTTAAGGATGGAGACACTGGTTGAAACTTCAATCAGGAAACGTTTAATACGAGTAAGAGTATAAGTATACAATTATGATTACAGTTACAATTAATACGAGTACAATAAACAAGGATGACACAAATGAATAAGATTACAAAGACGAGTACAAAGACGAGTCTAAAGACGAACTAAGACAACAACAAACTACAAACAAAGACGAGCACAGTGGGTGCTCTGGTCAGCCCAGACCGACACAAGACTTAGGTGAACTAACTGACACAGAACACACAAAGCTAGCTGAAACAGATCACATGGAAAGACAGTAGTATTTATACAATGCTATCATGTAGATGGTTGTTATCAGTTACTAACTTGTCAGGTACTAGAGTTCTTGAGAAATGAGCCATGTATTTGTGTTACTAAATTTACTGGCACTGGTCCATCACAGGTATCCTTGGTTCAACATAACTTGAAGGCACTAAGACTTTGTTATACATAGGTAGGTGGTTACTCGAGGTAGATACATACTTCTAAACTACCTATGGAGGATGCATAAACATAAAAATTCATACTAACATGCTGTTTGCTGCACTCAGAATCTTGGCTCCCCTCAGGGAGGTTGGTCAAGGCCATGTCAGTCACTCTATTGCCACCTGGAGGCAGAAAAAAAAGGCTTTGCTCCAAGCTGCTGATTTATATGTTCATATAAACTGAGCAGTGGAGCTGAATATGTCTCTTCGCACTAACACATCCTTGTGACATATGAATGGCAAAAAAAAAAACCCAAGAACCCTGAGAGGTGAATGGCCCTCAGTTCAGGTATATTAACATATGGTCTGATGACCAAGAGGGCTCCTCAATGCCTGTTACTGTCCTGCGCTCACAGAGGGCTCCCCGGCCTGTCACTAGGGTGGGTAAAACTTAAGTGATATTTTCAAAAAATCAATAAAACACAATTGCGAGATGATTGCATTTCTATTGATGTCAAAAAACTTCTCCTCTGGTGTTAACATTCCAAAAAAACATGGTGATGGATGTTTTAAAAAATAGCAGCTTTATTTCTATTGCAGCCACCACACAAGCCATCATTGTTTCCAATCTAAGGCCATGTAGGCAAGTTATGGAGCCATAATGGAAATACAAAGTCAGAATAATGAATGAACTAAGAACCAGATACAATGTGAATATTTATACGCACATTTACATATACCTATATATTGTGTATGTATTTATTTATTGGTATGTATTTATTGACATGCATTTTGAAATGTCTTGTTCACGTGATTGTTCACATGACTGTTCACGTGTATTTAAAATGGCATTTCCTAGTGTAAATCTCGTCTGATGAAGAGCTTTCTTGCTCTAAACGTCATTTTGGTGCATTAAATAAATGATAACTGCAGTGTGTGAGACCTTTTTTTTGCCTTTTTGTCTTTTAATCATGTTTGGTTAAGCACCTGCTTCAAGTTTGTAATGGATGTGCATGCATGGTTTTGCCTCCGCACCATTCATGAATGCATCTCATACAGATGCTGAAGCATGCTTTGTGTGTTGGTATCATTGTTTCATTATTGTTGAGGTAACCACTGCATTTACTGGCTTGTTGCTGCTCTAGAGTTTCCATTAGATTATATGCAACTCCAAAGCTCATAACCTGTATTCCCATTATATAAAGCTTTAATTCATCACTGCTGTAATTACACTATATTTTGAATACTGCTTGCCGGGGGTAAAAAAAGACATGCTCACCATTCCCGGGGAAATCAGATGCACAATCAAGAAGTTGAATTTAGCAATAGAACTGTAAAAATAAGCAAATTCTAAAACTTTTGTAGTTATTTTCTTTAATGACTGCACAACAAATCCTAGTAGGGATCAATAAGTCATAACTGCCTCCTCTCAATTTCAGCACAGAAGGTTAAATACATTTTCTTATCTGAAGAAAATTCCTGAATTTCATTTTTTTAAGGCTTATCGGACAGTGAGCTGCCATGAGGCCATTAGAGCTGGACTAATGGGTTCACTATGTAACCTTTAATAGCCCCATTAGCCTGAGGTAACCTCTGCTGTCCACACAGTGGACCAGAGTGGACAGGAAGGATGCACAACAATGCACCAAAGTGAATCAATGATTCACATGTCATATGTGTTGCTGATAGCAAAAGCACCAAGTTGTTAAGTCAAGGTCATCTGCTCAGGCACGTGTATGCGTGGTATTCATTACACTGTGAGGAATGTTATTTCACAGTCACACCATGATGACTAACTTGTCATGCAGCCAGAAACACCAGTCCTTACAGGTTACATGTTTAATTTCACTTGGTTTGAACGTTACCAGCAGGGTCAGGATGGGGTCATGGCACACAGCCGTTACGATTAAGATTGGGTTCAGACTCAAAGAAATTAATGCAAGTAAATATAACTACAGTAATATTGACATTAAGTATAGTCTTAGCAGCAATACAGCCCACTATAAAATCTGACAAGTTGATCTTTAAAAAATCTGTCTTGAAGAAGCTGAGTAAAAAAAACTACCCTGATGTTATGTTTACTTACTTTCGTGAAGTGAGCTTAAAACTGACGGGTGAAATTAATTTGTTCTTTCTAAGTGATAGCAATTCAACCAAACCAAGTTAATCTGACTTAACTGAACAGTTATGTTTTCTTTGTAGTATTTAGGAAACTGATCACATTTGATGAATAAAGTAAGCACAACAAAGAATAATTAGTTCACAGGATTATTGTCATTTTAATAAAATGAATGATTTTTAAAAAAAAAACAGAAACTTGCAACCCTTACAAGCCTCAGGCTTAGCCTTACAAGCAGTTAGACAATGAATGAAAAACAAAATGCTATTTTTGAGCATGTTGAGACAGTTAGTACAAAACAAATAAAATCATACAGTCCACTTTAAGGCTTCATCAAAAAAAATATCTTTCGAAAAAAAATTGAATCAGGGCTGTGAAATGTTTGTTTTTTTTAATTTAAAAGAAAAAAAAGCAAGAACTATTTACCTCAAACTGGATGATTTATCACGTACACTTCAGTACAAAGAGTACAAATCCATTTTTACAGGTCAGTCTCTCTATGAGATGAACAGTGATGGGTGGACATTTGATTAATTGCACCTCAAGAGTGACCAGAGATAATCATCAAACAAGAAATTTAGAATCTACTAAATAAAAGTATGGATGAATGGATGTGTTTTGGCCATTCACTATTTTATTATATTGCTCTGTGTAGATGAGACTTTGTCTTTCATCATTCATAGAACTTTATTTATTCATGTTTGTGTGTGTGTGTGTGTGTGTGTGTGTGTGTGTGTGTGTGTGATTTCATGTGAAAGTGAAGTTACAGGAAATTTAAAATCATGTGTAGAGCGGTTTCATGGGAGAGACTGATCTGTCACGTTTCCAGCATCCCACACCTGGTTGTGAAATGTGTGTGGGGGAGGAGGAGAATGAGAACTTTCTTTCGATGAACATAGTATTAGTATTAATCAATGTCCTATTTTCCCCCTGCTGCCAGGGCCTAGTTTTCTTATAAAAAAAGGACTCCACCACAGTCATCACCACCAAATCAGCCACCAAAGAGGTCCAGCGTCCCCAGGGCACAAGTACCTCCTCACAACAGACATCTACACAGACAGCCACCAGGTGGTGCTCAAGTGCACCTGCCCTTTTGCACTCTTTTTTTTGTTTTTTAATCTTGTTTAATGATTCGGCACATCTTCATCCAAACTCGTCACATGGTTACGCTCTGTCAGTGCCCTCCTGCGCCTGCTTACAATGTTTTAGGTATCTTTCTGCATCAGCTGTTTACGCTTTGGGATGCCTTCACCGTGATTCTTTCACCGTGATGTCAACTAATGCACATGGTGGGATGACGCAGCAAGTCATTATGTTTACACAACTCCTGCACGGAAGTCAGTTGTTAATTAAAAAGCAAACTTGCGCTCCTTTTTATTACGTGGTTACTGGTGGCATTATTACCTGATGCTGTCCTTCATCGTTTCATGCACGCACAAACAGTTCCATCTGGCCACGATCTCAAGTGACGCTGCACTGCCTGGTGCCATCTTGAAGTCTGTAAGTTTATGATAACAACGCCACCAGTTCTGTCCCCTCATCTCATGCAATCCAGCAATTTCCGGGTTGAACACAGAAGGTGGCTTTTGACGTCATGCTTGTACCCTGAAAGCACCGACAGAGCAGCGCTACTCGACAAGATCGGAGTGAGAATGGGCTATTCATGTGCATGCAACCATTTCCGTCCAGCCATGTTATCAAGTGATACCACCCGTGTGCGTTGCATGTGGACATGCTTGGTGCCATCCAGCTGTCCACCAGCAAATTATAACAATGTCACTGGGTTGTCCAACCGTGTTCTCATTTGGCACCATCCAGCTGCATTCTGGATGGATGCAGAAGGTGGCTTTTGTTGTAACGGTTATACACCAAAAGCACAGACAGAGCGGATGTATTTGATGTGTCTGGGGTGAGAACAGGCTAAATAATATTATAGTTTACATTTTAAATTAAGGCCCATGGCATCCATTCTCCATTAAAAATTTGTTATATGCTTGAGAATGCTTGAGTTTTTTTTTTCTTCTGCATGTGCGCATAGCATAACAGTGCAATATTCCCGCCTTGAACAGACAGTGTGAAAAGGGCTACAGCGACCGGCACCCTGTTCACCAGTTCCCGCACCTACGCAGCAGACAGCCTTGTTGTCGTGGCCCAGAGACAAGGAGCTGGACACTGCAAAGTTTGGATACTGTGTAAACGTAAAAAATAGAATGCAAATTTGCACACCCATATTTAATCAAATATAGTACAAAGACACTTCGATTTTTGACGTTTAAATGGATAAACTTTATTGTTGTTTGTTTTTTTGTTTGTTTGTTTTTTGCAAATATAAACTCAGTCTGAATTTGATACCTGCAAAATGCTTTAAAAAATTTGGGACAGGGACATGTTCACCTCTGTGTTACATCACCTTTTTTTTTTTAAATACTTAAACCCCTTTCCCACCAAAATTAGCACACGCACACAGGTTATTTAAACATGGGCAAACCCGCTAAATATGAGCTATTGTCTATATTCCCACTGCCAGTGAACACACAACTCCAACACGCCTTTCTGTAAGCTGACGTATGTGTAGGGGCTGTTTTGTTGGTGTGTCCATTCAACGTCACACAGAAGAACCGCTAAACAGTAGACAGCAGCAGGAACAGAGGTCTGTGGAAACTTTTCAGTGGTTTCTTCTCTTTCTATATCTTATACATATTCAGTCTCTCTTTCAAAATCGATGCAGAGGTATTTGGAATAATGTTTAAGATCTTCTTGGGAGGAGAGGGACAGCAATTAGTGATGGTGCATCATTGCATCTCATCAGTTATGAGTTGAGATTACCGCATTCACCCAGGTGTTGTGTTCCAATTAATGCAGGAGTTGATAAAAACATGTGCCCACTGCAGAGTGTGAATGCCGATTGCATGCATTCTCATTGCATTATAAAGCCAGATGTTAGCAGGTTTTTGTGCAGTGGGAGTGAGGCTTCAGTAAGCATTTGGGAACTGGTATATACAATAACTGGCAGTTATTGTTGAAGTTTTGAGCAAATCCTTTTACATTATTGCTTGATAAATGACTTCAGTTACTCAACAATCTTGGGTCTCTGTTGCTGTATTTTACACTTCATATTGCACCACACATTTTCAATGGGAGACAGGTCTAGACTGAAAGACATCTGGATGGCAGCATATGTTGCTTCAAAACCAGTGTCCACCTTTTGGCATTCATGGTCAATATTGGGCTACTTCTGCACGTGGTCATTTTTATACCCAACAGTTTTGTGGATAACTGGTGGCATAATTTCCTTCTGTCTCTATCACAAACCATAAAATAGACAGATTATATCAGTTATATCATTGAATGCTCTTCTTAGATCAGGATGTCCTCATCAAAAAAGGCACAGCGCACCATGAAAAACTCTTCTGAGGAAAACATCTTCTATGAAGATGCAGATAAGTTGTTTATCATCCCCACAGAGAGCTGGCTGCGGCGGACAGAACAGACTAGAACAGGGAGGCTAGAACAGGGATGACGTTATATGGCAAACAAAGTGTGGATTCAACCTGTTTGTCTTGGCTGATTCAAAGATACACAAGATGATAAAATAACAAATTTTTTCAGTAATTCCTGGGAAATGCAAGATCTCCTCCATGACTTGTCATTTTACCTTGGCAACGACTACCACAGTTATACAATTTTTTTTCTTGCTCCAGGTCTTGAGCAACCCAATTGCCAGAGTAAATGTTGGCAATGTTCGTTTCTGTAAACTACAGATATTTTACATTTGTATGTTATTATAAAGCATTGAAACTCAAAGCAACTGTGTTTATCACGTGGTTACATTTAGGTCCAAAAAGCAATTCGTTTTGGTTGAAAAAGATCATGTTTTGGCTTAAAATACTCAGTTTTGGGGGCACAATTGTAGCTGAAAACACAGCAGGGCCTCTGTAAAAAGCAATTCATCCTGACTGAAAATGCAACAATCACACAGAAAAACCCTGTGCTTCGGCAGTGGCCTGCAGCTTGGCAGGTGTCTTGCCACAGTGTCACGCCATAAGCCAGGGATACTCAACTTGCTTTGCAGACCTGACAGATTCCCTCTGGCTGCATTCTGACGTGATACCGCCCCTCTGCGTATCATATTGACATAGCAGGTGCCATCCAGCCATCGGCACTGTGTAACAACACTGTGATTGGTTCTGTCCCACAGCATTCTCAGCTCAATGTCCAGCAGTGTATCATGCAGACATGAAAAGTGGCTTGCGGCGTTGGAATCTCGTGCCAAAAGCACTGCAGAGGCGGCAGTATTTATGACTTCAAAATGAGAACGGGCTGTTCAGACCACTAGCTTAAGCAATTGATAAGAAATAAAGGTGCCCCAGTTACACTGTTTTTTCTTTGTTTGGTTGGTTGGTTTTTTAAATGGAAAAAACACACATACCCCTTGGGTGGATGGTCATCATTTTTATTTCATTTGATTTGTTATTTTCACAGTGCGGGTGGTGGCTGATGTGGCTGTGAGACGGATGGCTGATGAGGTTGATGCAAAGACAAGGCGGGAAAGGCGACATGGAGAGTGTACACAACTGCTGTGAAAAAAAAGTACAGGCAGAAAGAGATTCATACCAACAAAAAGAAGAAGTAAGATGATAGGCTAACAGAGAAGGCGTGTCACTGTATTATTGGTTATGTGTGATCTACTGACAGAACAGCAGATGTCCCAAGTGACATTGCCCAACAATGACAACAAAATTATGAGTGAGCATGCTTGTGAGGAGTCACTGGTACACTGTATGACAGATACGTTACAGGCCTAAGCATGCAAAAGTATAGTCCTCTTCTTCAATTAACTTTGACTAGAGTTTCATCAGTCTGTAGTTCAAGCAGAGCTTTTATCAAACTGAAATACGATTTTTACAGCTGTGTTAATCCTGTTTGATTAATAATCTCTGTGCCAAACTGCAAAGGACTGCAAACTCTTTGGGTAGATTCTCCAAACATCAAATCCAGACATACTCTTTGGATTAGGTAGGTGTTTTTTTTTTTGCAGGTCTCTGAATTCTTGGACTGATTTTTGAATATGTGGTAAGTAACTCTAACATTAACAGCAGTTCACAGAGGATAGCCTGTTCCGTCTTCTTCTTCTTCTTCTTCTTCTTCTTAATTAAGAAGAAGACACTTTAACACTTTATTGACTTTAGTAGTATGTCATGACCCTGTTAATCCTCTAAAACCTGACTTAATTGAGTAAAAACTCTAAAAAAAAAAATGGGGAAAGGCAAGAATAAACTTAAGACAAAATGTTTCCAAATTATGAAGAAAAAAATGTAAAAAGTACAAGAAAACTAAGTGGAAATTAGAAAAAACAAACGAACAAACAAATAAAAAAAAAACAGAAAAAAGAAAAATAATAAAATAAAATAAAAACAACAACAACAACAACAACAAAAAAACAATCAAGAAAGGTACCTGAAATTAGTGCATTAATAATAATAATAATAATAATAATAATAATAATAATAATAATAACAATAATATTTTGGACAATCATTTTTAATATATAATTAATATAAAAAGTAAAATTTCCAATATCAATGTGGTGCATTTCATTTTGCCTTTTCCCCCATGTTTTCAAAAGAAAGCAAATGAATTTGCGTAGAGTACAAAACTTGAAATACTTGTGAAGGCGTCAGAACACAGTACAAGAAAAGTGATGCCGGTCCAGGTTTCAGAGAGTTAAGTCTAGCCCACAACCTTTCAGTTCTCTAAATCTGCACACTTTGAAGAGTGACAATGTTTCTTCTGTTTAACTTCAGTCCTGCAACCTGAGATTTCTCTGCCACAGTCACACCTCATTCTAGATGGCAAGTCAAAGATGTGCACTTTGTGCTGGAAAAGACACACAATAGGGGCTCTGTTGTGATTAAGACATTCCTGACAGACATTCCAGGTACACAATAGTGCAACTGTTGCTGTCAACGCAGCCACAGAACATCATTCTCTCACAGGCTTGTGATTACTGTTGATGTACCTGTATGTATGTGCATGAATGTGCATATATGTGCAAGTGCTTACATGCTGTATGTACTGGCAAGTGTTCAAATTTGGCCTTGATGGCTTCTCATAAATCTCTTCAATGTGTCACAAAACAGTAGAGGTGATGTCTTAGCATATGATTAAAGCTGACATGCTGATTGGATCCCCAATAAAGGAAGGCAACTGTAACTGTCACACACTCTGGTAAAGAGCAGGCTTTTTAACATATTGTTTCAGAAAAATATTCAACATCCTAACATATTAATAACAACATAATATAAATGAATAGAACACACTGTCAATGATATTTGCTGTGTACATTCACATTCTGCAGAGAAAGGTGGTACTCTAACAGTAGGACCACAATGACATCTTTTGCTTTGTGACATATGTACTTGAACTATTGTAGCACAGTGTTAACAGAGAAAGAGGTCATTAATTAATTGATTTTTTATGGCTTTGAATGTTTGCAGGCTGTTGGGAGCTTTCATGACTTACTGCACGTTCTAAGAAAAACATTCTGTAGACTCTGCTGCCATCTGTGCTGAAACTTGTGAAGCTGCACCTGCATCCGAGTTAAGGAGAGACAAGCAACCAGGTCCAGCCGGCACATTGTGGATTTGTGTGCCTAAACCCTTTGAAACCTGGATCAGCATCAGTCTTCCACCCAAACCTGAAACTTGAGAAAATAAGTTTAGAGAAAGACAGAGAGAAAATTATTTGAAAATACAAAAGAAGAAAAACATATGCTCAGAAAAGTATATTAATGTTATACATTCAAAATAATGTTACAGGATATACATATGTATAATTTTGTTTTTTAAAGCATTTTATTTTTCATGTCTTTTTGTTTGTTTCCATACAAACATATTTTCACATATATTACATATTCCTGTATGATTGAGTATTGGTTACTCTTTAAACCCTGATGGAGAATCAATTCAGACTACATGCACAAGATTAAGTGCACATGCAGAAGTGTGTGATTAACCCTTTGAAACCTGAATTGACCACACTTTGCTTGTGCTGCGTTCTGACACCTTCATGAAGTATTCAAACTTTTGATCCATGAGCAAATTAGTTTACTTGTTTTTTCTTATTTTAATTTTTTTTAAAAATCGAAAAGCAAAAATTGAAAGGAAGGCTCTGCAAATATAATAATATAATATAATAATAATAATAGGAAATTATTGGATTTGGAAAATGATTAATTTTAAAAAGTTAGGGATAAATGTCCTAAAACTATATGTATAATTATAATAATTATATATTTGATTTGTTTTTTACAGAAGTATCATTGTAAATTATTTAAGCTTTTTTCCTCATTTCCAGCTAATTTTGTTGTTGTTGTTGTTGTTGTTGTTGTTGTTGTTGTTGTTGTTGCTGTTGTAAATATTATGCAGTCAGTGTATTGCACAAATCCAGCAGGATGATATTATTATTGAAGTCAGCTGTGATTTTGCATAGTCTAGAGTTCGGTTCATAGTTCTTTATTTATTTATTTAGTTGAATGTTTGTTTATTTGTTTGTATGTATGTTTATTTATTTGACTAAAGTGCCTAATATAAAGGTGATATTGCTCCAGGTTGCAAAGGGTGAAAAAAAAAAAAAAGATTTGGAGTGTCTCCCACATTTGGTATCATCCCCTCCCCCTTAAATAACGAACAGTCCCTTATATATAAGGGACTGTTCTCTGATCTCTTTGGGTCATTGGCTAATTTCCCAATATTCCACAACAAAAAATAAATAAATAAGCATACCAAAATGCATAACAGTTCAACACATTATGGCGTTGATAAACACCTATCACATACAGGTATATAAAAAGCATAGCTTAATGTCGAAATATAATAGAAACTGAACTTAGCTGCTTCGTTTGAGTATATTGAGGAAACAGTCAGAGCGTCCTGAGCGCGCCGTGATGTTGTCCTCCGGTACACCAGAGAGCAGCACGCGGCTTTCATGTCAGTTTGTTGTCCGCCATTAAACGTAGAAGAAGAAGAAGATAGCGGAAGCAGTAGTCTGCTCTCTGAACACATCCATGGCTCCCAGCGTGTGTGGACTTGAATGAATCAGTCAGGGTCGCTAACAAAGTCACAATGTTTTCAGTGAATCTCCTGCGCAGGTTACGGCCCTGCGGAGTCTCTCAGTCCTTCTGTAACCTGACAGCCTCGCGACATGTGGCGCAGTTTATTGACGTGTCCTGTGTGAGAGGAGGACAGCGGCTCCATGCAGGCAGAAGGTCGTTCCTCAACAACAGCCTCAAGGTATCACTTACCTCCAGCTGACACAGGCGTCTCTGCAGATACAGCGAGCTAACACTTTACTGGACACATTTACGTGACTTAGACAGCACTACCATTAGCTCAGTTAGCATTAGCCGCTAAAGTCACTGTCTGCTCAGTCTGGATAACAAGTCAAGTCAATTTTATTTGTAAAGCCCGTTTTCACAAAACACGGTTTGCCTCAGAGGGCTTTACAGCTTACAACATCCATATGTCCTTAGATCCTCACATCACCTGAGGGAAAAACTCCCGAAAAACAACCCCTGAAACGGGGGGCACAGACATGCAATAGATGTCGTGAAAACAATTGAATTACAATAATGACAAAAAAGAAAAGAGAAAGAGAGAGAGATGCACATCAATAATGGTAACAAACGCATGTCATATTACAATAATGATAGGTGCCGTTTGTCAACTTCAAAGCCTCCTGCTAAGAGTTCATTGGTTTATAGTTAACGTTATGAAAATGGTCTGCATCTGAGTTTACTTAAAAAGAGACAAAACAAGCAGGACTAAACGCAATTTAAAGATTGTATGTTGCTCTCCATGTGTTCTTCGTATTAAAAAAAAATGAATCAAAAATATACAAAAACATCACTGTTTATCAGGCGTGAGCAGCTCCTCTATGCCCATCAGTATATATACCTACATATATATATATATATATATATATATATATATATATATATATATATATATATATATATATATATATATATATATATATATCTGTGTCAGTCAGCCAAAGCATTGAAATCACTGACAGATGAAGTGTACTGCTTTGATCATCTCCTAACAATGCAATGTTGTGCTGAGAACCCTCGGGTCCTGGCATTCGGGTGGATGCCACCTGACGCACTCAACCCACCCAAAAACTCTTACAAACCAAGCAAACCCCAAGGATCTACTGCCAACGCCCTGATGAAGTCCTCAGAGGTTCTGTGTCCATGCCTCAACAGGTCTGAGCCAAGTCTGATCTGACAAGGCCCCACTATGGATCAGGGGTACCTCTTGGGTACGGGCACACTCCAGGGATGCTCGATCACACAGGGATCTGGGGAATTTGGAGGCCAGGAGGCTGCCTTAAGCTCTTTGTCACATTCTTGGGTCATTACTGAGCAGCTTTTACTGTGTGGCATGGTGCATTACCCTGCTGGGGGGGTAAACAGATAGACAGATATAGATTGATACCCTGTGTTTAACATGATATTACAGCAGACTTTTTACAGAGATCTAACAATTTCTAACAGAGTAGCTAAAGCCTGTTAAAACTTGCTTTTATTGTGTAATTGTCCTGTTTGTGTGAGTAGGTGCAGTCCCTCTGTCCGTCCACCCGCTGTCTCTCCACAGCGCCCCACTCTGAGGATGGGAACCTCATTTACACTGGCAGCCTGGGCTTAGCTGTCAGAGGTGAGACACCTTCATTACGTTACATCTGATAGAAAAACACCTGATCTTCTTTGTTGGCCTTTTTCAAGTTACAAGTCAGTAGGAAGATTTCTGCTATTGCAGGTCTTTCCGTTTCAGTTTGTGCATCAAACTGAAGGTTTAGGGGAATTTGACTGTGAGTGATGCATCAGTTTAATGTGGAAGAAAATAGTTAAAGCTAAAAATATATGACACAAAATAGTTGGCTGAAGGGCCGTCCACACCAAGCACTATAACTCTAACAGTAACTATATCCATAACGATGTGAGCATCCACACAGATGAACAGTAACGTTCAGTCAACAGCGGTGCAGAGCTCGCACTACACAATCCATGCAAATGGATGTTGATGAGCTGCTGCTGCTGTACGCTGCGAGGAGGCTGAGGAGAAACAAACAGAAAACTAGAAGGATATGAGTTCACCAAATTCTTCACAGATGACAGAAATGAAATCAAACGCTCTATTACGAAAGCTGTCATCTTCTGAAGACAAGTTTCATTCATTCTTTGGTCTGAGTCAGCATCAGTTAGCTGACATTGTGTTGATCAGTGCCAGAGAGCGTTAGGCTGCATGTCTCAGGGAAAAATGACTTTTTCGTGTCATCTGCAGCCCAATAATAGATCATATAGCCGTTAATAGTCATTGATTGAGTGATTCTACCATGTTAAAGGTTGTTCCTAAATCCTAAATGAAAGAAAGAAGCTGCAGTTAAGAAGCTGATATTGCAAGCACTCCTGAGACTTTATTTTGTTAAAAAAAAAAAAGTCCTAATGATGCCCAAACTGAACACTTCAAATTCAGCGGATTTAGATCAAAATTCATGATGTGTTATGTAGCCTATGAATCATCATATTAGGGGATGTTTTTCAATCAACACTCTGGACTTTTTCTTTCATCTTCATCTCCTGATAGCAGTCAGCAGCTCCATCTACTGGCCACAATCTGCTACAGTCAGAGAGACCAATCAGTGATCCATGATGAAATTCACAGGAATAAAAACAAAAAGAAAACCAAACAGTAAAATAGTGCACAGCTTTAAACATCTTTTTCAACTTAAAAACAGACTTTTGAGGTCCAAACTAAAAGTTAGAATCTGTCTTAATTAGACGTCACATCCAATATAGATCCTGATTGTCTGTTAGTGTATTTCTATCATTCATGAAATTGCTCTAGGAGTGATCCTTCGCCACTTTCATTGTCATTGTAACTGTAGTGTGGACTCCACCCTCCACTTGAGTGGGAACAATCTTTAAAACTGTATAGTCATAGTTATAGTTATAATTATAGCGATAGTTATCGTTATAGTTATCGTTCTTGGTGTGACGGCCCTGAAAATGCCTGATGAGAAGCAGTGCATGGAAAAGAGTAACTGTCATTTCTGTAACGTGTTCTCTGAATCTTCTCTCTTGCAGGAGTGAAGTTTTTCTCTTACAGCACCAGTGCAGCTAGCCTTGCCATCATGCCCCAGATCCTCCTGAAGACCGGGATAGGAGTCCAGAGCGTCATCTTGAAGGCGGCTTTCTGCGGACTCATTGGATTCTTTACCTTCCTCACTCCTGTGCTCCTCCACTTCGTCACCAAGGGCTACGTGATCCGCCTGTACCACAACCCGCACACAGACACCTACACCGCCATCACCTACAATGTCTTGCTCATGGAGAAAAAGACTGTGTTCCAGCAGAGGCAGGTCAGGATCCCTGCCGTCAGTAAGATGTTCACCACGTTCTACGCCGACAGAGTGGGGCTGCTGGTGAACCCGGACATGTTTGCTCTGCCGCATGACTACAACCACCTGATGGGCTACGATAAGCCCTTCAGCTTCAGCACAGATGACGTGGACACACCTGATAAGAGCTGAACCACTGACTGCGCACAGGCTGAAAGTTATATTAGTACTATATTAAAACTTCAAACCCCCATAGAGGACTTGTGTTCATAATTAGATTTCCAGGTTTTTTTGTCAATATTTTTAAGGATCTTTCATGGTAATAAATTGTAACATCATCATGAGCTATTATCGGTTTGAGATGGTTTCTTTTTGTTGGTCTCTGCAGCTGTGTCATGAGCAGGTCCGCACGAAGTGCTGGATGAAGCACCTGAAAGTCACACTTGAGCAAAATCACAGATATCCCACCAGAAAATCACTTTAGTAGAAGGTTAAGTCACCTGGTAGAATATTTCTTGAGTAAAAATCTTAGAGAATCTACTGCTCATTAATTTGACAAAAAATGAAAAATCCAATTTTCAAATTTTGAATTCAGTGTTCCAATTTTCTAGTTTTAATTTTTGATATGGTAGCGTAACATGGACCACCTCGTAAAAATTTTATTTGAGCACAAAATGGGAAATCAGAAAATTGAGGTATTATCTGTTTTTATCATTTTAGTTTTGGAAATAATTATTTAAAAAATATATATACATTTTTGTAATTTATTTTGACACTGAACACTGAAATTTTGACATTTTTATGGTGACTTTTTTGGTAAATGGTTGTCTACTCACACATCCGTCAGATATGGAGCAGCATTACAAACAGTGCACTAAAATGGTAATTTGATCCATTGGTAACATAACAAATATTGATTCGTGCAGCTTCAAACTAAAGATGAAATGCCACTTAGTTTATATTAACCCTTTGGAACCTGGATCAACATCAGTTTTCTTGTTCGGATGCCTTTAACAAGCTACTACTACTACAGACACTGGAGGAAATTGTTTTGATTTCTTGGAAAACTACATGTGGAAAAAAGGTAATGACCAACACAAATTTCAAAAAATTGGTAAGGTGACAAGAAAACTAAATTTATATTTATTTACAACTATATTACTATATTTGATATAATTTTTTATTGAAAATTATATCACAGAAAAAATGTATACATTTTTAAAAGAATACAAGTCATTTTCAGCACTTTTACGGATCAACTTCTTGGTTGTTTTTGTTTTTTACTTTTTATTTTTTGCATATTTTCAGATAATTATCTTGTAACTTTTTTCCCAATTTCTAGATGATTTTTGGGCAATGTCTTGTGAAGTTACTCATTGCCTTCTCCCTATGTTTTTGAAATCAAACCAGTTTCTAAGGGTTAATGGGTGCAGAGGTGAAGAGATTGACATTTTTCAAAAAAAAATCTTGGAGGATGTTGTTACCGAATTCCCATCCGACATCATTTTCTACATAAATGAGTATTCAGTATCTCCACTATGAAGACAAGTATCACCAGTTTGCATAATCAAGATAAAACATTTTCTTATCATCAGTAACCTTTATTCTTAATTTTAAAAATAATCTCTGCAGCAACACTAAACACAGCTATTATTAATAAATTGTATCTCAAACTAAGATGTTTCTTTGTTTTAAATCAAATGATTAGACAATATATTCCTAAATCAACACCAGCAGTGACGGACACACATAAACCGTGACCAGATTAATATCTTTCATAGCTGTAACAACACATTTTCAAAAGTGAACAGCATTTGCGTAGCAGGTGAGCATGTCACAACAAACAAACAAAAATTCTCAACATATACATTTACTCAAAAACGAGAAAAATGTTTTAACAGCTACACAAACAAACAGAAAATTGTCGCCTTATGAATGTCTTGCACAAATGCTCTTTTGAGTTGCCAAAATGTTTGGTGGCAGCTAACAAAAAGTGCTTATTAATGTATTTTGAACCTTAGTTATCCCCTGATCCTATGCCTTCAAGCATATACTAATAACTCCAATCAGATTTTTTTTTATTGTCAAAAGCATTTAGTATCTTAACCCTTTAACACCTGGATCAACATCAGTTTTCTTGTGCTTTGTTCAGGCGCCTTTCACAAGCATTTGACCTCCTGAAACCTGAAAAATTACTTGGATTTCTTTTTTTTTTTTTTTTTAAATGGGAAAAAAACATAATGAGCACCTTGTCAATAAATAAATAAAGGTGACCAAAAATTATCCGAAATTTAGCTTAGGGTGACTGTTTGATATTGTCCAAAAAACTGTGAAAAATGTCCAGAAAGCTTCTTTTATATATAATTTTTTGTCTCTTATTTTAATTTTAGTGTCACTTTTAACTAATTTCTTGCAAATGCGGTTTGGTTTATTTTCAGATAATTTTCTTGTGACTTCTTTATAATTTCTTGCAAAATTTGGAGCCATCTATTGATAAATTGCTCATCTCTTCCCCTGTTTTTTTTGACAGAAAGCAAGCCAGTTTGCTTGTAAAGCTGTAGTAATAAAGTGCAGATGCAGTTGAGTCTCATGGCTTTGTTTCCACTCATCCACTGACATGACTCCCAAATAGTTTCAACATGACGTTACATTAAAAGGAGAAATACCAAGATCTTTCAACCTTCTTCTGATCTGTACATGTTGTTTTTAAGTCCTCACAGGCGTCTCCAGACTCACAAAGAAATGCCTTAAATTCAGGATTGCGGTACACATGCCACAGATATGTACGTAAGACAGACCTCCAGTCACAGCTCAGCATGAGTTAAAAAAAAGCACCACTTTTAACCAAAAATACTTGATGTTTGATTTGATCCCCATAAATCTTCTTATCATTGTCTCCACTGTGATGCTCCAGAGAGGTGTGTAAACTCAAAGAGTTACTCCAACTGGAAAGGTGGTTTGTTTTTGAAAACAACTGATTTAAAGTAGCCTGGTCCATTTGTCACCGGAGCCAGTATGTGACTTGATAAGGCAGATTACCATCACAGATTTGCGCGAAACTTAAGCTATAGTTTCAGAATGTTGATAAAACACAATTGTGAGATGACTGCGTTTCCAATCCAAGGGCACGCAGGTGTGTTATGGAGCAATAACGGAAAGACAAGCTCCTTACACATGGGAACGGCCACGTATGAGGGATTTCTGGGAGCTGATAGGCCACGATTTCACAGAGGAATTGTGGATTCAAAACTTCCAGATGATCAACTTTTGAAGAGTTACGTGCTGCAATAACAGCTCTTGTAGCTCCTGCTGCATCATGAGGGAGCCAGTTCCTACTGACAGGCATATAGCCATAGCATCAAGTGACCTAGAAAAGCCCAAAAAGTGTTTACATTGCAGTTGAAATACCACCATATGAGCGTAAAAACTTTTTTGTAATAAATGGGAGGGTTTTTTTCTTCAAAACTGACGTGTTTCAATGAGCCAGATTCAATATTTTTAGTTTCAATTTGTGCAAATTGAGGATTTATTATTTGAGGGTCGTTACTTTCATGCAGTTTAGTGCATTTTATTTTGTCATTTACATATGATCTGCTGGAGACATGGAGATGAGTTTAGGTGCCAGTGGTGGAGAAATTTAAGTGTTCTTTGACTTTTAGTTGACTCTACAAAACTCTTGATTCTGTGAATCCCTGCAGTTACTTTGTTAGACAAATAACTACAATATTTGTCGAGGTTAATAAAATGTTTAAGGCCAAGACAACAGGAGCATGTTAGTACGCCAGGTTCTGACTTCATCTTCGGTTGACTTGACTTGTGAGCACAACGGAAACGTCCAAAGTGTGAAGTCAGTGAATGACAGAAGGCCTGGTGCTGAACAGACTGAGGCTGAAGGGACTGTGGACAGAGGAAGAGAGCGAAAGAGAAGAACTTGTTTTATTTTCTCTTATCGGCTAATGCCACTGAGGTTGTCTCCTTAATGTGGTTTCCAAGAGTCACACAGTTATCTATTTCAGTTCGTCCACCTGTTAATGCTGTGTAATTTTGATCCACTACATTCCACAAATGCAATTTATACAGAATAAGAGTGTGGATACTTACCTCTTGAGCTGTGTGGTGGAGGAGGACGAGGTTCGCACCAGCTTCTTAGAAGAGGACGAAGAGGAGGAGAAAGAGAGGGGGACTTTAGAGGACTTGGGAGGTGGGAGAATGGAGCAGTGAGAAGCCTTGGACAGGTTTAACCTAATTAAGAAACACAGACAACAATCAACTTCATCATTTTATCTTATTAGACATTTGTCATAAAGTGTGAAAGTTTGTCATAATTAGTGTATGAATTGTCATAATTAGTGTATGAATTCTTGAGTTAAAGCCAAAAAATGTGGTTTGTGAGGTAACAGTGACCTTTGAACTTTGATTACTAAATTCTAATCAGTTCATTCTTGATTACAAATGGACAATTGTGTCAAATTTGAAGAAAAACCCTCAAGGTGTTCTTAAGATATCGAATTCATGAGAATGAGACAGATGAGATCACTGTGACCTTGACATTTGACATATGACCACCAAAATCGAATAAGGTCATTTCTGAGTCAAAGTGGACGTTGGTGCCAAATTTAAGGAAATTCCCTCAAGGTATTCCTCAGAAATCATGTTCATCAGAATGAGGCAGAGGAAGTCACTGTAGACTTGAACTTTGACCTATGACCACCAAAATCTAATCAGTTCATTGATTGTGTCGTTTGTGCCAAATTTGAAGAAATTCCCTTAACGTGTTCTTGACATATCATAATCATGAAAATAAGACAGATGAGGTTACGCTGACCCTAACCTTTGACCTATGAACACCAAAATCTAATTATAACATCATTGAGTCCAAGTGGACATTTGTGCCAAATTTGAAAAAAAAAATCCCTTATGGTGGCCTTGAGATATAATGTTCACAAGAATGAGACAGATGAGGTCACGGGGACCTTGACCCATGACCACCAAAATCTAATTATAACATCACTGAGTCCAAGCAGATGTTTGTGCTAAATTTGAAGAAATCCCCACCTCTAAAGCTCATTGAAAGACACCTTATATCTCATTTCTTTAATCTGTACAAAAAACCCCAAGATAACGCATTTTCCTTTTTTCAGTCATTGTGCTAAGCTAACAGTTTACCTTGTTTAGCTCTCTCAAAATGACAACCTTGCTAGATTATTATGACCACATTACACTTCAACTAAAACCCAGCCATAATCCTAATGTTACCCAAAAACAGTTCTAATGGAGTCGTACCTTGAGGAGGAGGAGGCTGATCTAGGTGGCCGTTTTCCTTTCAGTGCTCTGAGTTTGTCTCCCTGAGTCAGATTGCCTTCCTGAAAGTTATTCTACACACATACATACACACAGAAAGAGAGAAATGCATATTATCAGTATGAAAACAAAACATTTTTCAAAATAAACCTGAAAAAAATATGTAGTCAATGTTGGGATCAAGTTGGATACATCAATCACTTATGTCATATGCAGTCACAATAAAAAGAAAGTTCCACCCCTCACCTCGTCCAAGCTGTATGATTTGCAGAGAGTGGTGTTGATTGACAGGTCGTCCATGCTGGAGAGCAGGTGGGACACAGCTTCATGTTTCCCTCCATCAGAGTCAGCGCCGTGAAGCTGCTGCTGGCGCTGCTGCTGCAGCTGCTGCCGGCGGCTCAGTCTCTGCTGCAGGATTTTCTGTTTGGAGCGATGCACGTCACCCTGCACCCACAAACTGTGCTGCTTCCTACACACAAGACAAGATGCAAGACAAAACTGAATCGCAGAACCTTTTTCATCATTTTAGCAGCACACTGGGCTCTGTCTCCAGCCCCTGCTCACCTCCTGCAGGTCATGTACTCTGCTCTGACTCCCCAGACCTGCCATCCTCAAACTGTCCACCAGATGTCCTTATAGTTCTGGTTCTGGTCACTTGACATCCCCTCCCTCCTACACACCTGTCCTCACTTCCCTCATCACTCACTACATATACCATTCCACTTCTTTTGTTCTCTTCCCAGTTCTTTCCTAGCTGCTCTGTGTGTTACATGTTACCTGTTCTTTTCTGCTCCTTTGACTTTAGAATCTTTGACTTGTGATCCTCTAAGGTTTTGCATCCTTGAGCTTTCCCTGTCTTAGCCTGGGAATCAAACAAATCTGCTAGCTCCTGTTTTATTTGTTTTATAAAATGTGTTCTGGTACCCCTCACATTGCATTTCCACCTGACCTGGCACTGGTTTGACCAATGACAACCATTTATCTAATATGGGGCCTTTCTCAGACAATGACTTACAACTTACAGAGCCTTTGCACTGTAGGCAAAATATGCGATGACAACATTTTTTGGCTTGAACACTATTGCAATGGGGACAGTTTAGACTAACATGCATTAACGGTTTGCTCTGTCGATGTCAGGCTATTCCTGTCCGCCTCCACTGTCTGCATTTGAGTCCTCCTTCCAGTGTTGCCCATATTCACCATTGTGACAATGGGATTTGTTGACAAAATGCATACAGAATTACAGTGACAATGACTGACTTGCTCCTCTGATAATAGTCATTGATTGTGTGTGTCGGTGGGTGCTGAGATTAATGCTCCTGTCCTCAATATGCAGTCTTTGCTAAATGCTGTCTTTCTCAGATATTTGGTAAGGTGCTCAGATGTCCCATTCCTGCTTTTGATCCCTATTTTTGACTGCAGGGCAGCAAACTTAAACATTGACCCGTATAACACTGATTGAAGCTTTTCACATGTTCGCCGCATGAACATCTTTTCACACAGAGAAACGTATGTGATCGCTCATTTGATCTTGGATCAAACAGCTGATCATCTGACAGACAAACAGAGCGGCGCTTTGTCTAAATGTTCAGCGATGGAAAGTATAACTTCTTTAGATTTCAACAGACCGTTTTAGTTTTAGTCACATTTAGGATAGATTTTTTTGTAAATACCAGAACACATCACTCCATGTCTCATCCATGTGCGTGTACGAGACTGAAACTCACTCCTCTAAGAAGTTCTGCTGGGGACCGATGATGGATCCAGGCCGGCAAATTCGGATCCATGCAATGGCCTCAGCTGCAGTGAACCGGAAGTGCTTCATCAGGTAGCAGCCAATCAGAGTGCCTGTACGACCCAGGCCCGCTGTGATTGGATCAAATGTTTAAAAAAAGAAGGTTAGGAGATACCAGTTTAAAAGAAATGAAGACAAAGTTTAACAACACACTACTCTCTACACATTGTATGATTATCTGTCAGATGCAATGTCTTTGACAATAGACTACTACTAAAATATAGATGTGGTGGCAAAGATGCTAGAAATTCTAAGAAATTTAAAGAAAAATGTTTTTAAAGAACATTATGACGTCAACGAAGTTGACTTTTAACCTTTTGGACATAAAAATAGCATCCCTTTACCATTTTATACCATCAGACATTTGTGTAAAATTTTGTCAGAATTGAATTGAATATGACTTCTTGAGTTATGGCCTAAAACAGTTTTTCGGAGGTCATAGAGACCTACGATGACCAGGACATTATCAGTTCATCCTTTGAGGAAATTCCTTTGCCTTCTTTACAAGAATGAGACAATCACAAGGTTACAGTGATATTGACCTTTGACCACCAAAATCATATCACTTCATCTTTTTATTTATGTGAACATTTGTGCCAAATTTGAGGCTCTTCTCTCAAGGCCCTCTTGAGCTATTGCATTCACAAGAATGAGACAGACGCAAGGTCACAGTGCCCTTGACTTTTGACAACCAAAATCTATGCAGTACATCGTTTTGTCCAAATGGACGAATTTGCTGAATTTGAAGAAATCCCTTCATGGTGTTGTTAATCTAAAATCTAAAAAGTCCTCTGTTGAGTCCAGGGGAACGTCTGTGCCACATTTGAAGAAATTCCCTCAAAGTGATCTTGAGATATCATGTTCACATGAATTGGACAGACAGATGAAAACTCCGGCCACAGCTGTCACCGGCATGAAAACGTTTAAAAAGTCAGTTCACACACATCCACTTATACCTTTACAGTGTACAGCTACAGCTCCTTCGGTACTTTCACACACGTGCAGGAAGCGCCTGACGATGAGGTCGGAGGGCGTGGTCCCATCCAGGAAGAAGAGGTCATGGTGCTCAATCCCTGCATCTTCAAACCGTCTGCTGTCGTACAACTTCCTGTTTAAACGGACCACGGCTGTGACGTCATTTTGGTGAAAGTATGGAAAATACGCCTCTGGAGCATGTAGAGGATAACCTGGGACGACAATCAATATGATGTCTTAGGACCGAGTATTGGTAGTTTTAAATAATAACATGAGACCAGTCTGTTTAAATACTCTGAACCTGACTGATACAACAGCAGGTAACTCAACGGTGGTGGAAATATGGACTATATAACCTTTAATTAACCTTCCCTTGACATTTTCATGCTGACCTCGAATGAATTAAAATCGCTCAAGTTTTTTGAGGATCTCACAAAACCCAGGGTGGATCTGTGGAAGGTCATTTTAACCCTTTGGGCCAACCTTTATATTACACACACTCATATCACTCTGTGCATTAAATGCACTTGTCAAAATCAAATTTAAAAATGATTATATATTAATATGATTTTCTACTTTCAATGGGGTTATTTATTTATTTATTTATTTATTTATTTATTTTAAAATCAGTCCCAATTGTAATATTTATTAATTTTCAGAATTTTAACCCTTGAAATGCTAGGTTTTTGTCATAATGTCGCTATGGTTTAAGATCTTAAAAAAAGAAACCAAAAATTAATTATTATCAAATTTTTAATATACTACATGCAAAGTCTATGTTCTGCATCTGTGATGGTGCACCTAGTGGAAATAGCATGTATTTTCTCCATTTGACAAATATGATTAAAAATAAAAAATGACAAATTCCAAGGCAAAAGCCCAGAATGACAGCCAGAAATGATACAATGCATGTTTTTATGCTTTGATGGCTGTTGGATCAGCTTTGTCAGTTTGAATGGGTGTTAATGGTGCATTTTTTTGCACTTAACAGTCTGAATGTAACAATTTAGTTTACGTGGTGTGTTTTAGACTTATTGTAGGCGCTGATTTGGAAATATCAAGATTAAACAAAAATAAACAATCTTGCCAAAGTGTATGCCATATGCATGAACACAGCCAAAATGATCAAAAAATGATGAATGAAAAGCATGTAAAATGCATCAACCAGTCCCAGAAGGTTAAACCCAGCAGTTTGGAAGAATGCTTTGACATGAAATCTGACTTACCGTTCTCTATCTTACTGCGAGGGTGAGGACTGCTGAATGCCAGAATTTTCCCTGGAATGATCCAGTTCATGTCCCCGTTTTCTACTCGCTGAAAACACACATAAGAGGGGGATGCAGTGTGTGACTGAGCTCTTCCATCCATGTGAAACATAACAAATGTTTGCCTTTGATGAAGAAGATGAGTGCACTGGATGGTCCTTTCACTTGTTCATACTGCGGTGCCAGAAACTCCTCTGTCTCTTCTAAAAGAACTGTGCTTTCTTGCTTTTTGTGTTCAGTAAAGCAAATCCAGCATATCCAATCTTGTAGCTCTTAGTGTAAAATAAGTTATTTTGAGTCTACTGCCCTAACGTGCTCCTCACCGTATTTACAAGGTTATGAGTGGGAAATCAGAGAAATTTCAGTGATACCGAAGTTGCTGTGTTGTGAACTATGAAGCATGTCAGGCGAGAACACTAAGATAGATAACTCTGTCATTTTATAACAGGAGTTGCTAACTTAACATCATAAATGCATAAATATGGCAGTCAATGTTTGGTCAACGGCAAGAAACTTTTTCTATTAATGCATTCATTAAACATAACATTTTCATCACATGTAAACTATAATATGGTATTAATGGTAACTGCTGTCCATGTGGAGTAACCTAGATGAAATATAAAAAATATAAAAATGTAATATATAATATAAAAAATATATAAAACATGATATAATTTATAAAAAATATAAATAAACTGGAAACAGCTATTAACCTCTTGTTTAAACGCTCTTAGCATTAAAATGCAGTCAATCCTCTTTCCATGTTGTTCCCACTTTACCACCTCAAAGCACATGTACACAACAAAGTCAGATGAACAACCTCCCAACTTGGAAACCTTTCAACATCACATGAACGCAGGATTATATGTTCCTCACCCCTGCAGCCAATGTTATGGCACTTCCACAATTTTTGGCATTTATGGTTGTTACATGCTTGGATGTTCGTTTGCCCTGCAAGTTTATTTTCTAATTATCCTTACTCCCGTCTTTTATCTGTAATGTGTGTGAGATGAGAGTGATTGGTATCTGTGTGCATTCACCTCATAATGTTCATATTCCTCTACATCAAAGTTTTCAAAGTCAAAGACACCGTGCTGCAAAGCCTGGGGGAGAGAGAGAAAGAGACAGGAAAGTGGAGTCTGCAGAGTTTTTAAAAAATTGCTATATAAAGACTGATGCTGTGATATAATTTCCCTCCTTGTGACCTGCTGTTGTTGTTTACCTTGCGTATTCCTTGTAAGCAGTCGAGGACAGTAAGGTTGAAGGAACACTCTCCCACTGCTGCATCTCTGCGGGACACACACACACAAAAGGTTTGCAAAAGCACCCACATCCAGATGATAAAAAATGTGGTGCTGGAGAGTCCACACAGCAGACTATGCTCCCAAAAACATTTGATTAAATTACCAGCTTGAGACACACAAACACACACACAAGCACAAAAATATGCTAAGGTCAGTTAAGTAGTAGTAGTAGAGGTTGCTTTTTTATATGATGATATCGTCAAAACATGACACTAGCAGATAGATGTGCAACAAGAAATATTTGCATTTGTATTACAACGCAATGAAAACTAGAATTACCATCCTGGAGTTGAATGCCTCTGCAAACCAGCTGCGTTTACAGTTTCTATCTTCCCTCCCGGCAGCACAGAAAATCTATACAATCAGCCCAATTTTAAGGAGTGAACCTGAATTAAGTGTTACCAATTTAGTATCTGACCAAATGTGTTACTGATTTCTGATGCTGAGCAATGACCAAAAACTTTTTTTTTCTTTTTTATTGCAGAACATTGTGATGTCACGTCGAAGCTGACTTTTGACCTTTTGGATATAAAATGTCATCACTTCATCATTTAATCCTATTCAACATTTGTGTGAAATTTTGTTATAATTAGTGTCTATATTTTTGAGTTATGGCAAAAAAGCCATATTTCGTGGGTTCACGGTGACCTTTGATTATCAAAATCTAATCAGTTGATTGTTGAGTCAAAATGGACATTTCCTCAAGACCTTTGACCACCTTTGCTTTTATGAAAATGAGATGACTGTGAGGTGACATTTACCTTGACATTTGACCACAGAGGTGTAATCAGTTCATTGATTAGCCCAAATTAATGTTTGTGCCAAATTTGAAGAAACTTTGTCAGGGTGTTTTTGGGATGTCCCATTCACAAGAATGAGAAAGATGAGGTCACAGTGACCTTCACGTTTTGCATACCAAAATCTAATCAATTCATTTTTGAGTCCAAGTGGTTGTTTGTGCCAAATTTGAAGAAATTCCCTCAAGGAAGGCGTTTCAGAGATGTTGTTTTTGCGAGATTGGGATACACGGACGGAAAGACACACATTTTAAGCAAAGTTGCAATGAGAGTTAATATTTCAATTCACCAGGACATTCCACTCAGTCTCTCTGAAATAACTAAAATATCATTGTCATATCCATGTCTGTGTGTGTGTGTGTGTGTGTGTGTGTGTGTGTGTGTGTGTGTGTGTGTGTAGGCCTACCTGAAAGGCAGATAGCCTGTGTTGTTTCCTGAGATCAGAGTCCTGTAGGCTTCTTCTGGGTTTCTTTTCAAATAGATAACCTGTAGGTAAAAGGTTATACTGTGTTATTAATAACTGACAGAAGGACAAACAGCTATAGTTGAAAGATGAAAAGATGGATAAATGGACTAAGATATTTACAGCATAGGCACCGATGAGAAGAGCTGCATTTGCTCTCTTCTTCTGGTCGTGACTGGTGTAGTGGACCAGTTTCTTTCGAGACATGGTGAAAGACTGAAGAGACAAAAACAGTCAGTGACAACAAGACAACAATGTCTCTTTCACCTTAAATCTCCACTGCAGGCATGTGATCCTTACCTTGAGCTTCTTATTGACTTTGCAGCAGTATCTGTACAGCATGGCCAGGTTAAGGGGCCCAAAATCGACATAAAAACTGCAACCAGGGAAACACACGAAAGTGTTACATACTGTATAGATCCGACCTCAGATCCACCCTGAGGATGAAAATCAAACCTTTATTTACGATGTCTATGAAAGCTGTGCACACTGAAATATGTGCTTTTCTAAGTTCTCTAGAAGTATAGGCTAGGGGTCAACAGATTATCGGCCTGGGCGATTACTGGGGCTGATATGTGGCATTTTGCTGATTACCTGCATTTTATTTTAATTATGGCAGATAAAAATACATTAATTAAAAAGTGTCAGCAGCAAAGGAACTTTAGCTTTTTAAAACCTCAAGGAGCAATTTTCACTCATTCATTGATTTTTTTTTTAATTTAAATTTTCACCTGACTTTATTATTTTTTTATTTAAAAAAAAGTTGCTGCTCAGTTTTTTTTTAACATTTGTTAAAGGCATTTAAACAAAGTTTTGTGTTGGAGTTTGTTATATTCCAAATTCTAAATATTGACTGAAAGATTTTCATCTTTATTGTAAATGGACATCAGTTCCAAATATATGTAATTGTTAGTCTCATCAACTACTAATAATTGGTATCAGCCCTGAAAAACAATACCGGTCGACCCCTATTACAGACTTGTAAGACTCGTTAGAGGTATATTCCATACTGGATTTTTGGTTCTCCCTCTCAATGTTTAACTGAAATCTCACCACTCTAGCACACGTAACTAGTAACTCTCAAGCCTAACAGACTTTAAGGTGCACAAACACAGCATATGCTTGTGTTTTTGTTGATGCTAATGACTAAAGTGCCCTGTCAGACGCTGTCTGTTGTGCTCATTGGATTTAAAACTGGTAGGTTGGAATGATTAAGCATCTAGTCTGCATGGCGTCACATCCAGTGTTTGTCCTAAATCCCCTTTCACCACCAGGGCACAGCCACTGATCTCATCTTGACCTATATCTTACAATGGGATCATAAACACTGCAACATGTACGGGAATGAATGGGCTGCAGCCACACGCTGGAATTCACATAAGCGTATTCACATAAGAGTATTTCCTCATCAATAAGCACATTTATACATTTATTATTACTGTGCCATATAAGGGGACGTTACTTTATGCAAGCAAGGAAATTCTAACAGTTTTTTATTGGATACATTGTCAGACAGATTAATTGCAAATGGTCTTTAAATTATCACAACTATGAAAGTAATTCCACCGACAGCGTGAATCATCATCCAGGAGTTAGGATCATCATCGTCAGTTAAGACTATTACAACAGCCTGCTTTAATCTTTTAAATGACAGGTTTTTGTCATGATGCCACTATGTTGTTAGTTGTTTTTGGGGGGTCAGTGATTTGCAACAGCATTGCTTGTGACAGTGCATCTAGTGGAAATGCATGTAACAAATTCCTAGGCAAAAGCCCAAAATGATACAATGCATGTTTTTATGCTTTGATGGCTGTGGGATCAAAAATTGCAGCTTGAATGGGTTTCAATGGCACATTTCTTTCCACTTCACAGTTTGAATATAGCAGTTTTGTTTCCACAGTGTATTTTAGACTTTTTGTTGGAGCTGAGCTGGAAATTCCACGATTAAACAAAAATACACAGTTATACCAACACAGCCAAAATGATCCAAAAATGAAGAATGAAAATTTCGCTGCTATTTTGTTATGTAAAAGCCGTTATTGTGAAGCAACAAAAGCGCTAATGTTAAGACTAATTGGCACGGCATGGTTTGACTAGCCCAAAGTGGTAATAGAAAATAAGTAAAACACCCTGTTAGTAGCCTTTAAAGCCAGAAAGCGAGGCTCCAGGCTCTGTGTGCAACAAACCATGACCTTGATGTGCGTGATCATCAGGTACATGTAGCCATGCCTGCTGAAGAAAGAACTGTGGTGACAGCTGTGTTTCTAATTTACAACCACTAACAATTAAAGCTCAATTCACTCAAATTATAAAAAGACGCATAATGTCTGTTTAACTATGCAGATGGTTTTGATTTTATTTGCTCAGGTTTTGCTTTGAATATTTGAAAACACAGCAAAAACGTGTACTTCTAGACATGTGGAATTAAAGTTAGGATTATGTGTTTCTCGTAACTGAGCGTACATGATTATGTTGAGCTATTTTAGATAAAGTACTGACAGTAATGACAATAGTCTTCAATATAATCCCCCCTTTCTATCTCATCGATTGAACTTCTGCCACTTTACAAATAGTGTTGATGTTTTGTTATTGATGTTGTTTGTTTATGTTGTTTTCGTGTCTATTGCTTTGTTTTTGAACAATCTATGACACACCTGAGATTGCTCTAAAGTTATCACGTTTGTCCTATAACAATGACAATAAATTGAATTGAATTGAACTGAATAGGCAGATTTCCATTGACCCTAAAAATGCACAAACAGTTGTGAATATAAAATACGCCTAATGGAAACAGGTCAATTATTGGAAGACAAAAAATTCCCATTTATCGCAAAGAAATGTATGCATGAGGTGGCATTTCAGGTGATTCCAAAAATCCATATTCCACAAAACTGCAATGAAAACACTTTTTTTGCTTTTCTAGGTCACGTGATGCTATGGCTATATGCTTGTCAGTAGGAACTGGCTCCCTCATGATGCAGCAGGAGCTACAAGAGCTGTTATTGCATCACATAACTCTTCAAAAGTTGATGAAGTTGACTCAAGATCATCCAGAAGTTTTGAATCCAAAATTCCTCTCTGAAATCGTGACTATCAGCTCCCAGAAATCCCTCATATGTGGCCGCTCCCACATATAAGGGACTCGCCTTTCCATTATGGCTCCATAACACACCTACGTGAACTTGGATTGGAAATAACAACCGCTAGTGTGGTGGCTGCAATAGAAATAAAGCTGCTAATGTTTTGAACATCCATCACCATGGTTACTGGGATGTTATCACCAGAGAAGTGACATCACTCATTTGGAAAGTTTTTCGACATTTCAAAAATATCGCTCAAGTTTCGTGCAAATCTTTAATGGAAACCTGCCTAATATTTCTTTTTAATATTTTCTTTTCATAGCACAGTGACTACAGATCACACAGAATATTCCAGGTTGCTTGGATGATATCTCTAAATAATGTATTAAATTATTATAAATTCTTGTTTTGGTGTGCTGCTGTGTTACTGGGCCTGGGTAAGAGCACCTGCTAAATGTCATGACTGTATTTTCTGTCACTCTGCCTTGCATTCTGTGGAGTCGAGGATTTTGTGGTGACATCATCTCTGTAACTGACTGAGGGATGTTGATTTGATCCTGCCGCTCATCACAGAGGCTTACCTCTCATATATGAGCTCCTCGTCGATGCTGAAGTAGTGCGTGTTGACTGTATTCTTTGGTTTGACACGTAGAGTGGCAAAGTACAGCCGGTCTGTGGAGAACCACACACACACACACAAACACACACACACACACACACACACACACACACACACACACACACACACACACACACACACACACACAGGACAAGTAGACACTGCATTATTGATAGGTGTTGAGAGTTCAGGTGGAACACAGACAGTTTTGGTTTCATCTCAGGGACACAGAGCAGAACTTCAACTCCCATTTTTACCAAGCAGTCCATGCTGTTCACTGAGCACCAGGGTTGCAATAGTTAACAGGTTATCAAGATGTACCGTGGTCTGAATGATGATGGATGATCAAAATATTAGCAGCTTTATTTCTATTGTAGCCAGCGCACTAGCCATCAGGGGCACATAGTTACATGTTATGGAGCCATAATGGAAAGACAACCCCCTTATACGTGGGAGCAGCCACACGTAGTGTTGTTGTAGTAGTAGTTGATGAGGTGGGTGTACTACAGTAGATAGGTAGGTTACCAAGGAGAGAAGTGGGTTTACTCTTTTATATATTCCAATGGCTTTTCAGCTGATCGGTGCAGATACTGTGAACAGCTAGAAAACAAAAAGTGGTCTGAGTATACTCTTCACTTCACCACTGGTTATTACATGTCAAGACAACATTAGCATGAGTTGTTTGGAGGACACAGGGTTTTGGTTCCTGAACAACACAACATAAAACCAACAAAATATTAATGATATCTGATGATGTATTGTCAAAGTATTCTATTTCAAATTGATATTGGCATTTGATGTTGCCCTGACATCAACTATTGGTCACAACCTAAATTCAACCAAATATCTATGTTGACAGACTTCGGTTGAAAACTCAAATGGTACCTTCAGAAAAAGTAACTCACACTGACTAGAAATTCTTACCATGTCTATTTCTTCAGATTGGAGTAATTGTGGAGCAATTTTTGGCCATTAAAAAAGGGTTTTTATGTACTTTGGTTGTCTCCGTGAGCTGTGTCTCACAACCTTATAGGTACACCACAGGGTATACACTGTAAAATCTGATGAGGTTATTTTACTTAAAACAATCTTGGAAACCTATTGCCTGGGGGAAAAAAAGGAATGTAAATATAACTATAAATCTTGATTTATGTTTACATAATATATCTAAGTGTAAATTTAAATTACTTAGCTTTGTAAAGTTGTCGCAATTTAAAAATGACAAGTGAAATTACCTTGTTCTTTTAAGTGTTAGCAACTTCAGTAAACCAGGTTTGTGTGACTTCACTTGATCATGATAAAGATGATTTTGCAAAGATGAAGTTTGGAGATCTGCGAGTTCTGTTTCATTAACGTGTTTCAGAAAATACAAATATGATTGACTAGTTTGTAACCAGCATAATACAAATATATAGCACAGTAAACTTGATTTATTGAAGTTGGTAAAACTTAGAAAGATTGATTTAATTAAATACCAATTTTAAGTTGCAACAACTTCACAAAATTAAGTAAAAAATAACTACATTTTAAGTAAACTTACCAATTAGGGTTAACATAACTAACTAAAACTGACATTTTTCAAGGCAATCAGCTTATCAGATTTTACAGTGTAGATTTGTACCATAGACAGGTATCTTATGCCAGTATTTTTTTTCTATATTTAAAATCATGCATTACACATATTATTTCCAAGGGAAGTCTCATTGTTTATGGCACATTTATCAGACTTAACATCATCTTTATTTATGACTGTTACTCATTAGATAATGTCATAAATCCTTGTGTAACTTACCTTTAATAAACTCTGACGCACCGGACTGTTCATATTCGTCTGCCATTTGATCCACTATCAGATGATTCCTGTTATGATCTCCGTTTTAGATGACTTTAACGAATAAATTCTTCTCCAGTCTAATTACGTTTTTGTTTATTTGTTTGTTTGTTTGTTTTTCTGGGTTATCTGTTATAAGGCCACTTGAGATATGACCAGAAAATCACGAGTTCAGTATAAAATATCATGACACCAGCTCCATTATTCAGCTTCCATGTCATTACTTGGAGTTAAATAAAGCGTCTAAATAAAGTAACTCGTTCCCAGACAAACTGCTGAGCTACGTGGCCATGCTCACAGCTGATGAGGCGATCAAACACATGCGTAAAAAGTCTCCGAAGTCAAATTAAAAAAAAAAAATTAAAAAAAACCCCAGCGATTCATCTCCTCTCGCTCAGATGTCCAGTGACTCTATTGGGGGTGAATAACTTGAGTTTCCCGAAAAATGCTTAAATCCCTCCATGTCTAAATTAAAACATTTCCTGGAATATTCCAGCAAACAGACGCAGGACTGAGGACGCGCACCAAGCCGACCAGAGTCAGACTGCGCGCTAATCTCCCCCTGCTCTGCACATGCTCTGTCAGCGGCCACACACACACACACACACACACACACACACACACATACACAAATACACACTAGTGATAGGCACGTTGCTAAAGCCTGGTGAAGGCAGACTCATTAACCCTATGAAATGTAAAAGAAGGCAACAATTTACTAAGCAGCAAAAGCCCCACAAATAAGCAAGATATTAAAAAAAAATAAGTTACAAAAGGTTACAAGAGAATAACCTGGGGGGAAAAAGAACGAAAAAAAAAAAGGTCAACAAGAAATTAGAAATTAATAAATGTTCCAAGAGAATTACCTTTTGAAAAATATTGTATATTTTGAACGTTATTCATTCCTTCAAACATTTAAACATTTATTATGGGAAGTCAGTTGTGAGAGACCCTCATTTTCAATGATGCCAAGCATGAAGACATTAAAAACAACCAACAAGCAAACAAATAACAGGTGAAGTTTTAATAAAACCATACGAAACAGCAAACAATAATAGAAATGTAAATAGCTAAAAATACAGGATGACAAACAATTCTGTTCTCTGGTTTCAGAGGTTAAATGCTTGTGAAAGGCGTCTGAATGCAGCACAAGAAAACTAACATTGATGCTGGTGTTAAATGGTTAATGGATGAAGCAGTATCTACAGTATTTAATTAACTGAAATGTTGTTTTTATAAAAAAGTATTTTATTACCACATTTGTAACTATATTTCCACACCTAGAACTCATGTAGAATTTTATTTTTTTTATCTCCAGTTATTGTTGCACCATCATATTCTTTCTCCTATGTGTTCAATATAGATTTATTGTAATAAGATAATAAGATGTCCTATATCATATGGTCATATTATAATAATTGATGAATAATAATGGCAAACAGTACAGATTGACTGGTGTGGTTGAGGAATGTAGTTTGCTCCTGTCAGCCAAGGGTGCGGAGCCCCAGCCTGGGTGCCAAATGTCTGAGCTGCCTGATTGCCTGGCTGAGCTGTGAGTTTCACATGGCCGACTAAATCTGCGCTTACATCACACACTTGTGCAAGTGTTTTAGATGGTGATTATGCAGTAGGTGTTTGGTTGGTTATTAAGAAAAAGTCACTTATTTGTAGAATCATTAATCCTTCTCCTCCTAGAATTTCCCAGTCAGAACGTAACTAACATAACTAACGTCCAAACTAATCACCAGGGGAAAAAAGTTGGCTTTGTAGGTTTCTGTGAACCATGCCTACATTTGTAAATTATTATGTATCAAAAAACGTAGAAACTTAACATTTCTTTTTGTTTCAACAACACTTAGATTTAGGGATGAATCCCACTTGGTTATAGTTTGGAAAGGGCTATGTTTGGCTTAATCCTGGCTGCAAATGTAGCCATGTCTGGGGGTAAGGGGGGGATATGCTTTTTGTGGAGCTAATTTGGAAGGAAATCATGTTTCATGGCATTATCCTCACTAGAAGAACAGTGAGGGCTGCTGAAAAACATTCACATTTAATATACACTTATATCGCTCTGTGCACAAAATGCACTTTTTAAAATCAAGCATTAAAAAATATTATACAATAAAGTTATTTTACACTTTCATGAGTTACCGAATCCTAAATGTCAAATATTTATATACAGTGCACCTAGCTGAAATAGCATGTATTTTCTCCATATGATAAATATAGCAAAAAAAAGTGTCATCATGTGGAAAAGTGATGAATTCCCATGCAAAAGCCCAGAATGACACCCAGAAATGTATGCCATATGCATTAACACAGCAAAAATGATCAAAAAAATGAAGAATGAAAAGTGCACATAATGTGTCAAACAGTCCCTAAGGGTTAATGGCTAAAAAGCAACTGGAAAAGCAGTGACAAGCCAGTAACTAACACTGTTTTTGTTGGGGGTTTTTTTTTTGTTTTTTGAACCTGACGGGAGTCTTGCACAGGTGTCACAGTGTTCACCAGCATCCCATTTCCTCCTTTTTTGTGACTGAAGTTTTTCAGTTACTGTTTGATGGATTGAAATTCTGTACAGTAATTCATGGTCCCCAGAGGATGAATAATTCAGGTTACAGTTTCATCTAGTTCCACAACCAGAAAGACGTTTTTCTCACTCAGTATCTTAACAACTATTACATGGATTACCATGACATTTGGTGAAGGCATTCATGGTGCCCAGAGGATGAATTCTATGAAGATGATGACCGCCCCTTCTTTTCTTTTTTTTTCTTTTTAAAAGTTCTCACTTATTCTATGTAATACCTAAACATTCACAGGATAGACTGCGGCAAAACAAGCATTCCTGGTCTTTAGAGGATGAATCCACAACTTTTTCCCATAGCGCCATCAGCAGGTTGACATTTTTTTTTGGAGATTTCTAAACATCAATCACATGGATTACCATTACATTTGGAAATATTTGGAATAAAAATAAATACATTTCCCATACTTGGTTTTGGACATAATAAATGTGAAACTAATGACATTGCCATCAGCCTCGTCTGTACGAGTGTAGCATGGCTGTCAATTATTAAAAATTCTTACATTTCTTACATTTGTTTAATTATAACATATTTGGTCAATCACTGCAATGTTTAGATGGCAGTACAAAGTACCAAGATATATTAAGAGAGCTTCAATACAAAAGAACCCCATCTGCTTACAGCTTTTCTCCACATCATTTAATTTTAGCTCTTGAGAAATCATTTCTCATCTCACTGCCACCTTTTACAAGAACCTGTGAGTTTCCTCTGATTTCTATTCAGGCTGCACAGCAGATTTAGTCTATAGAGTGACATAAGGAAGAGGCGCTGTACGGCAGATAAGGACCAGTAAGCCTCTTTCCCACAAAAAGATGTGCGTTATGTTGGATGTTATTTCCATTTCAACTGACGCTAACTGTTTACTTATGTATATTAATCCTTGAAATCTAGAGTGTCATAAGTTTCCTTGTGCTGCTTTCAGATGCCTTTCACAAGTATTTAAACCTTTGAAACCCAAGCAAATTGGTTTGATTTGTTCACAAAAGACAGGCAAGAAGCAACTTTGTAAGAAGTGTTCCACAAATTGCAAAAAATAGTATATTTAGAAAACTATTTTTTTTAATGCTAGAGAGAAAATTTTGGTCAGTTTTTATTTTTCTTTATTTATTTACTGTGAAAAATTTCTTTTACTTTTGAGTAATATATTTATCTTTCATCGCTCATTACCTTATTTCCATGTTTTAAAGAAAGCAAGCCATTTTTCTTGGGCTTCAAAGGGTTAACTATAAAAAATGTATTCCAAACTTGGTCATTGCAGACTAGACTGAATTGTGGATATGAATAATTGGGAGTGTCTCTTTCTTAGATAGATAAAACTGTTATATAATATAACACTTGCTTTATCTTGGTCATGTTGCGTTCACCTCACGCTCTGTCTGACCTCTAACTTAAACAGCCACACATAGGTGTGTGTGTGTGTGTGCATGCGTGTGCGTGTGTGTGTGTGCGTGTGTGTGTGTGTGTGTGTGTGTGTGTGTGTGTGTGTGTGTGTGTGTGTGTGTGTGTGTGTGTGTGCGTACATGCGTGTGTGCGTGCGTGTGTGTGCGTGCGTGCATGTGCGTGCGTGTGTGTGTGTGTGTGGGGGGGGGATGTAGAGCTATTCCTGGTCTTAGCTCTATCTGTTCTATTTAGCCAATTAGACATCAGATTAAGGAGGAAGAGAGTGAGCAGGGTCACGACCGGGGACACCTGCACCGTGAACAGGAAGTGAAATACAACACGATACACAGCACTTGATTATAAACTGAAACTTAACTGCTTTGCAGAGAGCAACATGTGTGATAATTCATGTCTCAAAATGTATTTTCTCACCCAGGTCATACTAATCATTGATTGATTTTAAAAAGCAGAGGTGAAATGTAACACAAGCCTATTGATGCTCACACTGCTGTTCAAATTAGCATAATTACAAGAGCTGCTATGAAGGTATGAAGTTTGGTGCTCCTCCTGTTTTTTCATCCCTCAAATGAGAGGCTGCCCTCTAATGTTCATAAGCATCATAACAGCTGCTGGAGCTGCTGTCTGCAAAGAAAATATCAACTCCAGTGCAATTCACGTGTCAGTTTCTCCTATTAGTTTAATATTTCCTGGTCTGAAAATGTCAAAATGTCATACATATTCTCTTAATGACAGTCTCTGTTTGGTTTATCCCTGTGAAATCCCAGGTGTTTTTCCTGTGCTGCATTTGGACACCTTTCAAGAGCTATTTAACCCTTGAAACTTAAGCAAACTGGTTTGACTTCTTTTGAAAACACAAAAAGGGCAACGAGCAACTTGTCCCGCATATTGCAAGAAATTTGTGATGAGGTGAAAAAATGACCTGAAAATTAATTTTAAAAATTTGCAGGATAAACATGTCCATAAAACTATGTTTATAATTATTTTTACAATGTATTTTAAATTCTGTTACTGTAAATGTATCATTTTCTTTTGTTTCTTTTTTTTTTTTTCCAAATTTCAGGATTTTGGGGTCATTTTATTGTTTGTTGGGTTTTGTTTTTTTTTTTTTTTTTTTTTTACTCTTTGCTTATTTTGGGGCAATTTTCTTACTTTTTTTTAAAAAAAGTAATTTCCTAATTTTTGGGTCATGCAGTGTTAAGTCGCACATTGCTTTCTACTCATGTTTTTGAAAGAAATTAAAGCAATTGGATTCACTGCGAATTTGTGTTGTAGAGTATGTCAAATAACGTGGTGTAAGTAAATGTGTACATTAAGAAATAAAATAATAACAAAAATAAAAAAAGAATAACTCAAAACTTACCATTAACCGTTGAAGAGATATACATTGATTGTAAAATGTCATTTGATAAGGTTGTATATACTGTTAAGGTTAGGCTCAATAAGTGTTTGCTCAAGCCTCCATTTTTCGGTGAATGGAAAATCTTTTATGTTGTCTCTCACTGTGTTGGATTATTTCTACTTAAGTACTTGCTTTTTATGTTACAAGACAAAATAGATTTCAACATTTGTGATTTTGCTTTCAAGGAGTATGTTACATACATATTGTCTATGTCATGTCATGTCATGTTATGTTATGTTATGTTATGTTATGTTATGTTATGTTATGTTATGTTATGTTATGTTATGTTATGTTATGTTATGTTATTATTACGTGTTTTATAAAAAAAAACAAAACTTACTATCTATTAAGTTGGTTACACTTAATCCTTTAAACCTCAGCAATGGGAAAAACACAGGAAGAAAGTTTTAAGCAACTTAATAAGCAATGGCCCAAAAATTTGCAGGATTTTTTTTAAAGGGACAAGAAAAAAAAACAGAAAATAAGTTTAAAAAAAGAAAGAAAGAAAATTGTGAATGAATGATTTTTTTTATCTAAACAATTTGCATAGGTTTTTTGTATTACGCATCTTTATTTAACAAGCATCATGTATAAAAACATTAATCTCAAAATGAGAAATTCATGCCAGATTTCACTATTAGCTAGTATTTAAGCTTGTGAGAGGTATCTCAGCACAAAACTGATGTCGATCCAAGTGCCAAGAGGGTTATATAAAAGTATTACAATAAGAAGTACAGTGTATATATTATAAATTAGAGTGTAAATGAGAGAGTGTGCATGAGGCTGAGATTGCTGCTCCAGGCTCCATCTGATGAATGTGTTTGGTGACGTCAGAGGGTGATGGGACATTGAAGTGTCATTGAACTTTCCAATCTGCTCCTCTCTGGCCTTGCAGCCAAAACACAACTTGTTAATGATTCTATTTGGCGTGACACAAGTTTCAGCTCAACCACATATGTAACGCATCTACCTGATGCTGTCTGCTGCAATGGCAGGAGGCACACTGTGTTTAAACGTTGGGTTTGTCATTGTGACACAGTCCTTAGTGGCAGCAACGACTCCATCAGCTCCGAGCTGGACCGACTCCCAGTCCTGCAGTTCATCAAGCATCACAGTTTTCAAAGCTCTGAATAGATCGGCCCCAAAAGCAATTTCTGGTGAAATGTCCTCTTACAGGAAATCAGTTTGATTCAGAAGATCTGGCAAAACTCCTCCAAGAGTGGAAGGACAGCAGCAGTCACAGAACATAAGTGTGACAAATGTGGAAGCAATTATGGGCTGATCAAACACTGTTAGCGGGGAGGTGCTGCCATGTCACGCTGTCATGTCACAGTCTGTCAAATGAGAAAACACATCAAACGAAGAGATGGGATGGAGTTTGGCTGTAGATGCTTGTAGGTGTGTATGTGGGTGAGCTGATTATCCCAAACTGAGTGCAGAACACTAAATAAAGTTTCAAAGCAGCAGGAAAGCCTAAATAAGGACAACGATCACACATTGGCTAGAAATCCTATATGAAATACATCGGTTTTATGTTATTGTGACCTGTTACATGTTTTTTTTGTATTGTCTCTGATAAATAAACTAATATATTAACCCTCTGAAAGCCAAGCAAATTGGCTCGATTTCTTATAACCCTTTTAAATATAAAGCGACAGCACTTTTCGTGTGCTGCTTTCACATGCCTTTCACAAGTAATTTAAGCAAATCGGTTTGATTTCTTTTTTCTTTTTTTTAATCGAAAAAAGGTAATGAGCAACTTGAAATGCATGGTTCACCGTTTGCAAGAAAGTAGTATTTTTTAGGTAATTATTCTTAAAAGTGAGGGAAAATGTCAGAGGAAAAAAGAAAAAAGCGAGGGAAAAATAAAAAAATATATTATTATCGAATTACTTATTTAAAATGGTGTTTCAAAATTATTTTTTCCAAAAATGTGAAGCACTTTTCCATGTCCTTTCTGTTTTTTGTTTTGTTGTTGTTGTTGTTAATGTTTTTGTTTTTTGTTTTTGTTACTAATTTCAGGTAATTTTCTGGCACTTTACTAATTTCAGGCAAGTTTTGGTTCATTTATTTTTTCATTTGTCATTGTCTTCTCCCCATGTTTTTAATTTATAAGACATAAATATCACCATCTAGAAAATTATTGGTTTTACTGCACTGTAAAACATCAGTTAGGAGTTAAATGGAATCACTTAATGTTTTATCTGTCACTTAATGCTTATATATTAAATTTTGAGGGTATGAATATTTGTCTCCCCTAGCATTCCTCAACTGCCAAACATAACATAATAACATGCAAATGTAACTTAGAATGCCAACATTTTTTCTTGCTTGTTTGCATATTCCCTGAATACTCTTTGAAACTTTCTTTGAAAAGCTTTGATGGAGACAAAGAGCAACTAAATGAGAGGTCCAAAAATTACAGAAAGAAAATTACCAAAAACAAGCAAAAAAAGAAAAAATAATAATCAAGAAAATTATGCAAAAAGTAGTGCAGAAAATTAAAAGAACTTCAAGTAACTTTGTTTCTGTATCATAGTTTTAATCATGTAATAAATTTATTCTAAATATCATGGTGTCAAATGGTTAACTTTTTGAAACCTGAGTGAATGAGCCTTATTTCTTTCAAATAAAAAAACAAAATATGGGAGGGCAAAGTGCAATTTACCAAGAAATGGCCCGAAAAATAGCAAGAAAATAGTAACAACCTATAAGAAAATTACCAAGAAAATGAGAAAAAAAGAAAACAATTAAAAAAAATAAATGTAAAAAAAAAGTAAGAAAGTAACTTCAGATATTGCGAGAAAAAAAAATTACATAGGACTGTTTGGCTTCATGTAGCGCTGTCTATGTATCTCATTTCTGCTTTGCTTTGTTTGCCAAAGCACTTGTAAGCCCTGCTTTTCAAGATGCTATATGAATAAAGTTATTATCATTATTACTTTATATAGTATTGGATAGAATTTTATTAATTTTTTAATATTGCCCCTTTTTTTAAATTTCTTCCCATCATTGTTACTGTAACCAATAAATATTTTTTTTGAAAATGTCTTTAAATTATGCTTATTTTATCTATTTTATGACAAAAAAGAGGAAAAAACATTGCAAAACCCCCCCCCAAAAAAAAAAATTTTACCAACCAGCATCATAATGCATACTTCACGAGATTAGGTTATTGTTCATTAATCCTCTAAAATTATGAAGACAATAATTACATGTTATATTCTGTGGTGTTTAAACTGCATTTTGTTCCTCACACATGGCCTCGTGCTGTATTGGGCTCTAAAGGCAGCTGAATAACGGAGAAACAGAGCAAAGTGACAGACCCAAATGGCAGCATCCTCCCCGCAGGAGGCCTATCCCGGTCTCAAGGGCAAAGAGGGGGAGGGGTGGTGGCGGTGGTTAGGGGGGTGGGGTGTAGAGAGAGAAAGAGAGAAAGAGAGAGAGAGAGAGAGAGAGAGAGAGAGAGAGAGAGCATCTGTCTGCATGGTGACGTCAGCCCGCCCCAGCCGTTTCAAGCCTTCCTCTGTGCGTAATCCGCCGCCCGCCCGTCCGCACCGTCCGGGAGGATGAATCCAAACACTTTTATTCCATTTCAAAAATTCGTCTCGAATATAAAAAACAATCCATCATATTTCCACCATCCAGGGAATCAGGGAAGACGACATAGGGAAGATCAACAATATTTCATTTTTTTAAACAGATTTTGTTATATTTTTATCCTGACTGCTGCATGAAAGGATTTGGAGAGCAGAGAGGGAGGATGTGGAGGCTTCGGGATGGATCCTGGAGGAGATAATGCGACAAGGAGAGCAGCAGCTCCGTCTTTCACTGCAGATGTCGACGCTCTTCATATTTTAGGCAATTCGTCCTCCTTATTCACCCCGATGTGATGTGATGCCTTTGTGCGTAAAAGAGACTGATGGAGGCTGCGTCAAACAGCTCATTTTGACTAAAAATGGATATACTCATATGTATTTTTTTAGCTCCTTTCTATTTATAATGTGTGCTCTTATTGTGTGACAACTTGTTCAGTTTTTGCAGGAGCATGCAGGCTAATTCTGCATGGCACGGCCTACATACTGTAATAATCTGCTCCATATAACGTCGGGAGGGGTGTCATGAAAAAATATCTCTTATATAACATTTCTAAAGGGACACTGTTGTGTGTGTGTGTGTGTGTGTGTGTGTGTGTGTGTGTGGGCACTTATCAGTATTAATTTATTGTGATCATATTGTTAGTTTATGCTGATTCCAGCAGGGACAATGTGTCTGTAGTCCTCCGTGCTGTGTTTACACTGCTGCAGGATGCTTTTATGCATGTTCTTAAATCCAGAATTTATTTCCATCATTCATGTATCCCATAATATCATCACTGCAAATAGATATCACAATTTTAGCTGCATTCTTCAGGAGGAAAATCACAACGTGTCACCATTTGGCACAAGAAAACATCAAGTGATTGCCATTTATTATTATTATTATCATTATTATTATTATTTATTTATTTATTTAAAAGCCTATTTTTGCACCATTCAATATCGTCTTTCTCATGATTCTTACGTCTGTTTACATTCTGATGAGGCTCCATCAAATCTGGTCTTAGCCTCATTTAGATCCCTGCAGCCTGGGCTCCACTCTGTAATGGCTGCCTGCTTGATGTGTCCTTGACATGTCATGAAAAGAGAGACTGAGTGTTATGTGTGTTTGTGCATGATTTTTACATGTGAATGCTGTCAGCTGTAGGGCAGGCAGCTGTGAACAATTGATGCCGACAGTTTATCACAGAGCGAAAGGAGGATGATCAGCAGGTATACGTGTGACCTTTAAATAATGTCAACAAGGAAGTGTGTTTTGAAATAATTCAAACAAAAAAGTGTTAACTGTGTTTCATTATCTCACTTTTTTGTAATTTTTCTTCATAAGTGGCTGCTAGGCAGCTGTGACAGAACTGCAGAATTGCAGAAATACATTGCTGCTGCATGCTTGTTGGAGAAACATGCACAATTGATGCTGTTTGCAATTTTGGATTTTCAGTTCAAAGTGTATTCATCAGAGCAATATTCTCAGAAATACAAAAAATACACAGTAGGTTTAACCTCAGGACTTTCTACCTCAAGGTTATTGTGTGTGTGTTCCTGTGTGAGAGTCTGGGCTTCCTCTCTCAGTGTTCACAGTGGACCTTGATTTCAAATCAGTCAATTAAGGCACGCGGTGAATGCCAAGAGAGGAGCCTCGCTGCTCCAGAACGGCTGGAATTTGGGTGAGATTGGACTAAAAACGCGTGCTGTATGTAGTTTATGTTTGTGTCTCTCTCTGTGAATCAGCTGTGCCATTCTCTTCTGTGCTCAGAACATGTCTAAAATCATGTATTTTCTGTTGAGAAAAGCAGTTTATTTTCCATGTTTTAATGTGCAATGCCTGTAGCAGAGATGAATATCATGAACTGGGAAATTAACTTTACTTCCGTGCTGCTCTCACAGACATCACAGCTGTATATGTAATAATCATGGGAATAATTGCAAGATGAACCCTTTTTTTCTGTCTTTTGGTTGTGACCTTATTAAAACTCAATTTGTATTAAAATACTGAAACTGTAACTTTTCTCTTTACCTCGAAATCCAGTCGCACAATCATGACAAGACACATTTTTATTACACTAGATAAGAAATACACAGGGGTGAAAGATGTGTTCACGTAACATACTTAACCCTTTGAAACCTGAGCAACATGGCTTGATTTTGTTCAAAACCAGGGGAAGAAGGCAATGAGCTACTTATCAAAAATGGCCTAATATATAACAAAAGATGAGTATGAAGTTACAAGAAAATATATATATAAACAGATTATATCAACATAATAATAAACATATTAAACGTAATGCCAACGATCATGAATATAGTATTCTGGACATGTTTTCAAGAGGTATTACTGCATCACATAACTCTTCAAAAGTTGAGCTGATCACCAGAAGTTTTGAATCCACAATTCCTCTGTGAAATTGTAGACTATCACCTCCCAGAAACCCCTCATACATGGCTGCTCCCACGTATAAGGGGCTCGCCTTGCCATTATGGCTCCATAACACGCCTACGTGGCCTTGGGTTTTAATAATGACGGCTAGTGTGGTGGCTGCAATAGAAATAAAACTGTTACGGTTTTGAACATCTATCACCATGGTTACTGGAATGTTATCACCAGAGGAGCAGTCATAGAAAATCACTCAGTGGAAACACAGTCATCTCATAAATGTGTTTCATTGACATTTTGAAAATATCGCTTACATTTTTCACAAATGTGTAGTGACCACTCTATTCCTCCAGTTCCTTGATGTCATAGCTATAATGAGATTTATTGGCTATATTTAAGTTCATATTTTATCAGGAGACCTCCAGAGTAGTTTAATGTAGTGTCAGAGGTCACAGCAACACATGTATCTTAAATTCAGCAAATAAAGTCACTGCTCTGGTGTTTCTTATAAGGCTCTGACGCTCAGAGGTTGAGTTGAATTGGTCATTACAGAAGATGCAAGGTTATAAATACTAACTTTTCCTGTCAAACTATATTTTCTTTGCAGTAGATAGATATATTTTTTCAGATGCATGAAGTGATTTTTAAAAATTAGTGGTGTTTTATCGACAAATTGCATCCTCCATAGATCTGGAGCCAGTTGCAGCTGATGGTCATGTAGCAAATAAGGAAGAAGCATCACTAAACAATCAGCGAGAACGAGATAAGATGTTGAGTGACTGAGAATCTTGATCCACAGTCTCTGATGAATAAATAATCACAGCTGTGGTGTCTGACTGCCTGATGGGAACATTATTTGGCTCTTAATTGCTACTTCGTTGCATTATGGAAACACTGTGGGCTGTTACTGAAATGCTGTCTGAGGGCAGCATATGGTTTCAACACTGCTTTATCACATGACCTACCATTTAGGTTTAAATTGGTGTCATTAGAACTGAGGTTTGTGCAACTTGTTACTCCGGCCTCTGACAAATTTGAGTTTGTAAGTATTTTGGGGGAATGGCTCTGTGTGTATTGTCTGTCTCAAAGTTCAGACTGCAGCCTGTTTGCATGTAAACAGCCTTGTTAGAGGCGAGCCATCCTAATCTGAGCCTGACTGGCTGTTAATCCTCGGTAATGATTGCTCTTCATTTAGTCCTGCTAGCTCTCTGGATGTTTCTGCAGGCGGAGAGTCATGTCATCTGCGCTCACCATTTTACAAAGGTTACAAAATCCTGTTGAGAGTCTTTTTTCATGCACATGTACTATATAATGCACACACACCCACTCATCTCCTTCCACACACACACTCAACACAAACACACGCAGATTATGTAATCCAGCATTGTTTCATCTCTATTGATCCAGTTACGTGCGTACATGTATTTTTAAGTTCCCTGTCTGTCATATTAATCCTCCAGAATTACATATTATATAATAGATCACTGAGGCAGCTGCAGCCTGCACACTGTATTATTGTGCACAGTGTAAGTGTGAAATGTGATTGCTGTTCTGTGTTTAGAGAAAAATATAGGAGGGCAATTTATCAAGAAATGGCCCAAAGATTTGCAAAAAATGTCAAAATAGTTACAAGAAAATTACCTGAAAATAATAATTTAAAAAAAGTTTAATTTTTTTTTTAAGTTTAAATATATAATCAAAAGATTAGAAATATAATTTTCTGGATGTTTTTCCCTTGTATTTTGATTAGATCTCAGAATCCCCCCAGCTACTTTTTAGATTATTTACTTGTCACTTTTTTGCTTTTTTTTGCAGTTTGTGGGACATTTCTTGTCAAGTTGCTCATGATGTTTTCCCCAAAATCAAAATTGGTTTGGTTTAAACTTTTTTTTATTATTATTTGCTTTTTTCAGACTGTATTGTTTTGTTTGTTTTCTTTTGCTGTGTTCACTGTTGTTGGCAGCGCAGTGTGTGCACAAGCACTGACTGACAGCTGCGTTCATCACTTCTCCTGACTCTGATTGGTTGTTTTCTTTCAAGCGCAGTGCATTCTTGTAAACGCTGTGAGGACGACTAGGAGATGCCAGAGGGACCCGATTGTTTTATCCCGATCTGCCTAATGTACTAATGTCATGATATAGTCACAGCAATGTTAGTTTATAGTTATTAACCTGGATTGACTTTTTGTGCTGCATTCAGACACTTTCATAAGCACTGAAATCTCTGGACCTAGGGCAAATTGGTGCAATTTGTTTCAAAAACATGGGAAATAAGCAGACAGCAACTTGGCAAAAAATGTCCTGCAAAGTGAAAAAAAATAGTAGACTTAGCAAATTATTTTTTTAAACTGCAGTGTAATGTCCACAGAACTATTATTGATTGATTTGATCAGAATTCCATATTTTAAATTATTTTTCAGAATTATTATGCTTTTTAAGTAGTTTTTCGGGTCATTTTATGTATTTTTTATTTATGTTTGTTTGTTTTTTGTTGTTGTGGGGTTTTTGTTTGCTTTTGTTTTGTGTTTTTGCTGATTATCGGGTAATTTTCTTATACTCTTTATTAATGCCTTGTTCATTTCTTCTGAAGATGCTTATTACTTTCCTCCCATGTTTTGAACAAAAAACAAAACAAGCTAAATGGCCTAGGTTTCAAGGGGTTTACTAACAGCACCATGAAACGATTTTTTTAAAATATGATTTAAAAAAAATTAATGACTACATTAAAATGCAATCAAAATGTTTGATTATGATTGTTAAAACTGTGATTTTAAATAGTAATGGAGAAAATTAGGCTGCCGTCATTGGTAAGTTTTCATGATAAGGTATTCATACATACTCATAGAAATCATTTGAAGTCACAAAAAGGTATCAATAGACTGTTAACGATGTGTTTAGTCTGGCTTTGCTAATACAACTCCAGTCATCACTTACTATTATATGCTAATTTCATTAAGTGGTGAAAATAATGCAAATGAGCTTAAGGCATGACTCCTAGATAAGTGGCACATGGATGTGGTTGCCAAGTAACAGTGGTGGTCCTCAGGCATGCTGCAGCAGCAGAGCAGGTAGCAGGAGAAACCCACAGAGAGCCAGAGGAGAGACACCTGGAAAGGACGAGGAGACACAAGAGAGCACTGCAGAGCAGCTGCAATATGCTCAACATCACTGCAAACTGAAGAACAACTTCACACTCTGAACTGTTCAATCTGCAGCAGCTCCAGCACCATAGGCAGAGAGGCAGAGACAGAAGAAAAGAAATTTTGCACAGAAAGTATTTAATATTCCAAATGTGTCCAAAGCATCAAATATATCAGATATGCTCATAATTAATGTTGATCTTGTCTTGTGGCTGGTGTATTTAAAAACAAAATCATGAATAATAGGGGACTTGAAATAGCATAAATGGTCATGCACAAAAAACAGATAAAATAATAAAAATCATTGAATACATAAATAAAATGACAATAAAAAATAATAACAACAATAGCACAAGTTTATCAGTTCAGTTAATACAGATGCAATAAAAAAAAATTTAAAAACCCAGAACTAAAACTAAATAGGAAAACCTACTGCATTTGGTCTAAAAAACATAATAAAACAGACAGTCCTCAGCAGTTGGGATGCAATGCATTGTTTGAACACTAGAGGGTAGTGTTAATCTGATTATCAACAAGCCCATCTATGATTATCCTGAATTTGCAACAGCATCAACATCTGCATTATTTAGGTTACAAGGGGAGCATGTTCAGAAGGCTACACTATTGAATATTGTTCCTGAACCCTTCAAAAAGTTTAGGTTTCCCTTTAACTAGTTGAAGTCCTCTACACAATTCAGTTGTTGTGCAAAGACATTGCAGATCTTCTGGTACTCCTTGTTGTTTTATCCACAAATATTATATGTAGTGGTGCTGAAGTGGTTAGAAATTATATGTTGCCAGGTAAGAAACGACTCACTTTATTAAAGATGCTAAAAAAAACTATTAACACCTAGGCAACAAGATCTAAGCAAACTTGGCTTGATGTCTTTTAAAACGTAAGTAAAGGTCAATGAGCAACTTCTGTAGAAATTAGTTTTTGGAAAAAGTAAAAAGTGCATATATATATATGTATGTATGTATATATAATTTTATATAGTTTTGGGAACATTTTCCCTAGCTTCTTTATTAATAAATGCAGAACAGTTCTTGTCAAGTTGTTCCTAGCCTTTTGTTCCGATGTTTTGAAAAGAAATCAAATAGCTCAGATTTTAAAGGTTAAATACTTGTAAAGGTGTCTTCATGCAGTTCAAGGAAAGTGATGCCCATCCAGGTTTCAAAGGGTTAAGGCCCTCCTTCACAGACAGAAGCTTCCCTCTAACATTTAATGTTCAAAATGGGAAGACCACCACATCTTCCTGCAGTTTTGTAAGCTCAGTAAAATGTGCATTGGTAAGGGACTGTTTCTTATTTATGAAAGATGGAGGGGTGGTGCAAAATAGGGGAGGCATTTCACATATTTTTTAAGTGTGTTATGTAATGTTTGTTTTAACAAATCTCCCAAATCACACCCTTTATCACAGCCAGAGACTGTGAAATATGGTTATTTATGGTGAGGGGAGAGTCATGCATTTCCCCCCAGTCACGCACAGTCACGCAGGGAGGCTTGAGGCAAAATATTTGTAGCTCTGGAGAGGGTTGTGATATTAAGAAAAAATGAAGTAACACCCAGCCACCACCCCACTCTGATAAATAGCCTATAGTACAGGCCCTAATATGCCAGTGATATCAAGGACAAACACAGCAGTAATAAACATTTTGAATGGATAGGAACTTAACACATTTCAGTTCCTGACAGCAATTCAAAAGACAAATTTTCAGGACCAAATTGCAATTTATGTAGGCTATAAAGGTTGTGCTGTCACAGTTATTATCTATAGGATTAAAACACACAATAAAAAACAAACAGGAAAAAACAAAGGAAAACATAGGGACGGTTCATAACTTTAAAAGGTTGTATTTTGTATTTATTTTAAATCTCAGAATCCAAAAATCCACAAGTGAGATGTGCTTTCTTTAAAAAAAAAAAAATCTTAAAAATCGCACTAAATATATATATATATATATATATATATATATATATATATATAGAGAGAGAGAGAGAGAGAGAGAGAGAGAGAGAGAGAGATAATTTTACATGAAGCAGGCCACAGTTCCTTACTGTATTCCTGTAGGCATGCATCACTCTGCATACTCATGATAATAATTTCTCCATGTATGTTTATTTTGGGATCTTGTGTCTGCTTCCTCAACGACCCAGGCACAAACACACTCAGAGGATCGCAATGTGACGGTGACTCTCCGTCTGAATTCCCCCCTCACTAAGAAGACAAGCTACATCTACGTCATCTTCTCCCAAAGGTGGCGCGCGACGTCACACGAGTGACATTTGTGTGTAATCGGAATATATAGCAAACTCAAGGTTTGTCCACTGAAGCTATGGACAGAGTTGAAATAAATTCGCGTTGAAGAGGTGCAGGATTGCAAAGTAAAAGTATTAGGGCCCTCTACCTGGAACAAGAATAAACTGCGAGTAATGTATATTACTATTGTTAATATTCAAACGTACATTTATCATTTTCATACTGAATAGGAGTCTGTAGTGAAATTACAGATGCCAATGGACTTTTATTTTGAATTAGGGCTCTTTGAACTGAGGAGAGGTTCAACAACATGAAGATAAAAAATGTAAAAGCGCAAATAAAATCCAGCCAAGCGTAGTGTTTACAGCAGCTCCTGTACTGAACATATGCTCTGAATCACTGTTTCTCCCTTCTCTCTCTGTGACAGCCAGCACATTGCCCCACCATTAAGGTTAAAATTGTCCAGTTTAGCCCTCCTGGTTGGATGACGCTTCCTGAAAGCCCCACCTTGTTCCACCCATCAACAGCATGTTCATGAGCGCCCATCATAGGCTGGTATTCATATTTCCCAGTGTACCTGAAGGCAGCGGGAGGCAGGAGGTGGAGAGAGGTAGAGGCAGAGCTGAACAACAGGGACAGAGGAGGGGGGGACAGCAGGACCCAGCTAGCGCCAGTGCTCTTTAACACTACCTTACCGCTATTTTGCGACACTGGCGCTAAAGATAAGACCACATTTATCCTTTAGCTAAGATGTGACTCCAGCAGCACTTTATCGAGTGTGTCTAAAAACGGCAGAAATGTGCGCCGGTGCGACAGCTAGCTAACGTGAGGTTGAAGACAAAAAGGGCATCTGTGTGTCTTTGAGAGGAATCTTCGGATGACAGTTTGTGTTGTTGTGAAGCAGCACGGCGAAAAAAACCCGCTGCTCAACTGACCAACCGGCCCCGGTTACCCTAAAAACAGGGGAGGGAGAGACAGCAAAGCGACAAAATGAAATTCACAGAGCATCTCTCCGCTCACATCACCCCGGAGTGGAGGAAACAGTACATCCAGTATGAGGTGAGTTAGCTTCACATTAAACCACCTCTCTGCTAGCTAACAGCGAGCTAACTTGGCAGCCGCTGACGGTATGGCTCGGTGTCTGTCCAATTTCATACCGGTATTTCTGTTCTGAACAATGTCAATGTAGTTGGAGACAGCTTCCTTGTATTTCGTTACACAACAGGAAGAGAGGGACCGCCTCAGTTACACCCGCAAACCAAACAGCAGCAGCCCTCTGCTGTTAGCTAGTTAGCAAACTAACCAAGCTAGGTTTGTTGTTTGTTTGTGCAGGTTAGCACCTCGCGCGCATCGTACTGTTTTCAGCTGTTATCTTCTCTGACCAGGAGAGCAATGTGTGTGTCTGTAATCTGAGCTGCTTGGAATGTGTTTAGGAGACAAAAAATGCATTTGGCTGAGTCATCATTTATTGAGCTAGTTAATCTTTGCGCCTGTTAACCACCGTGTCAGTCCCCAAATGCTGACCCAACTCAGCAGACCTGCTGCTGGAGGTGGTGTATGATGAGGTTGGACGAGGTCACTGTGTGTGACAGAAAGGTGATGATAGATCAGTCTGCAACCTTTGCCCCATTAATGCTATTAAAACTTGCCATTCAGCCCTTATCTCCGCGGTGCCTTAATTCAGGGCTGACTGTGAACACATTATGAAACATTTCCAAGAAGCCTTTGCATCAGTGCCACTATGTTTTATATTGGTGTTCCAAGCATACTAGTCTACTTGCCAGCAAAGTCAAACTAAAAAATGTCAAGTACCCCTAAGATTTATTTTATAAATGTACAGTACACCCTGCAAGATACTAACTTGCATATGTTGTTTCAGGACTTGTGCCTCCCATCTGTTAAACATTACTTTATGATACTTCCTTTGCCATGGTACTTCTTACCAACATTTACCAACTGGTCATCAACTCAGTTTGTTAGTCTGTGAATTTAAGTGTAAACGCCTGCAATGTTCTATTCACGTGTTTATAAATATTGTACAATTTTTAACCGATTTGAAGTTATTTCAATTATTTCAAAAACATGAAATAGAATTGGTAGGTTTCCTGTCTAATCCAGTTATTACAGTGTCCTATAAAACATCTAAATTGAATAAAAAATGATCAAAATCGGCCCAACTACAGTTAAAATATTCAGAAAGAAATGGATTAAGCATCCTCAATAACTACCCAGATAATGACCAAATTGGCCAAGCACTTGCTAGAATACTTTTTATATATGCTTTAATGTAAATCTGTGTAAATTGGGTCCACACATCAATTTGGGCCAGGTGGATGAAGTAAGTCATAATTAGGGGTATTGAAATTAATTGTTTCTTAGATGCAGTGGGATGCGGGCATGGAAGATTCTTTTGATGCAGTGACAGCACATGATTGAATATAGCCTGGTAACACTGCTTAATGATTTTCTGGCTTCACAATAAAGTTCTACAGATTAAGAGAACGTTCTGATAGCAGCCAGCGCCGTGTTGTAGTAATGTCATGTTGAACTGTGGGAGAACGGAGCTGACTGACTGCTTGTATTTATTGATGAAGAAGTCGCTATGTGCCCAGTATCAAATCCTCCAACAGAATCTCAATCCTGCTTTCAGCATTTGTATTTCAGCCTCAAACATATGTTATGTTATGTTATGTTATGTTACGAACTGTAGCTAGAACTTGAAAATTAATTGAAAATGAGACCCTAAAATAAAAAGTGTAACCTTTTGACCACACAACTTGTTTTTCACAAGCTATGCACTAAAAACAAGACGTCCAAATTCAGGAGTTGTTGCATGTTGTATGCGCATAAGACTTGAGAAATTGATCCCCAAGATTGTTACACTAGAAAAGACTTGCCAGTCTTGTTGGTCTTGTGGAACAGGCACAGCACACATTTCAGTTGTTAAATTAGAACAAGGCTTGAAATACTTTTTTTCTGGGTACAAGCATATACGTTTTCAAATTACATGCATCAACATGTTTTTACCTGGACCATGTTTTTACTTTCACCATTTTTTTATCTGCACTAATTTTCTTTTGCCTGCGCCATATGTTGTTTTTTTACATGCACAAATATTTATTTATTTTTTACCCTTATCATTTTTTTTTTACCTGTGCAATATCTTAAAAAACAAAGAAAAACAAAACAAACTTCAACCTTTTGTCACTTCCACTTTGGCTGGATCCAACCAAAAAAACACTGACTGCTGCAAAATCCATCCTCTTGTTTTAACATGAGGACATTTTTTATGTGTTTCTGTGTATTTTGAGATGATTTTCGCTTTAATTTCCAAAAGAAAAACCAACCCACAAAACAAAACAAAAAAAACAACAAAAAAATCCAACCAGAACAACGACATAAAACGCCAATCACGACAATTTTATAGTAAACTAACTTCAAAGTTGAGTTGCATGGTCATTCTGAAAACAACCTCTGAAGGAAAACATGTACTTAATGTATGTGAGATTAAAACTGAGGACATTTTCTTCGTGTTAGAATATCCCTTGAAGTGACCTTCCCTGTGCAGTAATGGACAGTCATTTACATTTACTGTTAATGCAGCAGTGTCTTTTTGGCTCTAGCTATGACTCACAGTGGTAAGATATATCACAGTGTCATATATCAGTCTAACATCATTTGTTGTCCCAGTCCATATCAATATGTATGTATATAAATAAGCTATAATGTTGCAACAGGAGGTAAAATATACTACATTGTTTCTGTGCTGTGAGGACAGATTGCAGGAACGCAGCTATAATGTTTCCAGGGTTTCCCCTCTCTCTGTACCTGTAGCAGCAGTATCTGCATTGTTTGCTGGTTGCAGTATTCTCATAAGTCATCGCCGGCGCTCTGCATAGTCACATATTGCTACAGCTCAGTGTGACTGCAGCACATTCTTTCAGTCAGTGCCCCCGAGTTTGCCACCATACAAAAACCCACCATGTTAGAAGATCTGGAATCGCTTTTGAGTGATTCAGAAATACCTAATTGTCTCTTATGTATTTAGATTCATTCATGCATTTGTCTGTTTTTCCAGTCGGTATGAAGCAAAGCTAAGTTCTCTGGCTCAAAGTCAGAAGCAATCAGTCATCTCCCCTGCACTCCTGACACATTGTTTTAGTTCTGTGTTCCCTTTGCAGCACAGTCACATTGATCTTTGAGCCAAAGGTCTTTTTGTGCAGTTACAAATGCAGTCTGTTGAGCAGCTTCAGCATTGCTGTTCAGTGTTATATCAGCCTACCACCTCTTTAAAATTCACCCCAGCTTAGCTCAGCTCCACAGATCGAAACAACAACCAAATCAGTTGCTATTATTACCAAACCAAATAGCCTCTGGTGATTTACAAGGTCTCTGAAATGCAGACTAGCCTGTAGGTTTGGCTGTAGGATATTATCCTCCCAGTTTTTTTGTTGTCTATTACAGTGACCTTGGTCTTTGTTAGAATAAAATGTGGACTGTGGAGTATTTTAAGAAAATGAATCAGGGGGGAAAAAATAGAGCGAAAAGGCAATGCTCACGTTGATGTGAAATGATTCTGCACTCTTGTTTGTGCTGTGCTTGTTTTTCGAAATAGTCTAACCTCACATGCACAGTTGCTTAGTCGCTCTTGAAATGCAAGTGAGGTTTGCTGTCATGAGTGTTCCAAGTAACTAGACAAAGTCGTCCTAAATTTACGATTTCAGCCTGATGAATTTCACCTTTTCATGAGGAGGTTCACATTCACTGGATGTCATCATTTAATGCTTAAATTTCTGTGTAAGGCTGCCTGTTTCACTCTGTATGTGGGCAACTTTCATTCACAAACATTTCAGCAGAGAGTAAAAGAATAACAGCTGAGCGCCAAGTCTTGCTGTTTGAAATCAGCTGACAAAAACATGGAAAAACATTCAGCACACTGTCAGTGGTTCTATTAATCCTTTGAAACATGAGCAAATTGACTTGATTTCTTTCACAACATATGGGAAGGAAGCACTGAGCAACAAAAGAAATGACCCAAAATAAGCAATAATTTTTGTTTTAAAGAAAAAAAAGTTTTAAAAGAGTTTAAAAAAAAAGAATAGAAAAAAGTAAACAAAACAAGTTAAACAAGACTTGGAAAAAGTGCTTAATAGTGTGTAAAATCTAAATTTGTAATAATATATTGTATAATAATAATATAATAATTACAAATATATTTTTTTCTAGCTCTGTTTTTAACCTAAAAATATTTTCCCTAGCTGTTTTTCAAATATTTTTTGCACGATAATATCGGCACCACATTGGTATTGGCTGATATTGGGTTGAAAGTGAAATATATGAATCGGCCAACGTTCTGATTTCTGCAATTTTTTTTTGACGAAGTGAACATGTACAAAACATCAACCCTAAGTTGAAGTATTTGTGTTATTTTGCACAAGGAATGAATATTAAATACACTGAAAAACATAGTATTTCATGTCTCCATCTGCTAGTGGGCCATCATGATAGGAGTTTGCAGAATATGATGTGAATTCCACTGCTGAAGAGACTTGATGATCAATAAAATTGGATAAAAAAGTGGATATATTGACATTGATATCGGTTATCAGCTAAATGAGTTGCTATATATTGGATATTGGAGAAAAAAATCCAATATTGTGCATCCCCAGCGAAATGTGTTTATATCTGAGAGAAAATCTGAATGACCAAAAACTTGGTAAATTCTTCAAAATCCCTTGGAGGGTTCAATTGAATGTAACTGTTGTTGATTGATGATGGTTATTTCGTCAGTGGTTATCAAATTAGCTGGCCAGGCCTGGAGATAAACATTGTGTATCAATGGATACAGTTTGTATCCAGTTATAGTAAGTGGATGTGGTGAGGGCAGAGTGGGCGAGGGTAAAAATGGTCCTTTCCCCCAACCTGTAATGAATTATGTGAGTTTTCAAACTCACATAAGAGAGACTGTTCCATTTACTATAGATATGAGTCACGATAATATCAATACCCTACTGCCATCAATGCTATGATGTAATAGACTACCACTTTTTAGTGAATTCTTTGCACAATTCGAGACAGTATAGCAGCACTAACATTACTTACCATAAAGCCTATTTTGACTTAGTTGCTGAAAAATCCAACAGTCTGGATAAAGCGTTAGTTCAAGCCTCAAAATCACCATCTCCAAACCCACAAGACTTAAATAAATAATCATTTCAGTGTGTATAGAGTCACACATTTTCACATCTAACTGGGTGAATTAAAGGTTTATTTCAACCAAACCAGAGTTTGATGGTGATTGTTAAAACAGTGAAAAGATGAACCAAGACCTTTTTAAATGATAAAATATACTGTTTATTTAAATGGAGTCTGTTGGGTTGGCAATAGCAATTTTGAGTCTGTTTCAGGTTAAACAAAAATAATTTTACTCTTTGGTAAAAAGGTCTATCCCTAAAGGGATAATTTCATAATGTTGTCAGACACATATAAAAACAATCTGAGCCTGTCAATGGCAAAAACAAGTACTTTTAGAGGATGTAAAGTGATGTTGCAAACATGCCGCAACTGTTAACATTGCAGCCTTGCTGATGCTCTCACTCTGTTCTGGACCAAATTCAAAAAGACATTGTTCCCATTTGTCACTTGAACACGAAAACATGGGGAAATAAGAACCAGGATGAAAAATACCTTCTAAATGTGGATTTTTGAGTGTATTTGATGACCATAAAGCCACACAGCAGTTCTTTAGCATGGTAGAGAATGTTTTAATTTCCCCCTCAGCATAAAAGGATGTGACGTTTTGTGGGAGTCTCACAAATACAGACTGTATCTATGCTAAGCAGGTAATGCCCAGGCTAGTCTGTCTTTGTTGCACTTAGAGCAGTATGTATTATACTCCACGTGCACTTTTCTGTTGCTTATTTCCTCAGCAGTTCGCATGGACTCTGGTTTCGTCCTGGTCTTGCAGTGTTTGGATGCAGACCAGATGTAGCTTGTTGTTCCACACAGCTGTAAAGCTGGCCCTTGGCCCAGTTAGTTTTAATCCCGTGAAGATGTGGGACCCAGGCCTGTGAGGTTTGCAGAACCATGCTGACCAGAGGTGTTCCCTGCATGTCATGTTTTCTCATGACAGCTGTGTTTGGGTCAGACACTTAGCAGGACAGTTAGATAAACAGAGGTGCACCCTCAGCTGGTGTGATGTGACATGATATGATGTGAACCAAAGACTGTCAGCTGCTTTGTTTTTCGTACTGGCCTGGGGTGTTTGGAGCATGCCATGTCTTATTACAGCTCACATCTTATTAGATCATTGACATTTTTTATAGCATGCATCTCTTTTTTCCCTTTAGTTTTATCTGCAAAAGATGTGTGAGTTATGATTCGTTGTAGACAATAGAACAGACTCGGATTTTGTTTATTGACTAACTGGCTGCATTTTCCAATAAAAATCTGAGATGGAAGCAGCTTTATTTCATTCGACAGATTGCTAGCATGACTGCTTGACAGGAACTATAAGAATAAATGCCTGATGGTCATCTGTATGACTCAAATGACTCACTGACTGGCTAAATAAATCTGTCTAATGATTGCATGTCTGTTGTACTCGGTCAGACTCTCAGATATTTTGGTTAAAAATTGAGATGCTTGTGTTGTTGGGGATTTTTAGCAGGAAGCAAAACTTTAGAGTGGTTTGAGAAACGGGAATGGGTTGAGAACAGAAGGAGGGAAATAACTTTTCCATTACCAGTTAATCTTCCTATTATTTTCTTGATTAAGTGATTGACTGTTTGAAAGAAAAGAGAAATAAAAAGGGGAAAAAAATCCTATTACAACTTCCCTCAAACATCTTCTCATTGCTTGTCTTGCCAGACTTATTGTTCAAAACTCAGCAATATCTTATGTAATATCTCAAATGACAAAGACAAGCAGCAAATCTTTAAATATAAAATACTGGAACAAGCAATTTTTTTGTCATTTTTTTCTTAACTAAAGCAATCAATTGATTGTCAAATAGTTGCAGATTTATCAACTGATTGTTTCAGCTCTAAAAAAAACAGGTTGATTTAACCCTAAGGTGTCAGTGTATAGCACCAGTTTCAGCAGCATTGTTGCTGTGGTAACAACAGTACCGCAACACTGTGTAAATGTCTGTTACTTGCAGACGTCTACGGCAACACAGAGCTGCCACGATGAGAAACAAAATCCCCCAGTTTCTTTTTATAACTGGAACATGCTGGCATTATTACTAGAGCATAACCAGTATGTCTTAAAACCACAGAAATATGTGAAATGACCACAACCTGATGTTGCTGCATCACACGATGATGGCTTGTTGCGTTTTAAAATTGCAAGCATACAACTACAGACACAATGTAGATGTTTAATTCCAATCCTTTATTATGGTGGGTACACAAATTCACTTGGTAGATGATGTCACGTAATGGATTAGACTATTATGTAGGGAAGAAGTCTGGGTGATGGGTCAAAGAAACACAAGACTTTTATCCAGGAGACTGCCGTTTGTCTCCCTCATGAAACTAAAAGTAAACGTTGACTTCTTTTTTCTTTGTTACTAACATTATTTAATCTCAAAGAAACACAGGACTTTCATGTGGGAGACTGCTGTTTGTGTCCCACATGAAACTAAGAGTAAACATTAACTTCTTGTAACTTTCTGTTACTTTCGTTACTTGACACTAAAGAAACCCAAGACTTCACCCAGGAGACTGTCGTTCATGTTCCACGTGAAACTAAAACTAAACATTTACTTCTTTTAACTTTGTTACTTCAGTTACTTGATACTAAAGTAACACAAGACTTTCACCTGGGAGACCACTATTCTTGTTACATGTGAAACTAAATGTTTACTTCTTTGAACTACTTAAATCTTTTATGTTATGACATACTTACATCTAGGGCTGCAACTAATGATTATTTTGATAATCGATTAAACGGTTGATTATTTTTTCAATTAATCAGATTAAAAAAAACTAAAAATAGGAATAATAATAAAATTAGCATTTTTTCCCCTATCACCTTGTTAAAAACAGATTATCATTGACAGCAGTGCAAAAAGTGCAGTGCATAAACATGAGGTTACTTGAACATCCCTTAGCTGTCAAAATAATATTAAATAATAAATAACTACAAAACCAAACATGAAACAATTCAAAAACAAAATGTTGACAGCTTTTACAACCTACCGTTTATTTCCTTACTTTAAAACTGAACATATGTCGTCTTTTGTCGAGGCCCGTCGCACACAGCTTGCGTGCATGTTGTTTTTTATTTCGGCGACCATTTTATCAAGTTAGAGTGTGCACACTGCTTGCCTGAGCAGTGCTTGTCAGAAGCGTCTCTGCTGCGTGTCAGCTTCAGCACATCTAGAGAAACGATGGCTTGCCGATTTTTGTGTGTGACGCGTGTTTTTCATCAGAAATAGACAGTGAATATGGTGTTTTGATGATTATAATGACTCTATACCACTTTTTACTGCAGTTTAAAAGTCTCCCCCGTCACAGAGATGAGGAAATACAAAGACAGCTGTTTATAACTTCCCTGCTTCCCTTTCAAAACAAAAGCCCTCTGACAGCATCTCTGTGGACAGAATCACATCAGTTGCAGATACAAGGCATTTTATTTTGTTGTCGGCTGTGCAGGAGCTTGCACAACTTCATAAATGAGTGGAATATGTGCTTATAAATGTGGAAATACAAAACTAATATCTGTGGGCCATGACACAGCAGCGTGTGAACACCACAATCATGAAACATACTGCAGCTCGGTGAGGCTAAAGTCACGCACTTCAGACATGCGCTGTGTGAAACGGGCTGTTTTAGATGCTGCATCATGATCGTAGTGCTTGTGCTGTGTCACTTTTGCATATTTTGCAGCCAACACACTCACTTGTTTTGCATAACATGAAGTGCATGAAACTTTTGAAGTTTTTGTATGAAATGCTCCACCTCTGCCATGCCTCTTCAAAACACTGGCTTCTCCGGTCTGCATGTGGCGTAAACAGTCCCGCGACACAGCGAGTGATGTGATAATCGCGCAAAACAATGAATCCATAACTTTATTCGTTGCCAACACATTTAATAATCGATTATAATTGATTTTATGGATTCGTTGTTGCAGCCCTGCTTAAGTATAAGTATGTATATCAAAGGTTTTTTTTGTTTATTTATGAAACCCACAATCTTTTTCTTACCTGAGCAAGTAGTTCTGGTGCCTAAACCATGTGATGCTTTTTATAAGCCATAGCTATTTATTTCATGAATTTCTGCAAGATAACATTGCCTCAAGCTGAGAAATGCTGGCTGTTTTTAATATGCTTTTGCCCTGAGACCTGGCAGATAATTTTGGTGTATCACAACTTTGATTTTGTAGGTTTGATTTTTTGTCTCAATTTGTTATGATAACAGTTTACTCACGCAATAAGGTTGGCAAGAGTGCATTACTCCACTAGTAAATTGCTGACATCTCAGAGTGTGGCATTATCACTCAAAAGTAGTCTGACAGGAGAAGAAACACAGATGATCAGATAATCAGTCAGGTTTTAAACAAACCCCCAGTGTACTCTCCAAACTTCTTAGAACAAGGAATCAAAGGTCAAAGGTAAAATGATTACCCAAACTGTTCTTCTTGCTTCACCTTTTATCTACAATACTTTTGTGGTTTTGCACAGTGTTTTTTGTACAATGAGGGATTGTAACCAATATATGAGTTGGTTTTCCATCCATATTAATGGATTAAGATTATGTGGAAAACCTCATAGCTTGTTTTAAACCTGCCTGAATGTCTATTTCATAAGTGCTATCGGACTTTGTTGCAGCAATGTTATCTTGTCCCCAGTTCTCAGCAAGTAACTGCTGTCGATAAGCACAATGTTTCGATAATCAAAACTAAGAATTGTCAAATTAAAGTCAATTTCATATATTTATTGAATCACGGTATGTCACTTGGAAAAGATGCACAGTATATTAGGTGTTGGAGCAGAAGGGTTAACACTATGTAGCAGACAGCAGCACCTCATATGCCATTGGCCTGAGGAGATTTTTTTCATTTATAGATGAACACTTATTGTTTTTTCCTTAGTCAACATATTGCTGGTGTTGAGGTTTGTGCACAGCAGCACTGGTGGAAACTGCATGCTGCTGCAGCCTTTCATGGGAAGTTAGTTTGCTGATGGTGGCTGGTTTTTGTTGAAGTGATGCGCAGCTGACAGAAAAATAAAGGTGAATCAACAATTCTCTGTTTTGACCTGCAGTCACAGCCCGAGTCAACAGACATTTAGTAAAGGGTCTCTTAAACAAAACTGACAGACCTTATTAAACATGTTTACCTATTTAGTCCATTTTCATATAAAATACTGTGGGATTATTGTTTGAGAAATAGTCATTTAGAGTTATTATTTTGTTTATTGTATGTTGTCAGTTCCCTTCAAGGATCAGTAAAGTCTTACCCTAATATTACTTAAAGCTAAGTATTTTACTGTCTTACAATGCTTCATAATCTTATAAAATTGGCTTTTTTTTTCCTTTGTAAAATTTAAAGTGAAAGTCAAGGTACATATTAGTTAAATGCAAAGACCCCATCCTAGGGTCTTGAGTTGGGTCAATTTCCATTTTAGCCGGTCCAGTGTGTGAGCTTAAACCAGTTAAATTTAAGCAAACCAGCTGAACCGGCGTTTGTCATTATTTCACGTTCTGGCAATTTTAAAAGAAGCCTAAGTTACAGAGCTAAATCCAGATCGTATTGCATTCAGCAATATGACAGCGTGATTAATATAATATTTTATAAAAAATAGACTAACGTAGCCACTAGTGTTATACAGGTTGGACAGAAATTAATTTGATGCAGAGAAATCAAATCAAATCAAAGACTAAAACTGTACCAATATGGCAACATTTTGGATATGAAACCATTTTTCTGTTCTGTTTGTGCCCAGAGTAAGCTCTGCACTCTGAGAGTATGGTGCAGTGAATAACTGAGCAGTACATATATACTAATAGCACTCGTAATGAACAGTGAATGAACAGTTCAGCACAGTATTTTAGCAACTATACAACCTACTGGTAATATATGTTAAGTAACCTATATACAATAAGCATAAGGTTGCGGTTTCCTCATTTGTCCACATATATGTGATCTGTGTTGCCGTTTTTGGTCTCTGCAGTGGAACATAATTTATTTTTCTAAATCTGGTTCAAATGCACTTTGTCCCATTTTTCTTAATTGATACACCTGGATTTCCACCTCAGCCAAATGTAAGTGTGCATTTAACAGCTGGATGGAAATGTAGATATTTAGGGAAAGTTCTTGTACAGCTGCTAAAAATATTGAACTAGCATTTGTATCAGAATTGAATATTGAATTGATAGCTCACCCTTGTAGTAAACTCAAACCACTTCCATGAACCCTTTGTTTATAGTACAACCTTTGACATTTCACTTCAACACAGGATGGAAAACTTACAGTGAACTAGATTTTTTTAAAAAACATCAGTATAACTTTCATTTATGTGTAAAATCCTGTGATTAACGTGTCCAAGCTGCTAACAAGAGCAAACAGTGGAGTTCATGCCCGGCTTCTACAATTTACACCTGGCAGTGGCTTTTTGTTTTGCCCCGTTAATATGATACAGTATTTCCACAAGTGACTGATGAACATCTGAACACTGACACCTGGTAAATATGACACGGTCATGTGATATTTGCCCACATAATGACTTGACGAGTGAAACATGAAACAGTTGTCCAGCATGCAGTAGGTTGTTGGACAGGGCCACAAAATGTTCCACTGGTTGTGTCTTTGAAATTCAGATGAAGAAAGGCTACATTTCTTGGCCGTATTTGGAGATTGCTTCAGAATGGGACAGACCTTATCACCTTGTTAGGACATGTTTGGTGTTGAAATGCTGACTTGAAAAGAAGAAACCCTGGGTTGGCCACATTCACAATAATACTTTTTTTTTAACAGTTGTGAGTTACTCTTTGGTACATGAAGCCACTTCCAAGGTGTAAAATTCCACAGATATCTGGCATTGTTGGGCCCATAGGACAACTGTACTAGAGACTTTGGCCAGCAAGCCTGTTGCTTCTGGTTTAGCCCCCCACTTGCTTGAATGGGGATAAAATGATTTAATTTTGCTGCTCTTCTAGATGTTACCGGACCGAATGGATCAAATCCAGATAAAGGAACTAGTCATTTCCGAGGGGGTAATACAAAAATGTATCCACTAATTGACATGTTTTTTAACAACAAGAGTCTGAGAGAAATAGTCTTTTTTGCTTCATATGATAGACTTTTTTTTTCTATTTGTGGGTCTACAGGCAGAGGGATGTTGTACGCTGTGAAGCCTTCTGAGGCAAACTGTGCTTTGTGATTATGGGCTTTACAAATAAAATTGAATTGAATTGAAGTCCTAAGTTGTAGTTACACCACTTGGCTGCAATGTCAAATTGGCTTCAAATTCCAAATGCACCAACTGGTGGGCTAAGTCACAGTATCAATGTAATACAGTATACCAGGTTATTTAGAAATTTCTATGGTAGGTGATAAATACAGGCACTCTTCTGTCTCATAAAATCATTGTATGTGGTACACAGCAAGTACCACCAGAGCTCAGTCTCCAGTCTCTACTAATGGAACAGGCAGAAACAGAAGAAACAGTGATACCTAGTGGTGGAAAGAGAAGTAACAGGACTGTAAACAGCCGGCGGCCAGCAGGCAGAGAGAAATCACAGACAAAAGCAGCATATTTAACAGCATATTTTTAAATCCAATGCGGTGAATTTAAGATTTATTTCAACCAAACCAGAGCTGGTGATTGTTGGAACAGTGGACATACTAACTAGATTACTAGCAAGACAGTTTGGGTGAGTTTTATTTTGTATCTGTCAAGTTTGAATGAAGTCTATTTTATGAGTTAAAGACGCAATTAAGCCTTGTCAGTCCTTCGTGACCGAGAGAAAGTTGAATTCAAAAGGCGTACAGTTGTAGATCTTTGTTTACTAAGAAAAACAGATGTGAGAATATTACTTTTCTCAACATTTTGTGGGTTTCCATTGTGTATTTATTATTCTGAAATGCTGAAAGTAAGTAGCGTAATTTGCGTCGGGGTGGTGTAAATTTCAGGAAGGTATGAAATATTACATACCGCCTAGGCCCACTTTGTTTACTTAGCTATAACGTTTTAGCTTGATAAGACCAATTCAGGAAGTGAATGTGGTTGTGTGTGTCATCACTTGGGCACACTCAAGCACAGTCAGCAACTGTAAGTTCTTATTGCACATGTCTCATGGGCCTGTAGATCCAGGTATTTCATGTGCCAATGAGTAGCTCTCACAGGAATTAATGTTGCCCTGCCTCCAACGCTGTGCCCATACTGTCTTCAATACATCCATGCTCTGTTTTAAAGATTACAAAAAGCTGGAGTATTGGAAATGACAGACATAAACAGAGCAATAGTTATGCATTTTCAAACTAAAACTCAATGGTGTAGATGTAGTCTTTATCTGTGTGTTTTAGTCCAGTTGTTGGTCTTTGGTAATACTGCCAGCAGAATATAGTCATGGAAGACAGCTGCTGACTGTGCTGGTCTTATTATCTGATTAGGATGGAAAGCACAGAGTAAGAGATAGTAGAGAAGGAGAAGGGGTCAGAGAGAGGAGGAGGAGGAGGAGGAGGGGGGAGTAACATGTAGGGGAATATAGATGTAGACAGACACACACAGGTCAGTGGAGACAGAGGGATGTGACTTGCATATAATTAGATACAAGAAAATGTCCACACAAGGAAAATGAGTGTGTAGAGAGAAGAGAGGGATTAAAAGAGAGAGGAGCAGAGACTTCTCTGAAGGCTTTATTGTCATAATCCCCATACAACTCTAATTAAACCTCTTTCCATGAGCAAAGGGAAACATATGGAGAAGGAGAAAAACACTTCACACTGACAGATTATGAAAGAGAGCAGGAAGAGAGGGAATGGGTAAAAAGGTCAGAGGGATGTGAAAGATCAGGGATGAGTGCTGGTGGCAGTGGCTACCACCTGACTGGTATAAGAGGATCACTTACATGCATAGATCACAGTGTTTCCTCTAGGATTTTTTTCAGCAGCGGGGGCAGGCTCTCCGGGGAGCCGTGGCGGCGTAAACAAATGACGCTTTTCAAAGGCTGAATGTAAAAATAAAAAATAATAACAAAAATTCAACAATAAAATAATAAAAACAATAAATAATAATTTCTTGATGGGGCTGTAATCAGTGGCAAAGTTTGCACCCAGGCTCAGAACAATGGATTTTTCTAGGTTTTTTGTAGAACAGCTCTAAGGCTCTGTTGTACGGAAATTCCCCAAGAGGTGGCCCGTTGATGCTCAGCAGCATACATGCTGCAAGGTGATCCCCCTGCAGCCTGTTTCTCAAGTCAGTCTTCACCTACAAATAGAAACAATAATTTTTATTTATTTTTTTATTTATTTTTTTCAACCCATTTAGGGTCCCAGCCTGATAGCCTGTGTTTCCCTTTATGTTTTTCTCCTCTACTCTCATCTCTCTCTCCTGCACCATCACTTTGCTCTCCTGCTCCTTCACTCGCACTCCCTCCTGTACTCTGCTCTCCTTCACTTTGTTCCACTGCTCCTCCCTGTCTGTTACTTGTCTTATACGATTACATAAAACATTAACGTTAGATAATTTACACTCATTTGATTACAAGTGTGAACATAATTTTTTACCTAACCATCATAATTTGAGTCAGTAAAAAGGCTAATGATACCTGACTAGCGCCATCCTCATCAGGTGTCTTTCTCTTCTTTGAAAAATATTTGAACAAGCTCATCTGAAAATGCAGTCAGCAGTTACATCATGGCGTGTATATCGCTTAATGCTATCAATTAGTTTACTCACGTTAGCGACACTGAGTTGAGTTGGCACCGGGCCCAATTAACTTAAGCTACGTAACCTTAGCTGCCCATCAATATTTTGCGAATGTTTATTTAACTAATAAAATCTATTATACGTTTTCTTAAGCTAATAAGTCTACCTTTTCTCCGGTAAGTTGCACGCTATTTTCAAGCCGACACTCCTCTGACTCTCCGACCTGATGCCTGGATGCGAGTAGCTAATTAACGTCGGCACCAATTAGTTGTGTTGGGGTGGAAGAAGTGGTATCTACCCCAAAGAGTAGATACGGAGCAAGATAGTTATCTGCCTCAGCACTCGCGACACCCAACGCAGTGCAGGACTGTGCTGTGATGCCGCGGTGGTGTATTTGCAATTTAAAAAAAAAACAACCAAAAAAAAAACGACATTTGAAGGAGCGGCGGGTAGGATTTAGGAGTGGCGGGCCGCCACTCCTAAATGAGTGTAGAGGAAACACTGGATCACATGCATAGGTCTCTCTTTAGTTCCCACAGCTGCCTCCTGTCCTGTGAGTCCAGCCTTAATGAGACATCCAGGTACCATTTCCCTTCTCCCGCTCTATCATTGTCTGCTGCAGTTAAGGATGTCCTGTATTTCCCAGAATGCCCTTCAGGAGCTGCCTGTGAGTTATACTGTAAACACTGCACCAGAGAACGGTAGCAACAGCATAGTAAGAGCAGGTCACTGGAAGGCTCCATTTGGTAAAGTTGGTTAAAGGTAGGGCTGGGTGATATGGAAATAAGTCTTATCACGATAATTTTTTTCATATCAGTCGATATCAATATATATCAATATATCACGATATACATCCAATCAACCCACATCAAGCTTAAAGGTTCCCTTCTACTCCTAAGTGAGATATGAAGATGCTCTAAGGTTATTTGTGGTTTAAATATTTATTTTCTGTCAGACATGAAACATGGCAAATATACTGAAGAACAGGCATCACCAACTGGTGGGTCTATTCTACTAAAATTCCAATTACTAAAATTTCCTCCCAGCAAAGGTCCAAACCTAATACCTAAAATCAATATCACAATTAATTGAACATTTTACTTCAACTACAATTAATGAACGATTATTTTGCTTTTTGTTTTTCTTTTTTTGGTGGTTTGTTTTTTGCCCTCATAGTTTACAGACACAGTTTCATTTGGCCATGGTGTGTTGGAGTGTAATAAACATATGATTTATTATTATTTATTAAACTTTCCAGCATTATATAAAAATTAAAAGCTGCATCTTAAACAAACTTCAGGTAAATTTAAGCACATTGTGCTGATAACAGGCCAACCTCTCCTGACTGCAGACTCAACTTCTGTGAAACATCTGTGCTATTAATCATTTTACCCAGGAAAAATAAATAGATTTTGAGTACGCCTGCTTTTCCTATAGCTGCCAACAGCTTGCCAACATTTCCAGATAGAGAAAGAGTGAAAGTAAGGCCATGTGCTTATGGCCCCAGGCCCCCAAAACATTACATTTGCCCCTTGTAATAATAATGAGAGCTCAGTGCCAGTGGCTGGATGAGACACGGAGCGATGCGTCCTGCTGCAATGAAAGCTGTCCTAAGAGGCAAAATTATAGCTGCAGCTTCACTCAAAAAAAAAAAATTGGATCTGCAATCTTAACTTAAATTACAAAAGAAAAAAAGGTTTTCTCAGCCTATCATTCAAATTGAAACAAGCAGTAGTGTAGCATCATGATCCAAAACACAGGTTTAACCTGCAAACTTACATGCATTCTGATCTTCATGTCTTCTAAAATTCAAGCAAACAATTGCGAAAATCCAACCGTTTTTATGTTTTCTAACAGTTTAATTCTTCTTTGCATAAACATGAGATTTAAACCAGTCTGTATTTTTATTTTTATTTTATTATTTTATCTATTACAAAATACATCAGTTAAATCCCCAAATAGTCTCGATAATCGCTCACTTATGTGTTAAGACTGAGTGAAACCTTTGGTGTAGCTTTTAGTTTGCGTCATTTGTGCGTCACAAAGTGTGACATCACTGTTGTGCAACAAACATACTTCTAACACCTTCAGTTGTTGTGATTTTTGGTGCACACTAAAGCCATTTGTAGGCTTCACATTAAAAAAAAAAACATTGCTTCCTTCGTAACTTGTTCGCCCTACCTTCATAAGGGAATGTTTGCTAATTAAGCTGTGATATGCCACTAACACAAAAATAAGGAAAAACCACGAGATCTGAGGTTTCTACTGGACACAAACGCAAGCATAATCCAGTTATGACTCATATAATCCCTCTGACAGTTTGGTGTCAAGATATAAAGTGTTTGTCTCCTTGTGGATGGGGGTTAGGGAAAAGAGAGAGGGGCTGAGACAGAGGGAAAGGAATGCATGAAAGAGATTTGGCAAAGGGGAAGGGGTGAGAGAGTGACATGGTTATGGGTTATATTAAAATGTATATAAAAGGACAAAGAGAGGAAAAGAAAAGGAGAAAAGACGAGAAAGGGAAAAGAAAATACAGGGAATGGGAGATTTAGGAAAACATTAGAAAGAGATAATAAAGTAAACAAAGAGAAGGATGGTAAGACACCTCACACACACACACGGTCAGTCCCACAGATTTGTGGTCAACAGTCGCGGTGCAACTGTCTGCCCGAGCTGATAGCCACAAGTCATGAGTCTGTATCCAGACAGAGGTGTGTGTGAGAGAGGAGAAAATACCCTTGACTCAGTTACAAGGTAACAAGAGGCTAAGACCACAGAGAGGGAGTGTGTGAATGTGTGTGTGAGAGAGAGACAGAGAGCGCAAGGTGGAGAAGTAGGGTAATCTGTGAGGATAAGCAGAGCTGCCCTCCTTCCTGTTGAGCTGCGCATGTTTTGTTTTGGAAACTTGCGCCTTAGCACATGCTGAGCCTGCCCACTGACCACACACACATTCAAACACACACACTCTGTGGGCCTCAGGAGAAGTGTGGGAAAGCCAGGTTTGCAGTTATCACCCAGATGTGTCTGTTTGTGTAGTTGCGCGTCTGTGTGCGCTGATGATAGCATGACATCAGATTGGCAAACAAAGCAGTCTGCCACCTTAAATTATCGTCAAATTAAACGAGACCACTTTCTATCAGGCCCTGTGTTTAAGGCCGATATAACACAGCCAAATATATGCAGTCGTTTTTCATTATTGTAGACCATTTTACATTCACTAGGTGGTATTTCAGGTGATTCTAAAAAGCTTTATTTCACAAAACTGTTAGGAAACACTTTTTTTTTCACTTTTATAGGTAACATGATGTACAACTAAGAGTCACATGACATTCTAAAAAACAAGGTGCAGTATGTGTGGATGGAGGAAGACGACAAGATCTTAAGTCTTATACGAGACAAAGAAATGCATGCTTGCCAGGGGCTCGCCTTTTTTATTATCGCTCGCAATAACTCGCCTACATGGTCTTGGATTGGAAATAATGACAGCTAGTGTGGTGGCTGAAATAGAAATAAAGCTGCTGATGTTTTGAACATCCATCACCATGCTTCTTGGAGTTGTGCGAGAGGAGAAGTCGTAGAACATTGCAAGAGAATCTCGACAATGAAAAGTAACAATCCTTATCGGTAGAGAAGGGTCAAACCCGTGCAACAGCAGCAACAGAAGGTTTGTTGATCTGGCAGGACGCTGGTGTTTGCACTGGCTGGATTCAGGTTGCTGCAGCCGTTGACTTAGGGTCCCTATCCACAGCTGCTGCCCACTCTTCTCACTGAGAGGTGGTCTGTAACAGCGGACAGTGAGGCGGAGGAAATGTTGGGATTCGAGGATTGCCTGTTACGTAATTCCCTGTCTGGCTGGTTTTCTGTTTCCCACACAGCATGTAGGGAATTGTGGGGTGAACATGGGTCCCCTGTGGAAAAGTGGTATTAGAAAGAAACAGTGGTCTGGAGCTGGGATTGAGATCCATCTCTGCTCATGCTTATATTTACATTTGTGGGAAAAATAGCTGTTTCTCCTGGTGGTGAAGGCAGGGGAGCTGTTGGGAATGTTAGCTCACATAAATGGGGCTCTCAGCCTTAGCCTTCTTTCTTTGCAATATTTAAAAACATTTCTTGGTCTCCTTTACCTGCTGAATGCTTTAATATTACACACATTCATTTCACTCAGCTCACAAAATGTGCTTTTCAAAAACAAGCTTTAAAGAATACTATACAATAATATTATTGTCTACTTTCATTGAGTTCATTGAATTTTTGAACAAACATCATTCCTAATTATAAATATCAAATAGTCATCAATTTTCTGAATTTTGACCCTTTAAATGCCAGGTTTTTGTCATGATGCTACATGTTTGTAGATAAAAAAAAAACCAAAATGAAATTTTCAATATATTTTTGGGATGATGAAAGTCTAGGACAAGTGAATGATTTGCAGCAACATTGATTGTGCACCTTGTGGAAGTAGTATGTATTTTCACTATATGCCAAATGTGGTTAAAAAAAAAGACCCAGAAATAAAACAGTGCATGTTGTTATGCTTTGATGGCTGTGGGATCCAAAATTGCAGTTTGAATGGGTGTTAATGATGCATTTTTTACACTTGACAGTATGAATGTAACTAAACTAAATTTTGTATCTACTGTGTATTTTAGACTTTTTGTAGGAGCTGAGCTGGAAATTCCAGGATTAATGAAAAATACACAACCTTGCCAAGGCATATGCATTACCACAGCCAAAATTATGAAAAAGAAAAGGATAATGAAAAGCACATAAAATGCCCCAAACAGTTCCTGATTGTTAATCTCTCAGGTTACATTGGCAAACAGTTTCCCATTGATCCCAAATTTTGTCCTCAATTGTTGCTCAGTTTGTTGCCAATCAACAAAAACACAATGCCAAACCGCACATTATATATGTGTATCTGCAGGTTTTCTCTGGGTTTCTGCAGTTTGTCACAGACTGTGAACAATGCTAATACGGTTGTCTTATATGGAGAACTGATTGTCATTTACTGATGTAGGATTTTGTACCAGTGCAACTGATATGTAATTCTTAATAGAAATCTGGATGGGCAGACATACATGGGAGTTATCTCGTTGCCTTCGTGCAGATGCCTTTGGCCATCTTTGCTGTGTTCTTGCCCTGTCCTTTGCTGTTTGTTGTCTGTGGTGTTGTTGTTTACATCGTTGTCGTGGCTGCACTGCTGAACAGTGAGGATCAGCTGGCTGTGTGGGCTATTGCATGACCTTGACTTGCTCTGCTCTTTGCAGCAGAAGCCGGCTCTGCTGCTCTGCGGCCGGCTGGCAGGCAGTGTGGCACACAGTGAGCCCATTGTGGTCGCTTCCTCTGTTGGCGTTCTGAGACACTGACTGACTGACCGCTCTACTGTCTCACTCTTGAGAGAGAGCGTATGAAAGAGGGGGACTGTCCTGCTGTCCTACTAGCACTCACTGAGACTGAATGACTGTCGTCTCCTCGGCCGCTCCACAGCAGAGACAGGCTGCAGCATACACTGCAGATTTACTAACAAAAAGGCTGAGGGAGACTGCCTGGCTGCATCACTGCTCCGCATTATTACAGGATGGAGGGAGAGCAAGAAAGACAAAATGATACTAATCCATCAGTGCAATGTCAACACATGTCGGCGGCATTGTCAAAATCGGAAACTACAATTAAATTTTCAGTCGAATGTACAAATCTTTGTACTTTATTACATTGATGCAAAACTTATAACTATTGAGTACTGCCTAGAGATGCACAGGTTGTTCAACTGGTGACTGAATTTGGCCAATTTTCAGGTTGATCAGCCATGATGGTAATCAGCCAGTCATTCTCAGATGCAGCCAATCCTGTGCCGATCATACAATTGACCTATCGCTAAGCCCCACCCCCTTAGCTCACTAGGACAAACAGTCGGCCTGGTTAACTCAGACTCTGTGTCTTTCATCCTCCACCCTGTTTAACTGTCGATGAACAAGACGTTGCTGCTGCTGCTCATTTCTTCCATACATGCTCCCTCACTTATGTGTATTTGAAATTTTGTGGTGTCCCAGCAACAAGGCTTAACTCTGCAAAGAATAACTCTTAATTGCAATATTTTAACCACAGCAACCCTCTGTGCAATTATTCAAATGTGCAATATTCTCCCAACTTTGTAATGTAGGCTATATTTAACATGTGGCACATATTGTACATATAGTATATATTTTTATTGTCAGGCTTACTTATGTTGTTGTTCATTGTAGCATTGCACACTTATTTATATTTTTATATTCTGGACTAACATACTCATTTTATTCATTGCATTTAGCATAAGGCACAGATATACACACAGCATATTTTCAGGTTATAATTTAAATATTCACGTACAAGTGCTAATTATTGGTTAGTATTTCTGATTCTGACGGGACGCAACACCCCTGTGCATATTTGTGGTTATAATTTATATACCTGTATTTGCAGTATCTTGGTTTTAATAAATATAGCTAATAAAAAGAGCTCCATCATTATCACAATATCTGACTGCAAACAGGCAATCATTTTGGCAAGATTGTGTGTTTCTGTTTGATCTTGGAATTTCCAGCTCAGCTTCTACAATAAGTCTAAAATACACCATGGAAACAAAATTGTTACATTCTGTTACTGTTAAGTATAAATACTGTGCCATTTAAACCCATTCAAACTGCAGTTTTTGATCCCACGCCCATCAAAGCTTAAAAAATGTAGTCATGCAGTGTCATTCTGAGATTTTGTAATTTTTAGTGTTTTCCAGCCGATTTTTTTTCTTTAACCATATTTGGCATATGGAGAAAATACATGCTATTTCTACAAGGTGCACCGTCACAATCAGTGTTGCTGCTAATCATTTACATATCCCAGGCTGTGATCATCAAAAAAAATCTTACTTTGCATGTAGTATTTTGAAAATAAAAATATTTTTTCCATCTACAAACATAGTGGCATCATAACAGAAACCTGGCATTTAAAGGTTTAAAATTCTGAATATATGATTAGGACTAGTGTTGGCTAAAAAATTAACTCGATTAAAGTAGAAACTAATATTAATGTATAATGTTTTAATGCTTTTGAAAAGTGCATTTTGTTTGCAGAACAATATGATTGTGTGTGGAATTAAAGTGGGCCCTAAGGGTTAATAAAGTGGTAAAATGTTGGGACTAATAATGAATTGTGATTGAGAATGATTTGGAATTCATCTTAAGTAGTGCTAATGTTTATACAGGAAATAGAAAATAGTTTTAATAATTCATCACTTTTAAGAATTTGCCTCTGTGAAGTTACTGCCTCACTATCACAACCTTTTGTTACTAACTGTCGCTCAGTGGCAGAGTTTAATAAGAAAAAGAAATCATCTAAGCCTGACAGTTCATTGTTTGTTGCGAGAAAACATTTATCTAATAGGAATTCAGGGTGTTTGGATGGGGGCATTTGACATTATGTAATAGGGATAACACTGATGGTGCATTAAATAGCACTCACCTTTTTTTAACCATATGGAGATGTTCCACAAGATGAATATTTCATGTCATTCTTTAAATATTTAATTATTTAATCACTTCTTTTTGGTTGTGTCTGCAGGCTTTCAAAGAGATGCTGTATGCTGCTCAGGACCAGGCGCCATCTATTGAAGGTACTCCACACACATCATAGAGTTTCAAAGGGTCAGAAAACTTCCTATTGAAATGAATCTTGGAAATTTTTGCACAATATTTATATTAAAAATTCTATCTTATTACCAGTGAAGAGATTCGGGAAGGGGAATCCGCATGAAATGCAAGACTATGTGGTTAAAATGATGCCCATTAAATTAAAATGTAACCATGCACTGCCTTCAGCAGCCCACTCCTCCACATATGTAGAGATCATTTGCCAGCATCACATTAAATTGGAATTACGTGAAATAAAAGCCCTCTGAACGCGCTGTGCATTCTAACATTACATGTGCAGCCCACACTACTGCACCATCTGAGCCAGAGGAGCCAATGCTTCCATTTAACTTTTGATTATGTTACTGGTAAATCAGCTGCATTTTTATAGGTCTTTTCTAGTTTTAGCAACTGCTCAAAATGCTTGACAATCCAAGCACTGCTCACAAATTCAGACTCATAGTAGCATAGTGACACCTGCTCATCAGAAGTGGTAAACATTCACACTAGGGCTGGGCAGTATAAAGATATTATATTGTATCGATATGAGACTACATATTGTCTTAGATATTGGATATTGTTGTAATATGACATGGAATAAATTGTTTTTTCCCTGATTTAAAGGTTGCATTATAGTAAAGTGGTGTACTTTTCTCAACATTTTAGACACTTTTGCTTGTTTTAATACTTGTCTTTACCCACTTAGTCATTATGTCTACATTTCTAATGATTATTGTTAAAAAATTGAATTGTGTCATTGTATATTGTATATTGTCACACACAAACTATGTTAAAAACAAACAAAAAAAAACTCCACAAAGAAAAATTATAATGTTCGATTTTGTCTCCCAGTTCTAGCATTAATGAAGTGCTTTTTAGGAGACTTAAAAATATAAAGATATATAGTTGATCGAAATAGAGAATAAGAATATCGCAATATAAGTTTTAGTCCATATTGCCCAGCCCTAATTCACATGCACAATCACAATCATCAGGAACAATTTGGGGCTCAGTGTCTTGTCCAAGGCTACTTTGACATGTAGACTGCAGGGGCCATTGATCAAACCACTGACCCTCTGATCAGTAGATGACGGCTGTGGGCCTCAACAGGCCCACAGGGGCGAGAGTGACTATATATTTTTTTTTATTATTTTCATGCTGTGAGTGCAAACTTTTGTACATAGCAGAATGAAAAGTGAAGTTTCACTGTCACTGCACCTGGCTTTGTGGTGCTCCATCTGTGCCCAGAGTAAATTCCAACAGTGCTCCTAATTAATGGGCCAGCTCCAAAAATAGAAAATCTATTTCTGGCAGCAGATGTTATAATCGTGGCGAGCTGCCACAAAAGTGTGTGTGAATGTGTGGGAAACCCTGGCTTCTCCTTTCAGATTGCATTCATTAGCTGTGATTGTTTGTGACAACAGTTAAGCTTAAAAAGCTATAAAGAGCTAAAAAGGCTTAAAAAGAGTGATACATTTGACAGTTGCATTATATGAGCTATGAAAAAGATTTTACTGACTTCAGAGTGAAAGAGTATTTTAGCTACAGGGCAGCACAGAAATGCACCACTCCTTTAGGTTCACTTCTGATGTCTGATTCAGTACATGCAGCATCCGAAAACACACTGCTAAGGGCATGTTGGACAATCTTTTGTGGCAGCGGATAAAGTGTCATATCTCCTTCCAATACAACAACACTAATACTTTATGTATTTAAGTGTGATAATGCACTCTGAAGTTTTGTTGTAGAAAAACAATGCTATCAAGATTGGCACGTGCAGTTCTTTACCTCCAGCACCTCAATTACTTTTTATATGGGTCTACCTCATCCTGCATTATTGCTTAATTATGTATCTTTGTAAAAATACACCAACAACAGCCACAGTTTGACCAAAATTTAAGGCTGCAAAGAGTCTTAAAATGTCTTAAAACCAGTTATCAGAGGCGTCATTTTTCCATCATGTAATGACAGGCCTCTTTGTGCCCCTGAACTGTGCGCTCTTAGGACATTACAAAACAGCGTGACAAACACAGTTTGTGTTTTTTTCTGGTATCTTTCCTTTTATCTTATTTTGACAAACGCTGGCAAAAGAGTTTCACCACTAAAAAGACCTGTTTTCAGTCAGAAATAATGATGTCAGCGTCAGCCACAAAACAGTGTAATTTGTAAGGTGAAACATTACCAAAGCGTCAAAAAAGACACAAGTCTACCACACAGGCCGAAGCCAAAGCCATGCACACAGCTCAAACCTTCTGATACAGGCCTGCACTGCAATTGGCATTTTGGAAATCTGCCAGCTGCCTATTGATTTGATGCTATGGGTTTTGCTGTGTGTTATTAGTTTTCATGAGAGAGCCATCAGACTCTCTGATCCACCTGACACACAAAAGGGTTTTTTAAAAGTCCTTTATTTACACTGTTATTAAAAACACTTTACTGCGTTAAAAACGTCAATAAATTAAATAAAAGTAAAATATTTCATGCAAAAACAGGATTGAAACTTAATTTGTCATCCATTACTGACCGGATAATGCAATGATAACACTGTCATTAAATCATTTGGACTACTCCTGACCATTTCAAATTTGAAATCCGCCCATATTCTTGCTTTTGCTAATGCCACAAAAGAGGAACCATCTCAAGGCAGGCTATATTTTCGATCTTGTTTTTTTCTACTCTTATATATAGACTGCCTCACCTACCACAAATTTGAGGAGTTTCCATTTCTTTGTTTTGCTGTACCCAGCACCAAACATGGAAGTGGTTGCGGGCCATTTAAAGTAAAACTTTAGAGTAAAACTTCTGACTGTTCAAAGGTTAAATTCTTTGAGGAAAAAAGAAAAAAAAGAAATAAAAAAAGGGCATTTAGTGGAGACAGTTGGATTAACTTTTGCCATAAAGACATTAACAGCTAAAGCCCTGTGTGATTTCACCAGAGGAGATCACCTTATCTCTTATTTAAGGGAGCTTTATTAAATTCTAACAGTTTTTTCAACATTCCATTTCCTCCCTGTATTAGATTAACTCTTCATTTTTCTCTGGAGGCTTTCTTGAAGGTTTGAGTTTACCCAAACTCAAGGCAGCTCAAGTTTTAACCCGCTCAATGCTTCTTTTTTTATCCCCATGGTTTCAGTAGGAATTTCATTAAAATTAAAGCTGTCATTGGTGAATTTTGAGTTTTTTAAACTGTGGCAGCCACCGGTAGGTGGTAAGTGGTATCAGAAAAGATGCTGTGGCAATGTTTATGGCACCTTTGCAGAACCAAACCACATTCAAATGCTGGCAGATTTTTGGTGTAACTTCTCTATATTTAAAGTCTATCTTATATACAATATTTTGTCTTCTATTAAAATAAAAATGCCACTTAAATTCCCCCATCTGTTAGGATTATGTAACTAGGGCACATCTTTCACACACTCTTTCATTCTGCTAAGCGACCATCCTGGAATTAGCAATTGCAGACAATGTATTGACTAACTGTCTTACAGGATAGCTGCTGTGATTAGGGAGGTGTGAAGCGGTGGGCCATTTTTCCTAAATGCTTTTAATTTTGCTCATTTGAACATCATTCTGTTTGTTATCTTTATAGTTCTATTTATAATATCTGATCACACTTTATGGTTTTCTGGCAATCTACACACACATTGCTGTTATTTAACTATGTGCATTAAGAAAGGAGTTTGTGATCATTGATAGTGTCGACAGATATCCTGTTCTCTCATGACTTAGGGTGCTTACATCATGCCAAAGTCCCATCCTTCAAATGCTGTAAACACTTAAATGGACATTAGAGAGCATTTGAAGGAGGAGGTCACCTCTAAAAGAAATGCTGGTCAGAGACTTTGCAGCTGTTGGAAAGCCATTGGTAAAATGCAGGTGAAATGTGTCACCCAGACACAGAAATAGAGTAGATATCTGACATTCCCGACCACTTTCATAAGATACAAGAAGGTAAAATAAGACTTTATTAACCCGCTGAAACCAGGAGTGACATCGCTGTTCTTGTGCTGCTTTCAGAAGCCTTTTAGAAGTATTTAAACCTTTGAACCCTGAACAAATTGGTGTGACTTCAGCGGGATAAGGGCATTGAGCAATTTACTAAGAAATGTTCCACAATTTTTTGTTTAAAGATGATTTTTAGGGGTTGTTATTGCCTTTATTTGACAGTACAGTATGTAAGCATGAAAGGGGGAAAGAGACGGGATGACATGCAGCCAAAGGCCACGAGCTGGAAGCAAAACGACGGCTGCTGCATCAGCGACATTGCCTTTGTACACAGGTCGCCTGCTCTTTCCACCGAGCTACCGGGCTTCCGGAAACATTGCACAAATTGCAAGAAATCTGTAGATTTAGAAAATTATTTTTAAAAAGCCAGGGGAAAATGTCTAGGGAAAAAAAGCCAGGGAAGACCATATTAATCATTGTCATAATAATATTAATTTCAAGCACTTTTTTAACTTTCTTTTTTTGTTTTTTTTTGTTTTACTAATTCTTAGGTAAGTTTCTTGTAATTTTTACTTATTTCTTGCTAATGTTTGGGTCATTTTTCCTTTCGTTGCTCATTGCTCTCTTCCCATGTTTTTTTTAAAGAAGTCAGTATAGTTTGCTTAGTCCTTAAAGGGTTAAACCCACACTATGGAAATTCACATTCATCAGTGATTGGACATGTGTGCATAGTTACAGTTCTCAAATTCAGTGCCAGTATCACGGCACGTCCCTGTTTTTAGATGTTTGCAGTTTGGCTTTAAGGATTCCGTGTCAGCTGGTTGGTCCACCTCTTTGCTCCAGATTGAAATACCTCAACAACTATTGGATGGCTTGCCATGAAATTTTTATATTGATATTTAAGCTTCTGAAAGGATGAATTCCACTGACTCTGGTGATGCCCTTACTTTTCTTACCATCATGAGGTTGACATTTGTGGTTTTTGAGTGAAATGTCTCTGTGACTATTAAACTGATCGTCATTAAACTGGCCCAGACTTTCATGTTCCCTTCAGGATGACTTTAAATTACTTTTGATTACTCTCTAATATTTCTGCTAGCACTGTTATCACTTGCAAAATTGCTATTAAAATCTGGTCTGTTGCCAAGTAGGTTTTGATATACAAGGGATTTTCTTTGGTGTATGGGTACATGACAATAAATGTAGTTACAAAAAATAAAAATGAAAACAAGCAAGTACAGTTAAAGAATAGAAAAAATAATACAATGTTGTCAATGTTGTATGAAAAAATACTATGGAAAATATTTTTGTTTTAAATGAAAGAACAGGACAGTTTTAGAAGTGGTAGTTTTGTCTGTGTTTTGTATTTATTGCTAATTATGTATGTGTATGTTTGTTGTAGTGATTAACAAGACATATTGCTGGTATGGCTCATTGACTGACTAATTTGCAGCACAGCCAGTGGTTCCAACACTATCTCTAAATAAGACTGTTCTATACAGAAGTCCATAGTCACATGTTGCCACAGCACTGACTGTGATGCTGTGATTCACAGGTTGCTCCACTCTCATCTTCCCGCTAAGGAATAAAAGCACCCGACTGTTTTTGCTCACACAAACTGTCATCATGTTTATCTTTTTCTGTATCTTAGACACAGAAGTATCACCAACAACATGTCTGGAAATGATTAGTGATACAGAAATCATCTGTAAGAGTCCTGCAAACATCACCCTGTGAAATAAGTTTTTTAAATGATTTACTTCCTCTTCATTGCCTCCAATCCAAAAAGAATTTGAGAGAAGCATGCAGACTTTAAGAGATGCTTGTTTGTTCTATCAGTCCCACTAACCGAGTACCATGGCCTCCCTAACGATCGGCCTGACGTTTTCTTTAGATCACTCTCTCGCCATTACTGTCTCTCTCCAGGTTTTTCCTCTTCATGTACATGTGACTGACTTTATCAGCTGCTCTATTTGACAGAATTTTGTAACTTCAGTTTTAGTTACACTATCAGTGAGTGCTTGCAAAACAATTGAAGACAGATGGACCAGAGGTGGTAATTAAACTTTGACAGAACCTGAGGTAAAGATCTTTTAATGTTGATGGTGTTGGTTTTGACATTAAGCTACACTTGGTCATAAGTCATATTTACTTGATTTTGGAGGAGTTATTAGAATCTTAATGTTAAAAAATCTAATTTTATCATATTTACATAAAAAAAATATGAAAAAAAATACTGCAAATCAAACTCTTATCTTTTCATTGGAAATGACCCAAATACCCAGGTCTCATCCACAAGTTTTTTTTTGGAGTCAGTCTGTTGGTATCATTGGTAAATTTCAAAGTTTGGTTCATCAGAAATGTTTATTAACTCTTTATTATAGCTTAATCTATCCATACCTCATATATTACAATATCACTCTTTATCACTCATATACATAAATAAATACCAAACTTGAAACTTGTTCTTATTTCTTAATATTTTAGGATTTTTTATTTGCTTTTTAAATTTATTTAGAGGTGAGATTCTCTTATAAGCCCCAAGGGGTTTTCTGTATCTTACCTGCACAATCTGCTTCTATTTTGTTGTTGTTTTTCTGTTGTTTATTTTTTTACTGGGCAAGTATGATAAATACAAAATTAAATTATTAGTTTGGGAGGAGTTACTCAGAGAAAATGTACAACTGTGCATCATAACATGAAAACACAGAGGACTTTCAGCAGGCTGTCCAGTCAGGCTGCTTAACTGTTAAATGATGACAACGAAGACACCAAAATGATCCACTCGTCACTGTATATTGTTTGTCCTGCAATTATGCTAACACTGTACCTACCATATGTTGACATTACAGATTAGAATGACAGCCAGAGGCTGCTGCACACTCTGCTGCTTTCTGACAGTATTCACATGTAGCTTTGTTTTGTTCTGTATATTTTTAATTAAGCGGCTCTTTCTCGTCTGCATTTCACCAAGATTTGAGTTGTTTCTCTGACTTGGACATGCTCACATTGCTTAAAACTGAGGGTTGGGAGTTGTGAACAGGCTCCAAGGGTAAATATCCTATACAATATATATATAACATCAGCGCCACACATGCAGGCTAAACAGGTTTTTTTTCTTTGATTAAGAAAACGTGAGTGAAAAGGAATACTGTACAAATATTCTCTCAACTCAACTAATGAAACCAACCCACACAGATAACTCTGACTCGTTGTGTGTTTAGGCCTGTATAGTTGGATTCTTTGTTGTCCAAAAGGGGTAGGCGGATGAAGGACTGAAATTATCAAACGTAACTAAAATTAGGTTGGTGAGTTTTCTTTTTATTGGTCATATCTACACTGTATTCTGTTTTTAATGTGCTTTTTGGTTATAGTGGCACAGAGTTAAAGACTGCTGGCTGACAGTGTCATTTGTAAAGGTTTGGTTCACCAAAATTAAAAAAAAACACTCAACACTCATTTACCTCTGGTTGCATCAAACCAATTGTGAGATGACATTGTTTCCATTGAGTAATGTTCTGTGACTTTTCCTCTGGTGATAACATCCGGTAACCATGGTAATGGATGTTCAAAACATTAGCAGCTTTATTTCTATTGCAGCCACCACACTAGGTGTGATTATTTCCAATCCAATGCCATGTAGGTGTGTTATGGAGCCATAATGGAAAGGTGTGCCCTTTATACGTGGGAGCGGGCAGATATGAGGGATTTCTGGGAGCTGATAGTCCACAATTTCACAGAGGAATTGTGGATTCAAAGTTATGTGATGCAATAATACCTCTTGTAGCTCCTGCTGCATTATGAGGGAGCCAGTTCCTGCTGACAAGCACATAGCCATAGCATCAAGTGACCTAGAAAAGCCAAAAAAGTGTTTAGATTGCAGCTTTGCAAAACATGGCTTTTCCGAACTCCCTGAAATACCACCTCATGTGTGATAAATGGGATTTTTTGGGAAATAGACGTGTTTCCATTAGATATATTTTATTTTCACAATTTCAATTTGCGCCATTTGAGGGTTAATGGAAACCCAACTAATAACATTCCATGCACATTCATTGTGTTGAGGTGGTGAATGTAGAAATCTTAGTGAAAGATAATCCAAAACAAATGACAAAGCTATCTGCATGATTAAGATACCAGCAGAGGTAGAAGAGCAAATGTGTTTTTTGACGCTTGAGTGAGTCGATCTTTAAACGCCTGTGCTGCTGTTCCCTCCCTCTAACTTGCTGTGAGCGAGACACAGAGCTGTGCTGCCTGTGAGCACACCTCTGCACCAGGGCCTCCAAGTGTCAGTGTGTGACTGTGTGAGAGTACAGCAGGGTGTTGCTGAAAAATAGAACTAAAAACATCAATTGTCAAATGGAAAGTATAGCCTATTACCGTGAGACAGACATGCCATAATGATAATAATGATAATAATCATGATGACATGAGCGGAGACACAGAGAGAAAAGAGCAGAATAAGGCCAAAAAGGGATAAGGAGATTACGGTAGTCTGACTGTGGTGGCTGTTTGTGCACGGGTGAGAGAGAGAGAGGTAGAGAAAGAGAGAGAGAGGGGGGAGTGGTTGGGACACTCCAATTTAGTTAATTTGGTGTCTTGTCTAAAAGCAGCCAGTCTGAAACACAGTGAATCACTGAGTCTGCACAGTCTGACTCAAAACCACCTGCCGGCTTGTTGTTTGGTTGTTGTTGACGTGACAGTGGGAACAAAGTTAGTGGTTGGACACACAGGTTCACTGAGTCCTTTTTTGATGGAAATTACAGGACTCTGTTCTGGTAGAAGCATAAAAAAAAGCATTTGACTCAATGAGAGGAAGAGGAATTAAACCGTTTAGCATGGTGTTTAGGAAACAAGTAAATATAACATTGATATCAACACAGTTCTCCAAAACAAGACGCTGTCACGTCACTTGTTAGGAGCTTTTTTTGAAAACAATCCTTAACTTGATGGAAAACTTGATCCTGTGCAGTTTCCAAAGGATTGGTTGCTGAATTTAGTTTGTCTCATCTGTCCATTACCACCACCAAGGATGTTTGTTTTCAGTGCCGTTTGCACATTTGTCTGTTTGTTTGTCAACAGGATTACAGAAAAACTGGTGTGATTTTTATGAAACTTGGTGGAAGGGTGTAGTATCGGCCAAAGAAGAATCCATCAGATTTTGAATCTGAATTACTGTAACGTCTCACAACATTCACAGTTTAAAAACATTTTGATAATCAGATAATCTTTTTAGTAATTATGCAAGCAAAGAGGGCAAACATTTGCTGGTTTCATGCTTCTTAAAAGTGATAATTTGATGCTTTTTTTGGTCATGCATGATAATAAACTGATTAGCTCTGGATTAGATTGGGTTTCATGATGACGTGGGCGCCGGCATTTTGTCAAAAACGTTGGAAAATAAAACTTGACGACCTTGCTGCATCGGTTTTTGAAGTTAGGAAGCAGATGGAATCACATTTAGCTTGAGTTGTACCTTGTATAATTCTATGTGATTGATTGATTGACTATACATTTTTTTTTTACTATGAAAATATTACGATGTGACCTTGGGTTGTAGGAAATTATTAGGGCATGTTTCACTATTTTCTGACATTTTATTGACAGAACAATCAAACGGGAAAATAATGGGCAGATTAATTAATAATGAAGATAATTGTTAGTTGCAGCCCTTATTGTGACAGAAATGTGGTAAAATCAATCAATCAGAATTAATCCAAAATTGTAGTTCCAGATCACCATATTTAACAACAGCTGCTTTTGGACCTAAACTGCTACAAGCCATATGTGCAGACCAATCAGCATATGACATGAAATGATGCAGAATACACTGGCTGTTGAGAAAAAAGTAATAATACAAAAGTCATGGAAACATATCAGAAGAACATCAATACTGGCATTTTTTTTTTTTGCTATTTTTTTCAAAGCATGAGAGTGCACATGGATTTTACAAGCTGATGTAGCAAAATCGAAATAACCTGCATCCATCGCACAAACTGCCTACCTCAGACTAGGCTCATCTCACACAGCAGGACATGCAATAAACATACACAGCAGCTGCCGGAAGGGACTCATTTTGGGTCAGACAGAGTCATTACAATGACTGTGTCAGAAAAACTTTCTGACTAGATTCAGTACAAAATAGAAATTAAAAAATAGAACCAAAAAACATCTGAATGTGCAAAGATGACATTTCATGTGTCTTCATCTCTACACTGTTTTTATGTAGCTATCGTCCAGGATAGGGATCAAACAGTTTGCAGTTTCACAATTAAGTGCAATAAAATTCTAGACAGTTAGTATTACTATTTCAAATTTAAATTATCAGTAAAAAATATGTTTGATTTCTGCGCCTTGAAAAACTGCTCAGAGTCAAAAAAAAAGTTAGCAGCAGTTTCCCAGACTCAGATACAGTTTGCACCGTGGGTTTGTATTGCTTTGCGCTTGTTTATAGAGTGGGCATGCAGCAGGCAAAACCAGTGGAGCTACTGGTCCCTGTCTTCATCTACAGTCACACACACACTAGAACAAGAACTTCAAAAACTTTCCCAATCTTAATGTACAATTAATATGCTTTTCATATGTTTATAGTGTGTTGGCTGTGTTAATAATTTCATGTTTACGCAAACTAAAATGCACAGTGCTGCTAATTTATTTGTGCTTTGTGATTATGAAATGATGATTTCAGTGTGAGTATCAGTACATTTATTTGTCATTTTCACCACATTTCAAGAAATTTAACTGTGATAATTTTGGTCTCTATAGTCATGATATGAAATATTTATCATGTTCATCATCATAAAACTTGCAGTCATATTTGAATACATTGGAAGAATGAAAGCTCAGTTAAACAAACCTAAGCAGAATTAAGTCAAAAGATGAGGAATGAAGAGTTCATAGAAAGCATCAGAGAATGCAGCTTTAAGCTTTGAGAAGTGTTGTGAGAGCTGGACGCTCCGCTGCTGTGTCACTGCTCCATCTGCTGGTTGGAGCAGGATACTGTGAGGCTTTGCTGCATGCAACATGGAATTTTACATTCACAACACTCCTTCCCTACTTGTTCTTGTTCTGTATTTGCTGTTCTCCCTCCACCTTCCTTTTCGGTCCTCGTCTTCATTTTCTTTGGGGGTGTGGCCTGGCTGCTGACCCTGTGCTTCACTAAGGTTGTATACATAGCAGGAAAGGTGATTGGCAGAGCACAGAAACAACTTAGCAGTATATACGCAGGAAGGCCAAACACATAATTGCAGAAGCTTCACATCCATGAAACTCAGAGTTTGAGCTGCTTCTGTCTTGCCATCAATTTAGGGCCCCAATGACCACAGAATAATAGTATTAGGGAAAACTACTATTTTGTGAGATGTGTTCTCTTTTATTGTTTATATAATTTATTGCCCCTACCTCCCTGTTTTCATCTTGTATATTGTACATTTGTAAGTTTTTGAATGGCGTATTGTTTTATGTGTTTCTATATACCTGTGCTGTGCTTGATAAAAAGCCAAAGACAAATTTCTACATCTATCTGTCTGTCGGTCTTTGAAGGAGGTTTACTAATCTAACACGTGTTTTCTTCTTACAGTCACAGATGAGGACACAGTCAAGAGGTACTATGCCAAGTTTGAGGAGAAGTTCTTCCAGACATGTGAAAAAGAGCTGGCCAAGATCAACACCTTCTACTCTGGTAATGACTACAGCTCCGACTGCTATTTTCATGCACACACAGTCAGGGATGAGGATCAAAATCCAGTTACATTGAGGATCTGGTCCCACTTTTTTCAGTTTTGTGGGTCCTATAATGTAACATTACATCTTTAGTCAAGTCACGTCATCTAAATCCAGTCAGTGGTCTGCATACATCAATTGTCCAATAAAGATTTTGAATACAGCTGCATTTGCCGGTCAGCAGGTATTAAACCAAGCGAAGAAGAAATCTGGTGGTCATTTGCTTGCAAGGATGGCTGAATATGTGAAGAGGTTTAAAGTTTGGCTTCATTTTACCAAAGCAAAAGATAAGGAGGAAGAGAAATGCAATTTATGTTGCAAAATAATTTCTTACAATGAGGGAAACAAAACCTCTACAGCACATCAACACTGTGCATCAAATTAAACCTACATGCAGAAACTTTGACAGTTTTCAGGTTGAAAAAAACTTATTCAAGTCAGCTGCTGCTACTGCGCCACAGCTGGCAGAGTTTTCATCATCATCCTCTCACAGCAACAGTGGTAAACACAGCCAAACTTTGTAACCGTCAGGAAAAAATAGTCATCCATTGTTGAAATCAGCAGGATAAGAGGCGCTACTTAGCCAAATACACAAGGCTGCATAAGGTTGCATTGTGATGTGTTCAAGGTCAGCTCAGGAAAATGTCATCATGATGTGTTCAAATATAACTTAAAGAAACAATAAATTTAGGTTTTGCTGAGAAACATGAGTAATACAGCTGTTTATGAAAGAAACAGTCACTTGTTAAGCTATAAAAGCAAAACTACTTTTGTTAAAAATGAATTGTCGCCTCATCTCTTCACCAAATAATAGAAAAGTATTGATGGTGGTATCAATAAACACTCAGATCGGTAACTGGTCTCGATAATGGTATCTACATCCATAAGTCCCCGTCCCTACACACATATCATTGTATCATATTCTTTTGAGCTAGATATCAGTCATTGAGATCGAGCTCTGACAGTGTGGTGTGCTTATTTTCCTGCAGAGGCTTTCTGTCACTGAAATCGTCTCCATCTTTTTCCCTCTCCTCCCTCCAGAAAAGCTGGCTGAGGCTCAGCGGCGATTCGCCACGCTGCAGAACGAGCTGCAGTCATCATTGGACGCCCAGAGGGAGAGCTGGGCACACGGGCGGGGCCTGAGGAGGAGGAAGACGGTGTTCGCCCTGTCGCAGCAGGAGCGATGCAAACACAGAAACATTAAGGACCTGCAGCTGGCCTTCTCCGAGTTCTACCTCAGCCTCATTCTGCTGCAGAACTACCAGGTGCTTATTCACACACGCAAACACCAGCTCAGCACAAAGAAACACAAGGCTGTGTGACACATCTTCAAGTTTTATGAGGTTAACTAAATGATTCCCTGTATCATGGCTGAATATTTAGCTAAGAGCCAGATATTTCCCTCAGGAGTTGGAGGAGATCAGATCAGAGTTCAAAGCGAGCGAATATTGGACTTAAATGCTGCATGTGTAAAAAGGCAGCTGTGTAACTTATAAATTTAACAGCTTCAAGAAATGAACAGAGTAATCCTCAATGGCAGGGATACATGATTGATTCTTCTGTCATTAAACACCTGTGTCTGCTTTCCTGTGTGTGTGTGTTTATGTTTGTGCAGAACCTAAACTTCACAGGTTTCAGGAAGATCCTGAAGAAGCATGATAAGATTTTGGAGACATCGAGGGGAGCTGACTGGAGGGTGGTACATGTTGAAGTGGCTCCATTTTACACATGCAAGAAAATCACACAGCTCATCTCTGAGACCGAGGTGCGTGCGCACACACACCCACACATATGAATAGATATTAACGAAAATACTCAATTTTGCATGAAGCTCACATTTGCTTCATTAGCATTGCTGTTGTTAAGTACAGTATTTCTCAAGCTGGTTATACAAGATCCGCAATATCAGTATTATAACTGAACAGTGACAGTGACAGACACCTATGAGCCATCAGTGTTATCTGTTATTTTCAGTTAAAAAGAGATTAACCTTCTAATCCTCTCTGTGTGTCTCTCAGGCATTGGTCACAACAGAGCTTGAAGGTGGTGACCGGCAGAAGGCCATGAAGAGGCTGAGGGTCCCTCCCCTTGGAGCTGCACAGGTCAGACACACACACACACACACACACACACACACACACACACACACAGAGTAGTAACTCAGTACCTTCTGCTGTCCTTCAGCTGCTTCTGTGAGGTGTAGAAAACCAAAGGCCTGTGCTGCTGTCACCTACTTTTCTTTCCTAACAGTTGTCAACAAAGTGACTGACAAGATGTCCGAATGTCTTATGAACGATTGATCCACATATTTATTTTGATTTCCTGGGAGACAAAAAAGATTCAATCTGATCATTAGGAATTTTTCTGCCACTTCAAGGTGGCCGAAAAAACGATCAATCTCTCTTTATCTTTGTTTCCCTTCCCCTCTCCTTTATGCCACCCAGTGCAAAACTTAACGTCCCATTTCTAAAATTGCACATTATTAGGTAAAAGCTTAATGTTATATTGATACAGTAAAATAACAGGAGAACAGTAGCAGTGCGACTGTGCAGACAGTGTTATGTCTTTACTGCAAAAAAATTCAATCTGATCATTATGCATTTTGCTGCCACTTCAAGGTGGCCCTTTTAATAGATGCATCTCTCTCTCTTTTTTTATTTCATTTCTTTTCTTTTCTTTTGAAATTCTGCCATCCAATAAAAATGTTAATATCCCATCTCTCAAATTGCACATTATCAGATAAAAGCTTTAATGTTATATTGATACAATAAAATAACAGGAGAACAGCAGCAGTGTGGCTGTATAGACAATTTTATGTCTTTACACTGAGGCCTTGATGTTATTTTTTTTGGTCACATGTATTACATCTACATTAAGAATAAGCTGTTTGTGTAGTTCCAAATTCATAAAATTGATAGTTTATTTATGTATTCTTGTTCTGAACAACAAACCTAGAGAATAACTTTATTCTGACAGATGGCCCAGTTATTTGACATGTCTGCATGTCCATTTTTTAAATATGAGTACTGCTACTAGAGGACTTTGGTATTGCTGTCATTATAATAGAGAGGTTTTTTTATCTTTAGATTCGAGGTGAAATCCAGTATGTAAACTGCTGCCGGCCTGTTTGTCTGCTCCTGCTCTGACTGTGTTTGTGTGTGTGCCCACAGCCCGCTCCTGCCTGGACCACCTTCAGAGTCGGCCTTTACTGCGGAGTGTTCCTCGTCTTAATGGTCACTGTGGTCATTACAGGTAACACAAACACTTAGACACACACACATACAGTTCTAAAACAGTTTTAATCAAACAAATGTGCATCTAAGAATATACAATTCAAAAGTCCTAAACTGTTAATCATCTAGTGACTCAGTTTTTACTTCCTGGAAATACGTGTCACTGTGTACAGGCCAGAAATACACAGTGCTCGAAATATTTTGGTCACCACACAGTGTGGTGTTAGGGTCAAAACCAGGAATGAGTGTGTTTTTCATGACTTCAGTGTCATAACCTACATTGTTAATGTTGTTTTATGTCACTTAGTTTAAGTGAAGGAGGAGGCTTTTTACTCTCTCTGTTTAGTACTGTCCATTTGTCTGATTTGTTCAAATAAAAGTCAAACTACCAGACAGTATCCTAAAATCCTATCCTAAAATGTGCTATGGAAATAACCCAGCCTGGTTTAAAGTGCATTCATAGGCTCAGAATTCACCCATCATGGGAAAAAAGGAGCAACAAAAAAGAAAGTAAAATCATTTTGTGACTGTCTGAAGCCCATTTTCACTACACAAAAAAAACACTAATAATTTGCTTTTTTTGTGTAAATGTGAAATCGCATTTACATCTGTGTCAAATGACTCTGCAGCAGCTGTGGGTATTGATCGGCATTGGTGGAAACATGCTAATTTTAGCCCTCTCCCCGGTGAGAGCAATGATGATGCAATATACCATCCATCTCTGCCCAAGAAAGGGGCATGGTGTTTGTAAACATTACATTTTACTGCATCACCAAATGTAGAGCTGGATATCATTTAAAAAAGTCATACTGACACCGGTAGAGTATTTCGTTTGATAACTTTTTTCCCATCATGTGGATGGATGCATTTATTTATGTAAAATGCTACCAGATACCACAGTACGTATTGTAGTCATACTTAATGACATTTTTGGTAGCATCTCGGCACACTGAGCTGCCAACTCCTTTATAAACACCGCCCTCGACTTTACCACACCACAGACTGTATGGATTGCAGCTGCTGCAGCAGTGAGTTAATCATGCATACACACATCAACATCCCTCTGTCCTTAGACCCTAAAACTCCCCAAAAAAAACCTGTAATGGGGAAAAAATGGAAGAAACTTCAGGAAGAGCAGCCTGAGGAGGGATCCCTCTTCCAGGATGGACAGACGTGTAATAGATGTCATAAATAACAATTAAATTACAGACTGAGGTTGTCTGGGGAAAGTGCCACATAAAGCTGTGTATCATCACCATAGGAATTATAGGGTACATTGTGATTCCGTATGATGGTACCTACAGGGAGCAAGTGTAGATTGAAGAGAAGTGGACCGAGAACTGACCCTTGTGGAACCCCACAGAAAACACTGAATATTGGGAAAAAATTAGCAATAAAAAACAAAGCAAAATAATTTTGTGACTGTCTGAAGCCCATTTTCACTACACAAAAACGATGTAATGTTTCCAAGGGAAACAGAGAAGGTCCTTCCCTTTAAATTGGTTAAAAACCACTGAATGGCAGGTCATTTGACTGGAGAAGTTTTAGCAATACTTGGTTCTGGGTTATTTCCGTTGATACCCTAAAGGTATCAAGAAGCGCTACCAAGCCCTAACCACATGGCAACATTTGAAAATCTGCAGCTGTTGATATGATTTTGATGTAGCATGGATTGATGCTATTTTTATGATAGTGCTTCTGCCATTTAAAGAAGTATATAAGTTATTACTAATTGATCTGGTGTATGTGTTCTGTACTTCTCTGATTTTTCTTCTGTCCTTACGTCCCACACTCTCTCCTCCCATGGCTCTGTCACCAGGAGCCGTGGTGATCCAGAGTGCTGATGTTTGGCCTATGGTCAGGATCTACAGAGGAGGCTTCCTGTTAATAGAGTTCCTATTCCTGTTAGGTATAACCACACACACACACGTACACACATACATACACGTTTCTATACCACCTAAGTTCGAATGGTTTCTTGTTCAAAGTAAAGGCAGATAAATATCACTGTTTTTATTTTCCAGGCATCAACACATACGGCTGGAGGCAAGCGGGAGTTAACCATGTTCTCATATTTGAACTTAACCCCAGAAACAACCTGTCACATCAACATCTGTTTGAGGTCTGAGCACACACATATACACACACACACACAAACATGCATCTAACAAAAACAGCTAATACTGTTACAACAATTAATGATAAGAAAATAATAACTTGTATCCACAAGCATTTCTACCAGTGCTTTTTTATAGAGGTTCAAGCTGAATATTCAGTTGTCCTTTTAAATTCAGGAGCGTATTTTCATGGTAATAAATATGTTACTGAATTTGTCTGTGTCCGTGTTTGTGCGTGTACAGATTGCAGGTCTGCTGGGGGTGCTGTGGTGCGTCAGCTTGCTGTCCTGTCTCTTCAGTGACAGCATCCTGGTACCGATGCAGGCTAACCCTCTCGCTCTCTATGGCTTCTTCCTCCTCTTCCTCATCAACCCCTTCAAGACCTGCTACTACAAGTCACGCTTCTGGCTGCTCAAACTTCTGGTATCATCACTCAATTCCAAAGTTTTTTAGTTTTTCTTGAAAGTTTCTGTCACCACTGTTCATATTTTGACCAACTGTACAGTGTATTTAAAGCAGTACATTATATTCATTGTTGTTGAAATCGATGTTTTAAGTGTTTCATTGTTTGGAGGCTACACTATTTAACATGTCTTGCATCTGAGCAGAGAGTTTTGGCTTAGCAGCAGGCAGGCTAACTACAAGAAATAATCCAGATTTCTTGTTTGTCCCTGTAAGTCGGTGATGCAAACACACTAATAAAGCTGAGGAGAACCTGTTAATAACTCTGACTCTGCCCTCTGTGTCCCCTCTCTCACAGTTTCGGGTGGTGACGGCTCCATTTCATCGTGTCGGCTTCGCGGACTTCTGGCTGGCTGACCAGCTCAACTCTCTGGGTGTGGTTCTCATGGATCTCGAGTACATGATCTGTTTCTACAGTTTCGAACTGGACTGGAGGAAACATGACGGCCTCATCAGCAGTGAAGGTGAGACTAAACACTTGACGCTGTAAAGACTCTGATCAGGTGATAATGGAGCTCATCATGACCACACTGTGTGCTGCCACTCTGCAGGTAGAGATGTGTGTAACTCCTACTCCTACGGCGTCCGCGCGGTCATCCAGTGTCTTCCTGCCTGGTTTCGATTCGTCCAGTGTCTGCGACGTTACCGTGACACCAAACGGGCCTTCCCTCACCTGGTGAATGCTGGGAAATATTCCACTTCCTTCTTTGTTGTCACCTTCGCCGCCCTGTACAGCACGCACAAAGGTAGGAGGGAGACTCAAATACACTCCACGTCTTTGCTCAGACCTTTATTGGAATATCCATTACAGACCTCACCAGGCTTTTAGATGAAACACAACTTATTTTCCTGTTGTTTTAATAAATTCCAGCGTGATGTCACACTCTGAAAAAACAATTTATAAGAGAGAAACCAGATCCACATTCACAACTAGAAAAAGGATTTCCCTCAGAAAATTCATTCCAGTCATTCAGCTCTACTCTCTGTCATTCAGTGTTAAGCTGTTTTTGATAAAACAAGTCACTTCCTGCTCAGATGTTTCACATTAAAGCCTTCTGGCAGCTGAAAGAGCTAGTTGCTGTATAGTACAAGTATTAAATTAGATTAAATTAGAAGTAAAAAAGTGTGTGCTAAGTTACAATATATCACAATAAATACATAAAAACACAAGACAAACATGTAAACATAAGAAAATGATATATAAGAAATAGAAAAACATGAAACGTGTACAATGTACATGTGCATTTTTATATTATTCCTCTATTATACAAGATATCATTTTCTTATGTTTACATTCTTTTTTTTATTTTGAAATGCGGTGATAAAAGAACAAGTGCAGGTGCGACAACATATAAACAGTCAAGAGAGACATACAGAGAGCTTTACAATGAAACTAAAGACGGGAAAACAAAACAATACAAAACAAAACAGGGCATACAGCCCAGGCTTTAACTAATGGGTATCAAAAAGGTAAGTAAGTGTTTTTTTGTTTGTTTTTTTTTTTACCTGCTATTCATTATTTAATTCATTAATTAATTTCATTATTCTGTTTCATTTTTAAATTTTTGAGGCTATATTGCTTTTCTTTGTCCACTGTATATTTAATATTAAGCAACTTTTCCTGTGGTGTATCAGAAGCCAGAATAACAGCAGGTTAAGCTTTTATTTAAGTATGTATCAACTGTATAGCAACTCTGTATTAAATGCCCCCCCCCCAAAAAATTTGTATGAAATAAGTTAAAGTTGTAAAAAATGTTCCTAAAAATTAGCACACACAAAAAGGAAAGAGAAAAAAAGGCTAAATACATGATAAATTAAAATTAAAAAACAAATGAAGACATGACCTGGAAAATAAGTTAAAATATATATAATTAATTAAATTAAATAAATTGCCTTCTGGACATTTTTTCCAATTTTTGCAATGTGTGGAACATTTCTTGCCAAGTTGCCCATTGTGTTTTTTCCATGTTTTGAAAGAAATCACACCAATTTACTCAAATGTCAAAGTTCTTAATTGCTTGTAAAAGGCATCAGCACAGGAAAATGATATTGATCCAGGTTATAAAGGGTTAAAGGTAACTTATAATCTTAGTAGTTCGCTGCTCTCTGCTGGTGCTCCAGCAGCTGTCTGACCTCATGCCCTTATCTTTCTCTCTGTCTCTCTCTCTCTCTCTCTCTCCTCAGCTGAATCCCACGCTGACGCCCAGATCTTCCTCTACTTGTATATCGGCTGTTTGGTGGTCAGCTCGTGTTACACGCTGGTCTGGGATCTGAAGATGGACTGGGGCCTGTTTGACCGCAACGCAGGAGAGAACACCTTTCTGAGAGAGGAGATAGTCTACCCACAAAAGGTGTGTTTGCGCACAAGGAGGAGACCAGCTCCTACAGTAGTCTGAGTCCCTGGTCATGTGATAATCTGCTCTCCCTGTTCCCTGTCTCTCCCTGCAGGCCTATTACTACAGTGCCATAGTGGAGGATGTGCTGCTGCGTTTTTCGTGGACTCTAACAATCACCCTCAGCACAGTCTCTGGGATTCACGGCATCTCTGATATACTGGCCACTATACTGGCCCCAATGGAAGTCTTTAGGTACAACCAATCTTCCTGTTATCTAACTTTTCTCTCTTTAATGTTTCCCTCTTCATTCCTTCCTTCTCTTCCTTCTTTTATTCCCTTTGGGTTAATGTGTCAGTTTTTCTTTCCACCAATCTGTTATTTTATAAAATGTCAGAAGAAGTGCCCTGGAGCCCTAGGGGATGTCCTCAAATTGCTTGTTTAGTCAACTGTCAAACCCCAAAGATGTTTTACTTGTCAGTAACAAAGATAGAAAACTTGAAATAAGCATTTGTTTGAATTATTTAAAACATAAAAGAATGTAGGGATTTTCACTCATATCTGTATCTGATGATCTCACTGGTTCTATGAAATGCATGATCTAATCTGTTTTCTGTTCAAGTCATCACCTACATACTAAGTTTAAAGAAACCATTTGTGACTGCTGATACAGTACAATGCCTTGCATTGCACAGTCATATTTCCTAGTCTGTTGTATTATTCAGTGCATTATGACCTGTAGTTTAAATAGATTTTGATTTTTTTATAATGAACCTGCACAAAATAGCAGAAATTGGTGATGTGAAATGAAAAGAAAGGCAAAAATCTGAAAAGTGTTGTGTTCATACGTATTTGCTGCCTTTGAAGCCCAGAAATAAGATCTGGTACTTCCAGTTACTTTCAGAAGTCACGTAACTGGCGCCTTTCAGAACAGGTGCAGATTTACGAGGGTTGTGGGATATGTAAAATATAATACCTTCATACCTTCCTAAAATTTTATCAGGGTATACACTGACCATGTAAGTGTGCGGCGAGTGCACTACTTACTTGCAGCTTTTCAGACTAAAAAATACACAATAAGAACCCACAAAATGTTAAGAAATGTAATATCCTCACACCTTTCTTCCTTACTTAACAAAGAAATACAACTGTGCACCTTTTGAATCCAACTTTCACACGGTCACGAAAGACTGACGAGGCTTAATTACCTCATTAACTCATCCTACTTCATTAAAACTTGGAAGAGACAAAGTAAAACTCACCCAAACCGTCTTGGTTACTCTTGTTAGTAATTTAGTTAGTAAGTCCACTGTTCCGACAATCACCAGCTACAGTTTGGTCCAAATAAATTGTAAATTCACCAAAAGAAACATGCTGTTATTCCCCACAGTCTCTCTCTGCCTGCTGACTGCTGGCTGTTTACAGTCCTATAACTTCTCCCTCCACCACTAGATGTCACTGTGTCTTTCAGCCAAGCTGCCAGGTCCACTAGTAGAGACCGGAGAATGAGGTGTGGTGGTGTGTACTGTGCACTACATTAGTTTAATAGAAAGAGGAGCACCTGTATTTATTTCAGTATTTCTCAGGCAACCCCAAGGGGGAAATGACAACTTTCGAGTTTTATTATCTTTTGCAATTTTTTTAAACTTTTTTTTTCATTTCACTTCACCAATTTTGGATATTTTAGTTAGGTCCATTCAAAAAAAGAAATCCAAACAATCAATTTAATTTTACAGGTTGTTATGCAACAAAATTGGAAATTTGCCAAGGGGATGAATACTTTTGCAAGGCACTGTATGTGATGATGATTGGCTGACATGAGGATGCAGACCATTGTTATTCACTATTGTTATAATATTTAATATGTGAAGTACAGTCTGTAAGTAAAATTGGCCGCTGACGATCAGTGTTTCTCTTCCCAGACGTTTTGTGTGGAACTTCTTCCGATTAGAGAATGAACACCTGAATAACTGTGGTGAGTTCAGGGCCGTCAGAGACATCAGCGTGGCTCCGCTCAACGCTGATGACCAGACGCTGCTGGAGCAGATGATGGACCAGGAGGACGGAGTCAGAAACCGGCAGGGCAAGAAGAGCTGGAAGAGGAGCTACAGCATGAGTCTACGTAGGCCTCGACTGGCCTCACAGTGAGTCTGAGCACAGCACATGCAGGCCTGATACAGGAGCATGTGAAGGGGAGGGTTACTGTAGAGGAGGTTTAATAACAAATTAAAAGCCTGTTTTACAAATTGGGGCATGGAGTTGGAAAGTAGCGGGAAAATACCAGACAGGAATGGTCTAATAAAACACGCATTCGAGTTGCTTTACGGAAAGCAAAGGATCTAGTTTGGATAGAGGTAGTGGCCATCAGCAGCAAGCCCGATGGAATTTTCATAGTAGCTGCTGATTTTAATCAGCTCATCCTTCAACTCCAAAAATGTAGCAGGATCAAGGACAAATTTTATTTAAACAAATTTGAAATTGTTCAGAATAAATCTACTTTGTACCTTGAAATGATGCGGTCCATCAGACAGCGTGGGTCAGAGATACGCAAAAGTCACATATGCTGCTGATGTGAAGATGAGAAGCAAACTACAGTCTGGTTAACTCAGTCAAAATACCTCTTAAAAAATCAGGGGCGCCAAAAGAAAAGCCAGGGTGCAGAGAGGACAGGAAAATGAAAGGAGCAGAGACAAAGGACAAATGTTTGGTCCAAAAGTGTGAAGAAGCGAAGAGTTAGGCAGACTAATGTTAGCAAATCAAAGCTGTTCTAGCAGGCCCAGTTTTAAAGCTACAGTAAAGATACAGATATCATATTAGACCAGATGACTAAAAGCATCTGTTGGCATTAACCATGTCTTGATGGGAAGGCGGCATAATAACGCTCCAAAGTTGCGCTATATTCTGGTGAGGGAACTGTTCATAATATATGAGGGGAGAGAAGGTGGTCGGGTGAGGTGCTTCAGATGTTTTTTGAAACACTGGGGATGGAGTCATGTTTTTCGATTTGGCTTAGGGGAGGGACGGTTAACGTTAAGTGGTTGTATTTTGTATTCAAAACTCATAACTGTGCCGTGGGATCCCAAATACACAGTGAGAAACACAAAATCGCCAAAAACACTTGTCAAAAATCACTTGGTAATTCCCAGTTCTGTTCTACACTGGTTTATGCCATGAGGAAAAAAAAGTCAGGTTTTTTTTTTGTTACAATAATAATTTGGCCAAAAATGTCCCTGACCTCCTGTAATTGATGTCGGCTCAGGTTTCTTCCATTTTTTTTATTTTTTAAAATTTGGTTATTATTATATTTGTCGTAAATTTCATCCCCAGTGGCATTAAAAAGAAAATTAAATCTAACTTGCCATAAGCTGTAGGAACCCTGCTTTATAGGCAGTCTATGGTTAAAACCATTAGCGTGTGAGTAATATTAACACATTCTTCCTTTTCCTCGTTTCAGGTCCAAGACCCGTGACACCAAGGTTTTGATAGAGGACACGGATGATGACTCCTGACATCAGGCCACGCCCCTCGCTTGGGTCCAGAATTTATTCAAAGGAGGGAACTCCACCTCCTAACCGAGGAATTACCCAGTGAGTCGGGCGTTGAACTCTCAGCCAAGTTTTAAACTCTGATGCCTACAAAATCCTTTCTCCAATGCATGAGCCTCTACATGGGTTCACAACTGTTTCGAGTATTTCAAGGGAGAACTTTGACCTCTTGAACAAGCGACCCACGTCATGGCCATCGAACTCTTGCTCCCACCTTCAGTAATAACCAGGAGGTGGGCTTATCACGTAAAAACTCTACCTTACCCAAGCAGTGGGTGTAAAACTGCACTGCCTGTCATCCACAGCCGCCCACAGGCGGACCCCTGAACTGCAGCCACTCCTCAGCCATTGCTTGGGCTCTCCTAAAAGCCTCAGCCTAGCATGAACAACGCAGCTAAATGGAATGCAAGCCGATCACCCTGACAGGAAGTCTCCCCGCTCCCTCTCGGTGCCACACAGCTCCTGCGCAGGGAGAGGCCGACTTCTTCAAGCCTGCTGCTGTCGAGGACCAAAAGGTTTTCTCCTCCCACCTTTAGCGCTCAGCCTCACACCACACCTCCAGAGACTTCGAGGCAACTTTGAATTCGGACCTATGAACCTAAAGGCCCCTTTCTCCAAAAAGAGAATAAAAAGGGTTGAAAAGTGTCCTCCTCTTCCTCCTCCTCTTCCTCCTCCTCCTTGTTTTTGGCGACTTTTTAGGCCTTGTGACCTTCTACCCGACCCTCAGCCAACAGACTATGCTGACAAACTTTTGGGAACGCCAATCGGTCGCTGGCTTGACTCCCTCACCTTTCAGCTTGCCCCTTCAAATCATCACAGAGCTGCCTACCTGCACCTTACACGCTTTAGAAACACACACACACACACACACACACACACACACACACACACACACACACACACATAGAAACAAGCACTTTGTAGGAAGGAGTTGGAGTGGAATGCCTATTGTGTGTTCACACACACAGACAGTGATTTCATATGTGCAACACTTGACCATTAATCTTTTCCAGACCGTGGGAAGATAACACACACACACACACACACACACACACACACAAATAGACTAGCAATTATTTATAACAGTGGTTGTAAATATGAGATGGACCAAAGTAGGAGGCGGTGTGAAAATATTCAAAAAAATATCAAATACTCCATTTAAAAAAAAAAGGAAAAAAGTTCTAAGTTCGGACTGCATGGAACAGCAGCTGGAATGACTGTTCAGCTGCGGAGCTGAGAGGGAAACTTTACTTTTGTTTCCGGAAAAAGATGAAGATCAACTTAATCATCCTGCGGTAACTCCCAGTCACCCTACATGGAAAAAAAATACCCTCCATCTGGAAATGGTTTTGCTGAATGTATGCCAACTTATTTATATATGTATGAGTGGGAGAGATGCCTAAATATAACCAGTTAACCCATATAGGCTAATCCTTTTTTGGAAACTTAAAATAAGAGGTAAAATGAGGATTTTTTTCTTTTTTTTGTCTTTTGGCCCCTGAAATTTTGATGGAAAACTTTTGGTTTATGAAACAGTACGTCTCGTCTGTTAAACTGGTTCATGTGATGATGATGATGACGATGGAAAGAGCGGAGGTCACCTGTCTGTCACATCCTGGTTCAAACTGTCACAGTCAAAAAGATGGTGTGGTGAAACTTGAATTTGAATGACGTGGCTCTTTGATGGTGAAGGACCATGATTGGCTATCATGAGATACATGCTGATGTAACTCAGGTTCCACTAACACTCCAGTTTGAGTTTAACACTTTAACTCTTTGTAACATGAGCAAATTGCCTTGATTTCTTTCAAAAACATTGGTGGAGGGCAATGAGCAACTTATGGAGAAATGACTCAAAAATTTGCAAAAATAAAATTGGTATAAAATACAGGAAAATTACCCGATAACTACCTGAAAAAAAGGAAAACAAAAGTTTCTTTAAAAATCAAACAAACGTTTCTCTACAAGTTACTTGTTGCCTTTTTTCATGTTTTTGAGACATGTCGATCCAATTTGCACAGGATTCAAAGGTTTGTGAAAGGTGTCTGAAAGCAGCACAAGAAAAGTTATGTCAGTCCAGGTTTCCAAGGGTTAACAGACAAGGTTGAAAATAATCAAATTAGTCTTGAGACAAAGTCATTTTGATATAGTTGTATTTAGCATGTTATTGAACTATTCAACACATTTTGGGAGCCTGCTGTTAATTCTCAAATAGCAGCTCTGGCCTTTATTACCTCAGTGGCAGAGAGATCCAGAGCTTTATTTTGGAAGAGGCTGATTTTAGGGACAGACTGTAAGTCTTAAATATCCCTGCTTCCCAATTAATGCAAAATCAAAACTTGTTTACAATTAGTGAAATGTTCCTTCAGAGATACAGATGACATGAAAAAGTATTCCAACCTTTCTGTTATTAATAGGCTTTTATTTTGGAAAAAAAATACAGGAAGTGTTGCGTTTCACTGACTGCAGCTTAGCATGAGTCACAGCAGCAAAGTGGAATGAGCTCTGTGGAAATGTACATTATGCTAAATTTAGGTAATTTACACCTCTCAATTTGTTTTTTGTTTTTTTTTACGTGGCCTTTCTATGCTAACCACACCTCGCTATTATTTTAATTTGTATGAGAATTTATGGTAACGTATTTAATAGCTTGTAGTTTAAGAGGTTGGCTGTGGTTTGATGAGGTTTTATTGCCGTAGTTTGATATTCTGTCTAAGTAAGCGGTTCCTCACAATCACAGTCACATCGTGTGCATATTGGCGCATGTTTTTCAGAGACACTGTGTCACTGTGGCCACACTGCAGGCCCGAGTGTCAGCCTCCGCTGCTTAATCATTAGAGCTACAAAATGAAACCATCTTCCTTTTGTTTGATGAGGACAGGTAGTCATGATTACACTGGAGAAAATGTTTTTCTAAATGTTTTTAATCGAGCGGAGATATTGATTTTGCTTTATTTCACGTTCCCACGGGGGTTGATGCACTTTTGCCGTTTTGTGTGTCGCTGGTTGGTCTTAAATTAACTGTTAGAATGAGGTTTAGTTGAGGAGGTTCTGTCAAGGATTTACATAGAGGTTGTTAACAGCCTGTGGATGCTGTCTGGAGTGAATGAGAGTGACTGACTTCTAGAATCTTTCAGTGAGTCCTGACTGGAGTCACTTAACAATGAGCAATAAGTCCCTCCATGACTATGTGGACTTTATTACCAAACCTTTTTATATGATATTTTACTTTTAACAATAATGTTTTAGTCTTATTTTTGGAGCACGCTAATATAGACAGTGGAATAGAGTCAGCACGATCCACTGTTCAACTGTCAGTCTACACGTTAGCAGGGTAGCAGTGCTATTACCAGTTTAGCCAATTAAATATGTAAGTTTACCCTTTGGAACCTGAGCAAATTTATAGGCTATGTTTCTTTTAAAATCGCAAGAAAGCGGCAATGAGCAACCCAAGAGGAAATAAACCAAACATATGCAAGAAATTAGTAAAAAGTACAAAAAAAACCACCTGAAAATTAGTATCAAGAAAAGGAGAGGAAGAAAAGGGGTATGACCTTAAGAAAAAAATGTGTACATTTCATAAAAAGTTGCTCATAGCCTTTTTTCACGTTATTTGAAAGAATTCAAACTAAATTTTCTCTGAGTTCAAAGGTTTAAATACGATATAAGAAAAGTGATGTCAATCCAGGTCCAGAAAGCAATTATTTTTCTAATGACCACTATCTTCTGTCATTCCATGTTGACATTCCTATATTGTCACTTCTTTCTGATACATGGTTTGAATTTTCCTGTTTTCCCACATGATGTAGAGCATTGCAGACCATATATAATGCCTTAATGAATAGTAGAAAAGAAGCCATATTTGTTAGGTCTAAAGAAGCTTCTACTTCTTAACATAGGGCAAATAATCAATCGTGATATTTTGAAGCTGTTAGAAACTTTGGCTGACGGGACGCTGATAGCCTTTGGTAGCACCTTTCACTTGCATTTGTTTGACAGTAGAAATAATCACGTTTCCTTGTAACGCAGAATGAACTGTCAAGTTAAATTTGTGTACCCCTACCCCACCACTGCCAGTTAAAGCAGTGACAGAAGGGGTGGTGTTTTCAAAAGATCACACTCTGGGGCCCAGTTTCAAATGTTTGCGTTTTCAGGCCCCCAAAACACAGTTGTGGTGTGAACATAAGGCCAAACCGTTACAAAAGTTTAACGTTTCGTGCAAGAACCGTTTCCATGTAAACGGCCCGTTAATGCTGTGCTGTAGTGAAAAAAGTCAGGGTGCAAACTGAACTACAGAGAGAGAGAAGAAAGTGAACCTCTAGGATTTTTTGTGAAAGAGTAGCACTAACCCACCTGGTTACTTAGTTAGTGATCAGCTCAGTAGTTCACCAGCAAGTTCAGTACTGCGAGAGTGCTCACTTCAACACCAAATCCAATCTTTCACAAAGACGTGCAGCTTCATCTGGCCTCACCACTTCCTGGTGTGACCGCACCTTTAAGTAGCACAGTGGAGCTGAGCCTCATACGGCTGTTTGACAATCAATATTTTGGCTTCGCTATAAACTGAAAAGCTTGATCTAGAAAATATTAAACTGAAAACATTTAACATGACCTTTAATTATATACTTAAAGTCTTGAAAATGCAGCCCTGCTTGTGCCAGGAACTGTCCTGGATCCTGTGACATTCCTAAATACACCTGCAGGGATCCAGCTTAGTGGAATTAACAGTTTTTTAGTATTAAAAATGAATTGTGTAGAAGTTGCTGAAGGTTCTGTTATAATTTCTGAGGCAGAGTAAGCAGACAGGACTGTGCAGCGCTCTGATTTCAGTTTGTCTTGCGCTAACAGAAACAGCTGAGTTTCCTTCTTTGCGTTGTGTTGCACGCTCAGGGTTCATCTCTCGCTCACAGAGCCAGAGAGGTGGAATCAGGCTCCACTCCTTGTTTGTCTTTATCTTTTAAGCAGACAACATCTTTCCACTAGCTGGGAAATGTTATTCACTACTTCCTGTTTTCTGAAATGTCCATGCAGCAGATACAATCATTCCATCCAAAGAGGACTTTTCTGATTTTAAGTGCAGGACTTTTATTTTGTAATTCCACAGTTTTTCATGTTTAGACACATTATTTTAGGGGAAATGTGATCATTGTAAAGCCATTCCTGCATGCTCCATAGTGACCAGAGTGGGAGGTGAGATGTGAGACGGTCTGAACTCAGGACATTGTGAACACATTTGCACCTTAGCCTTCAAATTCCAAAAGCAACACAGAAACTTCCTGATTTTTTCCTGACCTCCTCCTTTTTTTTTTTGTTGTTGATAGCCCTTATTTTATGAATGTACCGTATGAAACCTCACGCCATGAATGTAATTTCTTTCTGGCATGAATGCATCAGCGCTCGGAAGATGAACCTCTATTAAGTAATCATACTCAGTTTTTATTTTTATTTATTTTTTATTTTTTGGAATCTATACAATGCCAAATAGGATGATCTCCCAGAGCGTAATGTGTTCCTCTGATAGCATGATCCTGAACATTTGAACATTTCAGCTGCAGGCAGGCTGAGCGTGTTGTTTGAAATAGTTAATCGTACCTTTTTGGTTTTCATTTTCTACATTCCAAATGATGGCTCACACTCCCAGTACACATGAACACCACACCGCTGTTGTGATAAGATGTTTGAGACTGTGACAGACAGGTGAAGCCCCGTTTTCCAAAAGTTGAGTGCAGGGCTGGGTATTATTCCTCAGTGTGTCTTTGGAACAGACAGAACTGTATCGTCAGCGTAGAGTATCACAGGTTCAAATCATCTGGTTCTCTTATTTGTTCAGATTATTACATAGATGCTTTCGTTCAAGAAACAAAAATGTGGCTTCCTTTTGTAGAGTTGAAAAAAATAATTGTTTAGAAAACTATAAACTATACTTCTCCGAGCTAGTTACTGAAGCTATAGTATGATAAACGCACCATTATCGAAAAAAGATTCAAATGATACCCAGCCCTGGTGGAGAGTGTCGGGGCATGCTGAGCCAAACAGAAGTTCTTTCAGAATGTTTTCGGAATGTTTCAGTATAACTCTGTTTGTTTAAAACTTGCTGATTTTCTAAAATTTCACATTGGACCAATGTGTTTTGACCGAGATCTTATTCGTCACTTCACAGCAAAACTGCTCGTTGGGCCTCATGCGATGTTTTCTTACCCTGAATTACTCTGACTTTTCTTCTCTTCAGTGTTCTTAGTAATATTCACCGAACGCAAACTAAATGCACTCCAAAACCTGCCATGTAATGTTGCCTGCTTCACTCAGTGTCACCCCTTTCCCACCAAATTAGCTCTGCTTCAGCATCCATTCAAGATTCCTTGAACCTTGGTGACATCTAGTGAGCCAGCCTGCGTTTCCAGCAGTTTTTGCGTGTAATCAAGCATGTCCTCAACAGAGGGCGCTGCACAAAGCACATCGGAAGTAAACCATTGTAGAAAAAACGCAGATTATGTTAATAACGTGAATTTTTGACCTGTTAGTTTTTGTTTCTTGCTGGGATGCAAATTTATAGGTTTTGAACCAATTCATTTTGGCCACAGTGGTCTGAACAGCTCAAAATTCGGCGCAGGAACTGGAATGGAACCAGTTCTGTGTTGGTAGACAAAAACATGTAATTAAGTAGTTTCTCTGTTAAATGACCCAAACAGCCAGAATACTCTAAATACAGCTGCCAACGCACATTTCAAAAGAGCCACTCTGTCAACAAGTTCTTTCAAAGAGTAAAACATGCAGGTTTCCTCTTTGACACCTGAGCTCATTGATTGGCTTGATATTTTTCAAAAACACGGGAAGAAGGCAATGAGCAATTTAGGAAGAAATAATACAAAATAAATGACCTGAACTTAAAAATTTTAATATTTAAAAAAAAAAAAAATCAATATATATTTATGATCATTTTAAATATAGTTCTCAAAAAATGTTTGCCTAACTTTTGTAAAAGTCATTTTCTAAATCTAACGTCTTGCATTTTCTGGGATGTTTCTTGCAGAGTTACTTCTTGCTTCTTGAAAGGAATCAAACCAATTTGCTTGGGGCTCAGAGGTTTAAATACTTGTGAAAAGTTTGAATGCAGCACAATAAAAGTGCCGTCAGTCCAGATGTCAGAGGGTTAAATCTCTTGTACCTGTCACTTTAAAAGCAATCTGTTGGTACGGGTGGTTGTTGCTTGAGGCGCAGTGCCTTCCTCTCCTCTGGATGATGGAGAAATCAGACGGTGTCTGATGGAGAGCATCAGGTCCAGGTATGGAGGAGGGGCAGTTCTGCAGTGAAGTGAAGTGATTTTGATCCCAGCTGAGCGGTCTTGGATGCAAAGTCCGAACCTTAGTGACGGACAGTTGTGCAGGTGATTCCAGAGGAAGCAGCACAGCTGGCAGCTCAGAGGACAGATCTAATGCATTGATAGGAAAACAGGGTTGTTGCTGGAGTTTGAGCCGAGCTCACGTCAAGTGTGCTTTGTTTCTACGGCAACAGTGTCCTCTCTTCAGGTCCAGGACGACCCGCTCGAAGGCTTTTTCTCAATGGAGAGTGTGAGGTTTGGTTTTTGGTGATCCCTGCCCTGTGAGGAGACTGTAGGCGGGTTTCCATTAACCCTCAAACTGAAATTGTGAATATAAAATATGCCAAATGGAAACCAGTCAGTTTTGTTTTTTAGTTTTTACACTCGCATGAGGTTGTATTTCAAGAGATTCAAAAAAGCCATATTTAGCAAATCTGCAATGTAAACACTTTTTTGGCTTTTCTAGGTCACATGATGCTATGGCTATGTGCTTCCCTCATGATGCAGCAGGAGCTACAGGAGCTGTTTTTGCATCACATAACTCTTTAAAAGTTGAGTGGATCATCTGGAAGTTTTGAATCCACAATTCCTCTGTGAAATCGTGACTATCAGCTCCCAGAAATCCCTCATACGTGGCCGCTCCCACATATAAGGGGCTCACCTTTCCATTATGGCTCCATAACACGTCTACGTGGCCTTGGATTGGAATTAATGAAGTTAGTTTGGTGGCTGCAATAGAAATAAAGCTGCTGATGTTTTGAACATCCATCACCATGCTTCTTGGAGGAATGGAGAAGTTGCATAAAATCACTCAGTGGAAACACAGTCATCTCGCAATTGTGTTTTCAAAACATTTCGCAAATATCACTGAAGTTTCGTGCAAATCTGTGATGGAAACCCGCCTAGTGTGTCCTCAGACTGCCAGCTGGCCACCAGTTCTGTTGTAAACACACCAGTCACTGAACCTCTGGGCCTGGAGCATGGAGAGTCCACTAATACGATTTATTTTGGACATTCAGCCCTGCTATTAATTCGTCTTTTTTTGATTTGGCAAAGATTGTCAGTTATCCAGCTCATGGTAATTCTAATATAGCAGGCGACACACACTGGGTGGGAGAGAAAGCGTGCAACACCAACCAGTGTGTTAGGACTGAAGAAGCCTGTTGGATGTGAGGTGCAACATCTTGAAGAAACTCAGGCAGGTCCAGTTGCCTGAGATATAGCACCTAAAGTTGGTTCATGCTCGCTGGCCCAAAGCGTTCTCTGTGTGGAACATAGAATACGTAGTGAAAAACAAACCTGGATCAAAATTCTCAGACGTCCATATAGTTTAACCCTTTGAAACCTGAGCTAATTGTTTTTACTTCCTTCATTGCCCCAAAAATAGTAAGAAATTATTAAAAAGTTACAAGAAAATTACCTAAAAAAAAAGCAAAGGAAAAAATAGAAAAGTATTAAACAAACCAGAAAAAGCCCCCCCAAAAGTGCTGACAATAAAAAAAGTTTAATATTTTTTCTGTAACCTACATTTTAATATATACTTATATACTAATTATGTTTAATTTAAATTTATGCAATGCATACGTTCAACGACAAATTTTCTGATAATTTGTTGTCTGTTTTTTAAACAGATTTTATGAAATTTGGGAGACATTTTAAGTTGATCATTGCCTTTTTCTCCATGTTTTTGAAAGAAATCAAACCAATTTGCTCGGTTTTCAAAGGATTAAATAGCTTGTGAAAGGCATCTGACTGCAGCCTGAGAAAACTGATGTCCATCCAGGCTTCAAAGAGTTAATCAAAACTCAAACAAGAATAAAAATGGAGCCAAAAAACAAAACGCGACAGATGTTTCGTGGTTAGTCTCCGTGCACCACAGCCAGGACTGAAACCCCAGAGAGCATTTTGGTCCATGTTCTGACCACACTCTGGTGTGACCCAGAGCTATTGATTATACAATACATTATATATTGATGAATATATTGATTAGGAGCATTGTATAATCGTGACTGTGCTGTGGGTGTTGTCTTGTATGTACAGTAGCAGCGTGATGCTACAGAGGTGCCTGGTTCACCAAACCCCTGTTACAGTTTTTCAGTAAAAACAGCGAAAGCTCACAAAGGACTTTGTGATTGGGAGTCTTTTTTGTTTGTTTGTTTGTTTGTTTGTTTGTTTATGTGTCGGTTAACTACATTCAGGAACTTCAACATTCACATGCAAAATCTCTTGAAAGTGTAAATTCAGTATTTGCCAAACTGGACCCTGTTTTCCTGTGTTTTTGAGTCTGGTGACACTTTTTAAAATTGGTCCAGTGTTGACGACTTGGGGGGCGTATTCGTACGTCCACTACAAGTGCAGCTTTGACAGGCTTAGATTATTATTCTCAAACCTGGCACACACTGAAAGATTATTAAAATCTTAACTGATTCAGAAAGCACGTGTATAATAACGACAGACTGAACAGTTTTGTTCTCATAGTTTGTGGTGTGCAGCGAGATGACCACAGCACAGCACACACTAACAGATTCAAAACTCAAAATCTCACATTCTCCATCTTTTCTCGTCAGTTGGATTGTGGAATGTTTTACAGGACACGTCCAAATACTCTGATGTTGCCACAAATCAACAAGTTGGTGCTCCGTGTCTGAGGTTTTCTACAAGACCCGTTGCCATGTGAACGGCTCCTCAGAGACACATCTGAAATCCTGGATAAATAAGACCCAAACCTAACCTGTCATGTCCAGATACCATTACAGATAAAAGTGAAATACTTACTGTTTTAATATGGATCAACTGTTGTAACATAACAGTGACCCAAAGGCTTTGCCCCCCATGTTTTAGCTTATATTAGTGCCCCCCGATGGCAAACACTATCACTGCATGTGTCTGTAGACTGCACAGTGATGCCATTCAAATGAAATACACACCCAAAAACCGTTACTTACCCTTACATATCTGTACATGAACCCAAACCAAACCCGGCTGTTCCTGAGTATCATCCACATGTAAACACTGACATGGTGTGTCACGTGGACAGCAGACAGTGAATGAGTGCAGAGGCTGAGGGAGCAGCTGGTGACCAGCAGGGGGCGCTGTTACAGCACTTTCTGCATGTTGATTCACAGCAAGAGTTCAGATGTGTCTGAATATTACACTTTCTGAATATGCTCATTATATTATATTGCGTTATTATGAATGAAAGCTCATTGTTACATTATGCACCAGCACTGCAACTGCAAGAACTATAACTTTATTTACTATATTTATAGTTCCTATAACTTTACATATAAAATTATGTTTTGGAAAAGAAATATGTTAAAATATGTAAATACTTTGTTTTTTCCCGAGCACTTTGCAAGTCATTTTTTTACGTCTTTTTTCCCTTGTTAGATAATTTTCTTGTAACTTTTTAAATTCATTTTTGGCTCATTTTTAGGCCATGGCTTCAGTTGTTCACTGCCTTCTCACCTCGTTTTTGGAATAAATCGAGCCAATTTTTACAGGTTTACAAGCTTTAAGCATTTATTCAACAGTAATAATAATGAAATTATAATACAGATATTTAATAGTAAAACACCAATTTAGAACATTAACTGCTGCAACTATTGTGATCATTTTGTTCTTTATGTGTTTTCAAGAAAGTGTCTTTCTTGAAAACACCCCCCCCCCCCAACAGACACACACACACACAAACACACACAGAGAGAGAGAGAGAGAGAGCCGGCCCCTCTCCACAGTCCCTCTCTTCCTCTGTGTCCGGGGCAGACAGCCGACCAGGGTGCGACATGAGCGGGCCTGAGCTCGATGAGCTCTCGGAGGACTCGGAGCAGCTCGGGCCGACTGTGGCCGTCCTGAGGCGGAGAGCGCTGCAGGCCGACGAGCTGTCCGCCGTCAGGAGCTTCTCCGACGGCTTTCTCCTCAAGTTTCTGCGGGCCAGAGACGGCGACGTGGAGCTCTCTCTCAGGGTATACACACACACACACACACACACACACACACACACACACACACACAAATCCGATCCGATCAGTAGGCAGAGAGAGGACTCGGGGTACAGAAGGGTGCGCAGGGCACAGTGAGTGTGACAAATGCAGCTTTACTTTGACTTTCTGGAAGTCTGTGGAACTGTTTATCGATGATCGCTGCAGAGTCTGTGGAGCTGAAAACTTAATGTACAAAGTGTTTTTAGCGGACTAACTGTAGGTGTGTTTTACCACTTTAACACCGCCGTGCGAAAGTGTGCAAGCATTCAGAGTTTGTTGATTTTATTGTTTGGATTTTTAACATTGATTTCAGGTTCAGTGTATAGTGTTCAGCAGGCTGTGTCTGTGATTACACATTTACACTAATGGACTGCAGGCCACTGATAGAGATAAGGGGCTGTACGCTATTTATTTATTTATTTATTATTTAAGTGGGTGGCTTGGGTGTGATTTTTTTGTTGTTGTTTCGTTTTGTTTATCAACTCCTTAAACATCTGGATCCACGTCAGATTTCTTGTGCTGCGTTCCGAAACATTTTACACATGAAAAAACTGCTTTGATTTCTTTTGAAAACACTGGAAAAAAAAACATAATGAGCTACTTAGGAAAAAATATCCAGCACACTGCAAAAAATAAAAAATAAAAATAGATGGGATCAAAAAGAGGAAAAATGACCAGAAAGCTATATTTAATTTTCCTTTAATTATATGTTTAATATTGTGTTTCAGAGCAAAAACAAGAATGAAATTTTTAAATATTGGTTTTCAGGGCCGATACCAGTTATTAGTAATTAATGAGGCCGATAACAAATATTTGGAACTGATGCGCAAAAATTAAAATATTTAGAATTTGTAATTTAACAAACTCCAACATAAACTTTGTTTAAATGCCTTTAGCAAATGTTTAATCAAAACTGAAATGTTTAACATCATATACTGCAAGTTCCCAGCATCGGTTGTTTATAATTGAAATAAAAAATGAAGAAGTGAATTCACCTCCCTGAGGTTGCACAGAGTGAATGTTTCTCCCATGCTGACACTTTTTTGCACTTTTTAATTAATTAATTTTATCGGGAAGATCATTCAAATAAAATGCTGACACAGATAATATGTAAAACGCCAAATATATAAATATCGGATGATCATTTGTTGACCCCTTTGTAGGGGGGTGGGGTATTATTTTTAGATATTTTTCTTTTCACTTTTTACTAGTTTCTTGCTAAATTTTGGGCCATTTCTTGTAAAGTTGTATGTTTTTTAAAGAGGATTATGGCAATTTTGCTCAAGTTTGAAAGGGTTAATCCTCTGTTGTTGTTTACAGAGACTTTATCATACTTCAGAGAGCGTTGTTGTCGCCTTATTATTACTACTGTTATTTTTAGGACTGATCGTAAAATCACAGTAGTCTTTTATTTGAAATCTGTCAGTGCGGGTTGCACACAGTTTTTGGCTCAACAGGAAAGCTTAGTTGCTTATTTTCATCTGAAAGCAGCTGGAGATGATCCAGCCGGGCTTAAGATCAGCAGTCTGAACTGTGACTTGAATTACTGATATGTGACTGATTTTGAACACACAAACACCTCTCTAAATTTGCTTTTACAACCTCTCAGCCCGCGCTCGTGTTCTTATTTCCTGTTGGACCTGCATCAGCAGGAGTGTTTACCGTTCACAGAGATAACTGAGAGATTGACCCTTTGAAACCTGGAATCAACATCAGTTTCCTTGTGCTGCATCCAGGTGCCTTTCACAAGCTTTTTAACCCTTTAAACACCCAAGCAGATCTATTTTAAAGCATAGGGGGAAAAGGCAATAATCTTGCATTTAAAATTATATTACAGAAAGGAACACACACACACACACACACACACACACACATATATATATATATATACATATATATATATAATTGTTTTTCAGCACTTTAGATATTTTATTTTGCTTGTTTTCAGGTCATTTTCTTGGAACCTTTTCTAAAATAATTTTTTGCTGATTTTTGGGGCCATGTCTTCTTAATTTGCACGTTGCCCTCTCCACATATTTTTGAAACAAATTGGGGAGGATTATTAGATAACTCTAAAAAAAAAAATACATTATCCATAAAACTGTATTTATAAGTATAATAATTTTATATTTAAAATGATTATTTAGGCCACTTTCTTGTTCGTTTTTGACATTATTTTTAACCGCTAATTTTTGGATTTTTAAAAAAACTTTTTCACTAACTTGCTTGTCAAGTTGCTCATTGCCTTCTCCCCATATTTTTGGAAAAAAATAAAATGAGAATCTTATGACTTCCTCTCATTTCTCTGCTGTCCCTGCATGCTGTGTCCTGGGCAGCTCTTACTGAACTACCAGCGGTGGCGGAGGGACAGTCCTGACATCAGCACCTGTCTGTCTCCCTCCTCGGTGCTCGGTCTCCTCAACACAACGTACCACGCCGTCCTCCCGCAGCGGGACCACACTGGTAGCAGGGTGCTCATCTACAGGATAGGTCAGTACAGGAACAGCTTCTTCTTCTTTATCTTTGAGGTTTAACCCTTTGAAATCTGGATCAATATCAGTTTTCTTGTACTGCGTTCAAATGCATTTTGCAAATATTTAAACATTTAGCAACTTGGTTTGATTTCTCAAAAAACTTGTGGAAAAATGGCATTAGCCACTTGGCACAAAATGTCCCGCAAACTGCAGAAGATTAGTAAAAGTTTACAAGAAAATTACCATAATACTTAGCTTAAAAAGAGAGAGAGAAAAAAACATCGGAACATTTTTAAATGATGAAAGAGGAAAAATACCAAGAAAATTTGTCATTATTTTTATTATTATTAATAATAATAATAACTACCTTGTAATTAACTTGTCACTACAACAGTGGCCTGTCAGTCAGGACAGATGCGTAGCAGTGGCTATAGTACCTAGCTTTTGTCCAAATGTGGTCACTTATGGCTCCAAAAAAAACAAGATGTGACGGCAAAAATACCAAATTTGGAAACAAACCAATGGTTACATGGTTGCTTCCATTCTTCCATACAGTCAGTTTAAGGGAACCGTATATGTGTGTTTTGCAACCCACAAACTCTAGCAACAATAGAAAGCTGTTTTCAGTAAAAGAGAAAATATCTCTGATAACACAACCTGTTCGGCACCAAATGGTCGACAGACAAATATAGTTAGTAGATAAAGAGGCAGATGTTTTTCCCAGAGTTGGTGGAGACCAAAAACAGAGATTAAAGAAAGATACATTTGGACATTCATCAGGTGGGCACAATCACCACCCCAAATCTATGATAGTGTTGCTCTGTGTATTGTCTTGGTGTGAAAATCATCAATTTCAAGATGGACAAAGAGAAGGATACTGGACTGTGTCCATCACGTGGACCATTTGCTTGAGTGAAATTTGCTTGCTCAGTGCATTTGGAAAAACAGTTCTCCATCTTGGTTCACTTCAGTTGTGGCCAACTACACATGTACATTAGAGTTTTGGTCCATAGACTTTACATTGGGATGATGACAAAATTTGAATTTAAAATCTCACTTATGCAGCTCAAGGACGATAGTAGTCCAGTGAGACGTCTTGTCTTCTCTGCAGGAGAGTGGAACCCCAAAGACTGGTCAGCCTTCCAGGTGTTCAGGGTCAGCCTGATGACATCAGAGATCATCTCCACGGAGACAAAGACGCAGAGGCGGGGTCTGAAGGTCATTTTTGACCTGCAGGGGTGGAGTTTAGGCCACGCCCTGCAGATTAACCCCTCCCTCGCCAGAAAGATATCCTCTGTACTTTCGGTAAGATCGTGCCACAATACAACTTCTACTAGGTGCTACAAAGCTGGACACTTCAGTTGGTGATAGGCTTTATATGGGTCCCAGTCCACAATAATATGTTATTTGTATGCAGACGACACCCAACACTTTAAACAGGTTCTATGAAAAAAAGGAGAACTTGAGGTCTCTGCTAACCACATTCTGACAGCATGTGAAAACAGACAGGACATTAGGAAGTTAGAACAGTAACTTTCCCGTTTAAACAACACACCATTAAAGACCCACTCAGACATCTTTCTTTAAGACATAGTTGTACGCTAATTCGTTGCACAGTGGCTTGACTAGTATATTGTGTAGCTTTTTAGATTTGCCTAAATAGTCTATTAAACAGTAAGAAAGACATGTCTAATGAAAAGTTCATTTTAGCCTCAACTACCCAAAAGCAGGTAAAGGATCTGCCCCACAGACCAAATTTTTTAGTTGACAAACTTTTGAGGAGAGGTCTCAAGGCTTTTTTTTACATATTCTCCAACATAAACATTCAGAGCTATTACTATCATTATTTCTCTTGTAATTCTGTAATGGTAGGCAGTTTTGGATATCTGCTTGCACCGTCTACACAGTTAACTTTTTCTTTTTTACATTTTACAGAGTGCCTTGTACAGAATAGATTGATCCAAACATTTCTGGCTTTATTTTTCGATATTTATTTTTTGACACTATCATGCATTTTTTTGCAACCTTTGCGCCACAGCAAAGCTCTGGTGTGTTCACACACAGAAAAGGAAGCAAATTTTTGGCCTCATGTTATTGCACTAGTACAGCTGGAGTGTTTTCTTTTTAAGCATTTCAGAACCAACAATAATTATCCCTTAACAACAGTGCTCATGGTTCTGCTAGCCAACTATACAATGCATCTAACAGCTATCATGTTCAGTAGTAAAGTACAGCCAATAATTGGAATCAAGTGATGTAAACATGATAAACTTTGTTTTTCATTAAAATGCTCTTGTGTCCCTTTCTGTCATTCTGTATCCCCTCACTAAATTCATAGATTTTGCAGGTCTGTAACACAGCAAAGGAGGAGCTCTCCATGAGTTCGTTTTTCCTCAGCAGCAGTTTGTGATTTGCGGGGTGGATAATTGATCTGTCGATTCACTCAGAGCTAATCTGATCAGATCAGTGGATGAGAAGAGCAGCTGTTTGTGAGTGAATGCAAACTTTTAGACCCAGCAGAATGTATGGTCAAGTTTCACTTTCAATGCACCTTGAGGTCTGCTGTCCCATCTGTGCCCAGAGTACACGCTGCACTCTGGGTTTGAGGTGCAATGTATAACGGAATGGTATATATATTTCAAAAGTACTCCTAATGAATGTTCCAGCTCCAAAAATAGGAAATCTATTTGTGATGGCAGATGTTTTAATTGTTGCCACTAATAAACGAATGTTTGGGAAACCCTGTGCATCTTATAATAATTTGTATGTAATCACGCCGTGCGAAATACTTGCTTTGTGTTATGAACAAACCACAAGACTCATGTTGTGAAGGATTTGATTTTACTATTATTAGCGCTTGTTCTATAAACCTGAATGGCTCATCAAGTAGTGAGCTTGGTCTTTTAGTTTTTACAGCCATCCTTGTATGTGTGTTTGCGTGTTCAGGACTCTTTCCCACTGAAAGTTCGAGGAATCCATCTGGTTAACGAACCAATGCTCTTTCGGCCAGTCTTCACCATGATTCGTCCCTTTCTGCCAGAGAAGATCAAACAGAGGGTGAGCAGCTTGTTAGTCATTGGGATCGCACTACGCTGCAAAGACGCCTCTCTATTCTGAGACTCTCTTTTAAACAGACTGGAAATACTTTAATGAGTCTTTAAACTCCAGTTCACTCTCTCCACGCTGCAGATCCATATGCACGGCGCTGATTTCCAAGACACTTTGAGCGACTACTTCTCCTCGCATGTCCTGCCTCCAGAATATGGAGGGGAGGGGCCTGGGATAGAGGAGGCGTGCCAGGACTGGACCAATCAGCTGCTTCAGTCAGAGCAGTTCCTGCAGCAGATTGCCTCCCATCCAACAGGTGACATCGCCATTACTTCCGAGGACTCCTTGATCTCAGAGGAGGTGCAGACTGAGCAGCTCTCAGAGGGTTGATGTTTGGAAGCTGGATCATACATACACTCTTTTACTTTGGATCCAAACAGCCTGGCACGCACGCACGCACGCACGCACGCACGCACGCACGCACACACACACACACACACACACACACACACACACACACACACACACACACACACTGGCAGCCACTTTTGGAGCCTTAATTCTAGAATACAAAGCTTGAATATTTTTTGTGGCATAGAGAGCCGTCGTTGCGTTAAAACCTTTTAGCACTGGTCCATCTGGGTGACTGTGTTAGCTGTCTTCTTGTTACATTTTTCACTAAAATCTGAACAAAGGGACGAGTTGCATCTCAATTTAAAATATCTCTTTCAGACATGAAGAAGCTCCTGGCAATCTCACGTCCATGTTCGAAGTGCTGAGTGTGAGTCAGAACAGAGTTAGTCTAGCTCAAGAACTCAAGGCTTAAAAACGGCAGTTCACAAACCATTGGGTGACATCACCGTAGCTACACCCGATGCTGGTACCGCTCTTTGCTCTCCAGACACATTTGTTTGCCTTCTACTCAAACCTGATTGTTCAGTATTACACTGACAACAGATGGAAAACAGAATGACTCCGATGCCAAAATTTGATTCCGATTCTGTATTGATATGCAGCTGATCTGTTTAGAGAGATTAACCACGTCCTGATCACAGCTCTGCACTTAAAACACAAACATGGAAGTGGTGTCAATCTGCTTATTATCTCCTTATTTTACTCCAAAAAAGGAAGCTAATAATCATTTAGTTTCCTCAATGCTGAAGTTTTTATATGTTTTTAATACATTTTTAATTCTTGTTTTTTACGTGTTGCTAGTATCTGATAGCTGCTCAGTGTTGATAGTTTGATTAACTGAGCCAACTCTTCAGCTGTGTTATGAAATAGAGACTGGATCAACAGTTTACTATGTCAACAAGCCTACCTTATCAGATCTTTTACAGAAATGTCACTGAATGTTACTGTACGCACATGCACATTTTCAGGGATCGCTCTACTTCAGTTGTTCCATAGTTAAACATTAATAACCAACAGGCGAGTCTCTAGTGGAGCTCAGGGATGGATTGCTATGAGGAGTTATGAGCAACAGCTGCAGGACACCAGCCCACAACCAGAGGACCAAGACGCAAGACACAAACTTTCTGTACAATCCTGTGAACCCAATTTAAGTGCCACTGTAAGAATGTAATTCTTTGCAAAAATTCCTGGAGGTCAAAGAGTTTCCATAACATGGACACCATGGACAGTATCTCTGCAGCTGAGTGAACCCTGACTGTCCTCCAACTCATCACTCCTTCCACACGTTTATCATATAAGCAGCCAGACCAATCCATCCAATATCCTACTAGTTTATGATTCATTTTAACTTTGATCTTCTTACCTTTTTTTCTTTTTATTTATGAGGAAACATTTAACTATATTATGCACATATCCCACATACTCAGGTATTACGAAAAAAAATAGTGAATATGCTGTTCAAACTGTGTATAGAATATTTTTAAATTAATTTTGGCAGAACCTTGAATAGGTTTTTAATGAAGAGAATCTTAATTTGTGTATGTTGCCCCTTAAAGGAGCTCTATACAACATTTAGAGCAGAAACCTTTTGAATCCTGAGCAAATTGGTTTGATTTCTTTAAAAAACATGGGCAGAAGGCAATGTCAACTTAAGAAGAAATGACTCAAAAAATTAGCAGGGAATTGTTGTTTTTTTTAAAGTACATGAGAATATCCCTGAAAAATTAGCACCAAAAAAGATAAGAAACGTGAAAAACATAACCATTCTCTGAGTATAGAATGAAGTAACCCTTCCTGTGTGTGTGTTGTAATCTGAGCTTCTCTGTTGTTTGTTGTGGTAGACAGTCTAGCTGTGCATGCATGGCATTGCATGTTAGCTGGTTCTGGGTTAAAATGCAAAGGAGGCATAAAGAAGGGACTAAGTAACTGCTCTATAGCACGATCTCTGTGTTAAAAGGTGTAATGATACACTGAATATTGTATATAGCTCCTTTAAAAAAGAGAATGTATGTATTTCTTGGCCTGGATCTTTCTGAGAATATCCAATTATATTGACTTAAAAGTCACACAAAGGAAAGCACAACACAATATCTCAAGTCATGTTCTCATTCATTTTTAATTGTTGTAAGAAATATGATTTAAGTTTTTGTTGTTGTTTTTTTTTACTAGAAAGGCCTTATTAATTTTAAGCAAAGATCCATCCCTGTGTTTCTGTACGTTTGGTAATGAGTAGACAGGCACATTAATGGGTCGATGAAGTGCAGGGTTTAGAATGTTGTAAATAAATTGCTCTAATTCATTTTCGTGTCTGTTTCAAGTTCAGTGGAAGAGAGAAAAGAAAAAATAATGTTTTTTTTTCAGAAGAACAAAATAAGAAAAAAACAGGTTAGGCAGGTTTAATAAAAGTACAGATGAGTTTAAAAATGAGTTGAAAATCTTCAGTAATCACACTGCGGTTTTTGAAATGGGCTTTAGTTTTTAGTCCTCTGGAATCAGAGTAAGTACAAAGTGTCAGCCTTCCTTTTTTATTGCTAAAGAGAAGAATTTCAGTCTTGTCAATTTTGTTAAATAGCTTACTTTTTCAACGCATTGACAAAGTGAGTCTATTAGACTATAGTCGGAGACAGCACAAGATAGGTCTGCATGTCATCTGCGTAACTATGATAAACAACCATAGAGTCATGGAGAATTTGACCAAGAGGGAGAATGTAAAGCTTGAAGAGGAGGGGTGCCAGAACAGATCCCTGTTGGACTCCATATATCATGGCCGCTCTTTCAAAAGCAGCAGAATGTGTCATTTAGTAACAAAATGGTCTTATTTAAGTACAGAATAATCATGGGTAGATGTGGTACTCACTGTTCACATGTTAACATATCAGCTGATTCTACTGAAGTGTTGTTCTACAGGTCAATGTAACAAAGGTGAACAGATTGAGTGGTGCTCGTCAATTTGACTAACATGAGGTTCTGTTATCTCATTAGACAGTGAAGAGGGTTTAAGAACACTGTACAATGTCATACTTAATTTGCTTTTAGCACAAACATCACCTAAAAGAATATGTAGTACAAACTTTTGGCACTGGGTGTAACTTTTGGAAAATACCACCCCTTCTGTCACCGTGTAAACTGACAATGCGCAGATCCTGTAAGAGAGGTGACATCACACTATGCATGATTGTGGTATTCTTCTATGATGTCTCATCACAAACTTACACCGCCAACTACTGGCCTGACATGCGTTCTACAGTGTTTTCGTTGTTTTTGTGGATTTTGATCGTTGATTTGTGTACATGAGGATCGTCTCACAATGTTATCATATGAACGCAGAATTTTTTTTTAAACGCAAATGAAAGACTTTTCCATTTTAAGTTGGGCCACTTTCGTCTGAACATGGCCTAAAAAAACAACAACAGTAGCTTTATGAAATAAGTAGATTTGGCTTGACTGAGGCCAGCTGCAACATTAACATGCAGCTTCCATGTTACCTCTTCATGTATAATAACACTGCCTGAGCCAATTTTGGATGCATACTTACTGATAGTACTTTCATTCTTTTATACCAATGTAAGATTCTAAATGCCAGATTTCTATTAGTGACAGGGTAATTCTAAATTAGAGTAAAGCTCATTTCACTTTAAGGTCTCGTGTGTAGGGTTTAGTTGCATCTAGTGGTGAGGTGGCAGATTGCAACCAACTTAAAATTCTCCCATGTGCCAAGGGTGTATGAAAGTTACAGTGTCAGATGTGAAAACCCAAATGCCCTATTTAGAGCCAGTATTAAGTTTGCCCATTCTGTGCTAATGTAGATCATGGTGGATGCCGTGGAAGAGGACAATAGATTTATGAGGAGAACTAGATACAGCATTGGATATGGGGCTCTGTTGTTAGTTGTAAGTTATGCTGCGTTCACATGGAATCCAGCAGACAGTAGACGGCAGTAGATGGAGGGTCTTTGCACATGGCACAAAACCTGCCCTTATACAGTGTTTAGGGGGCATTATCGATGCTAGTAAGTGATTTAAGATTAAGTCACCATTGAGCACACTTGGACTAAGCAGATTTGGATGGTTAAAAACATGCTCTGCATCTGGGGTTGACTTCTTTTGTATTTTTGAAGAAAGGAAATATGACAGAAATTCAGGAGAATATTGCTGCATGAGGCCCAATAAGTCATTACTATAAAAAACCCTCTGTAATGCAGCCTTATAGAGCTGTGAGGTTTACTTCCATGAGCTTTGGTGTTTTCATGTTGTCTTCCTACTTTTGCTGTGTCTTTGTGCTCTGTACTGCACAGACCTTTGATCAGTGTGAGCAGCTCAGTAAACACATCTATCAGCCCTGCTGCGTCTAGTAAACATTATCTATCCTCCAACAAGCCCCTAATGCCTCAGATCAGTCTGCAGTGTAAGTACAACCATAGTTCACTGCTGACAAGATAAAAATAAAGAGAACACAGCAGAAACCTTCTTTCTCTGCTCCTTATTCTCGACACATTATTAGATCCAAGATCAAAATCTAAATACGTCCCTGTTTTGTACAGACTGGAAGCCATGAACTTGAAATACTGTGGGTGGTCACGACCTTTTGTTGCTGCCCTGGCTGTTGTCATTCAGTTAGTGCAGACTGTAGTTTGTTTGGCTCTGTCTGAATCCTAAATCTTAGCACAATCAAAGGCACCTCTGTAGTCAGTTTTACATACTTTACGACAGCATACAACCTGATGATATTTACAGTAAATGCTTTTTAAGTGTGTTTCCTCAATGAGAAATCTCTCTGCTAGAGTACTATATTTGTCTGTATATATACATGTATGTGTATATAATTTGAATATAACGTCTGTATTCCTGATACTTGGGGTTGTCATGGTAACCTCTTAAAAATAAAAGACTGTTTTTCCCTGCTCGGAAAAAAACCTTATTGTTTATGGACTATATTTAATCATCCAGGACTAAATCAGCCATTGACTATTCTGAAATATTTTCTTGTTGATATCCTATTTTACAAAATAAAAGTGGGTGGTTTTTTAAAAGAAACTATTGCTGTTTTTCCAGCATCTTTTTAGAAACCAAAAGTTTGCGCTTTTGTTGGAACTTATCTCTGTTTTTCCAGTGACTTTGTGGGAACCAAAAGTGGATGTCTTCTAGGAAATCATTGCTGTATTTCTAGCGTCTTTTCAGGAACCAAAAGTGGGTGTTTTTTTAGGAACCTATCACTTGGGACTGCAGCATGTTTCCTATCACCTATCACCCATGGTTTTTAGGAACAAAACTGGGTGTTTTGAGGGACCCATCACTGTGTTTCTAGGGGCTTTTTAGAAACCAAAAGTTGGCATTTTTATAGGAACCTATCTTTGTTTTTCCAGCATTTTTCTTTTAGGAAACTATCACTGGTTTTCCTTACACCTTTTATTTTCAAATCTAAAATTGGGCATTTTTATAGGAACCTACCCCTGTTTTCCCAGTGGTTTTTTAAGAACCAAAAGTGGATGGGTTTTTTTTAGGAACTTCTTGTTTTTCCCTCTGCTGTTAAGGCAATAAAAGTGGATGTTTTTGTTTTAGGAACTTTTCCCACTTTTTAGGAAATAAAAGTGGGTATTTTTTTTGGGAATTTGTTGCTGTTTTTAACCCCTAAAAGTGTGATTTGAAAAGTGCGACCTGTCACCATTTTCCAGTGGGCATAGTGGTACGAAAAACATTTTTTTACAGAAAAACCTCTGAAATTCCTGACAAGATTGTGTCCCTCCGAACCAGGTATTTTGAGCCAAAAATGATGTTTTCCTAACCATAGACAAGTGGTGTATTTTTTGTGCTTATACCTAACACTACTTAAGCCATGGTGTTGTTGAAATGTAAAGTTTCAGTGTATCTTTTACAAAATAATATGCAAAAAATAAACACATCAGTGGTTTTGCAGAGATGCATAATGTCAACATTTCTGAAGGGTTAAACTAAGAATGTTGTCTTTTCCTTATATTATACAGGATTGAACACTTCTACAGTAGATTAGCTATGGATTGTAAAAGGACTGAGAAACCCCCCAACTCATTCAGATTTTGTGTAATTCACAAATGCTTCTCACTGACTTGAAAATGCTTGTGTTGTTGACTGTCTGTCCACAGACTGAAAATCATGTGTCCCTGTCAGGTGTCAACTGCAGAAATATTTGTCTTCCATCATCTCTCCAACCACTAACATCCCCCTCAGACAACATTGCAACAGTGTTTGGTCCGGCATTACACCACCCGCATATATACACAACTCCCTGACAGAAGTGAAATGCAGCTTTTCTGTGTTTGAACAGCATCTGACATAGTTAGAAATGGTTAGAAAATATACTGATTTTTTTAATTTTAGTTTTTACATATGTATGTGTGTGTGTGTGCACGTGTGTGAGAGTGATAAATTCACATGTATTTTGTACGTTTTATAAGTGAAAACTTGGAAAAGGTGTGATTTTAGCCGAGTGCTTTCATAGTCTTAGATTAGAGAGATTATATTAGTCACTGCTGTCTGTTGATGTGATGCAAATTGACTTGATGAAATCCACGAGTTAATCAACAGCTTCCGGTGTCCACACACTTCCTCTTAAAAACACGCAGCTGAGTTTCCCTCAGTGTTTTATAAGATGGACACAATAGACACGTATCAGTACAAATAGAATTACACCAGTTCAGAGCACCGATGCTCTTTTTCATATTTTGAATGCTTGTATTATTTAATTGTTTCAAAGCAATACATTTACAGTGTTACTTATCATGTGTAAGACTTATTGCAACAGGTTCCTTCAGGTGCAGCTAGAATAGATTTTTGAGGTAATGTACGCAGATCAAAACAGCATTAGCATGAAATGAAGTGATCTCAGTAGGAAATGCTTTTGGATTTCAATTGAAAAGGTTCACAGCAATAGAAAAAATCATCTCTGTAAAATGCACACAGACTACGCATTCACAGTGGAGAATTAGCAGTCAAATTTCCCTCCGCCAAGACAAAAAAAAAATGTGCAGAAACTCTTTTTATCATATGGAATGACTAAAAAAATACCTGACTTGAGGAAAAAAATATAAAATTTTAAGATAAGATTAAGTGCACTGCAGGAAATTTGGCTGAACTGCCTCATTCTTGCCACTTTACCTAGTGAGAAGATTTATTTTTCCTGCAGAAAAGTACAATTTTCTGCTATTGTATACTTACACTCCACTAATTCAGAGGCAATAATTGTATATTTTACCCAAAATATAATCAACAAATAAATTATGATGTACTATTACAGTTAAAGATAAGCTTTGCCTTATGTGTGCTTTAAAATGCTGTATGCTTCTCTTCACGTAGATGTTGTTCTGCTGTCTAAACCTTTTAGGTCAGTTCCAAATTGGGGGATGGACCCCTCCTAGGCAGCAGAGGGAGCTAGAGGTCTGTGACTCAGCTGAGGCCTGTCACCATGGTAGAGAACCCAAACACACACACACATACACACATCCCAACACAAATTATGTCTTACAAGTTGAACAAAATAAAATTAGTTTTTTTTAGTTCTGTTGTTTTTAACAATAATAACAACAACAACAACAACAACAACAACAACAACAACAACAACAACAACAACAATAATAATAATAATTCTTTTTTTTAACTTTAAAAAGGTATGTCATTTGCTGTTAAATGGTCACTGGGTTGGCTGGACTACATGGCATAAACAACAGAAATGGGGAAAAAGTTGGAAAAACATAATGTCTGTCATTAACTAACCTGTTGAGCAAAATGCTTTATAATTCAGTGACAAAGATACCTTGCAAGGCCTCTCTGTGTAGTTAAAAGTGTAGTTTCAGACAGTAAGTGTACCTGTAGTAAAACATAAACAGTACATTTGACCTATAGTTCACTGAATACAGTACAAAGATAATATATTTGATGTTCATACTGACAGACATTATTGTTTTTTTTAAAATATATATTGAATTTGATGTCTGCAACACATTCCAAAAAGGGTTTTGACCGGGGCAACAAAGCACCTGTTTGGAACATTTCACCGGTAAACTAGTAACAGGTGATAGCATCATTATTGGGTATGAAAGGAGCATCATCGAAAGGCTCAGCTGCTCACAAGCAAGGGCGCCACAAGGTTCACCGCTTTGTGAAAAACAGTTCAACAGTTTAAGAAGATTTCTCAACGCACCATTGCAACAAATTTAGGATTTCACCATCTACAGGCCATATTATCATCAAAAGATTTTCAGAATTTGGATAAATCTCAGCTTGTAGGGGGCAAGGCTGAAAACTAACATTGAATGCCATGACCTTTGACCCCTTAGGCTGCACTACATTAACAACAGAATATTACCATGCAAAGTAAAAGCCAGATATTGACAACATTCAGAAACAGCACCACCTTCTCTGAGCTCATCTTAAATGGACTGACACAAAGTACAGTAACAGAGGAGAGGAGGCAATCAGGTTGTTACCAGCGCAAATTTCAAAAGCCAGCATCTGTGATGTTATGGAGAGGTGTTAGTGCCCATGGCATCATGGGTAACTTGCACATTAGTGAAGGCACCAAGAATGCTGAAAGCTACATACAAGTTTTGGAGCATCATATGCTGCCATCCAGACAATGTCTTTTTCAGAGACATTCTTGCTCGTTCCAATGAGACAATGAGTCACATTCTGCACGTTTTCCATCAGCGTGACTTAGTAGTAAAAGAGTGCAGCTACTAGATTATGAAGCGCACATTATGACAACACACTGCAGGGCAACTGAAGTTGTACATCAAGAATGGGAAAGAAATTCAATTTCAAAAGTTCAACAATTAGTGTCCTCAGTTTTAACACACTTATAGAGTGATGTTAAAAGAAAATATGTTGTAACACAATAGGAAACATGCTGCAGTCCCAACTTGTTTTGAAACATATCGCAGGCATCAAATTCAGAATAAGTAAATAAATAGTAAATAAATATTTTATATCGATCCGCCTGTCGGTCTCCCGTTCCATCCTTCCCTCACTCGTGAACAAGACCCCGAGGTACTTAAACTCCTCCACTTGGGGCAGGACTTCGTCCCCGATCCGGAGGGGGCACGCCACCCTTTTCCGGCTGAGAACCATGGTCTCGGATTTGGAGGTGCTGATTCTCATCCCAGCCGCTTCACACTCGGCTGCGAACCAATCCAGTGAGAGCTGAAGGTCACGGCCCGATGAAGCCAACAGGACCACATCATCTGCAAAGAGCAGGGACCCAATCCTGAGGTCACCAAACCGGACCCCCTCAACACCCTGACTGCGCCTAGAAATTCTGTCCATAAAAGTTACGAACAGAATCGGTGACAAAGGGCAGCCCTGGCGGAGTCCAACCCTCACCAGAAACGAGTTCGACTTACTGCCGGCAATGCGGACCAAGCTCCGGCACCGGTCATACAGGGAACGGAAAGCCCGTATCAGGGAGTCCGAAACCCCATATTCCCGGAGAACCCCCCACAGGACTCCCCGAGGGACACGGTCAAATGCCTTCTCCAAGTCCACAAAGCACATGTGGACTGGTTGGGCAAACTCCCACGCACCCTCAAGGATCCTGCCAAGGCTCCAGAGCTGGTCCACAGTTCCACGACCGGGGCAAAAACCGCATTGCTCCTCCTGAATCCGGGGTTCGACTATCCGGCGGACCCTCCTCTCTAGTACCCCCGATTAGACCTTACCAGGGAGGCTGAGGAGTGTGATCCCCCTGTAGTTGGAACACACCCTCTGGTCCCCCTTCTTAAAAAGAGGGACCACCACCCCGGTCTGCCAGTCCAAGGGCACTGCCCCCGATGTCCACGCAATGTTGCAGAGTCGCGTCAGCAACGACAGCCCCACAACATCCAGGGCCTTGAGGAACTCCGGGCGGACCTCGTCCACCCCCGGGGCCCTGCCACCGAGGAGCTTTTTGACCACCTCGCTAACCTCAGCCCCAGAGATAGAGGAGCCCACCCCCGAGTCCCCAGGCCCTGCTTCCCCAACGGAAGGCGTGTCGGTGGGATTGAGGAGGTCTTCGAAGTATTCCTTCCACCGCTCCACAACGTCCCGAGTCGAGGTCAGCAGCGCCCCGTCGCCACCATACACAGTGTTGACGGAGTACTGCTTCCCCCTCCTGAGATGCTGGATGGTGGTCCAGAACCTCTTCGAAGCCGTCCGGAAGTCGTTTTCCATGGCCTCGCCGAACTCCTCCCACGCCCGGGTTTTTGCCTCGGCGACTGCCGCCGCCTCACTCCGCTTGGCCAGTCAGTACCTGTCTGCTGCCTCCGGAGTCCCACAGGCCAAGAAGGCCCGATAGGACTCCTTCTTCAGCTTGACGGCACCCCTTTCCGCCAGTGTCCACCAGCGGGTTCGGGTGTTGCCGCCCCGACAGGCACCGACCACCTTACGGCCACAGCACCGGTCGGCCGCCTCAGCAATGGAGGCACGGAACATGGCCCACTCGGACTCAATGTCCCCCGCCTCCTCCGGGACATGGTCGAAGCTCTCCCGGAGGTGGGAGTTGAAGCTCCTTCTGACGGGAGACTCTGCCAGACGTTCCCAGCAGACCCTCACAATGTGTTTGGGTCTGCCAGGTCTGACCGGCGTCCTCCCCCACCATCGGAGCCAACTCACCACCAGGTGGTGATTGGTTGACAGCTCCGCCCCTCTCTTCACCCGAGTGTCCAAGACATACGACCGCAAGTCCAACGATACGACTACAAAGTCGATCATTGAACTGCGGCCTAGGATGTCCTGATGCCAAGTACGCATATGGACACCCTTATGCTTGAACATGGTGTTCGTTATGGACAATCTGTGGCGAGCACAGAAGTCCAATAACAAAACACCACTCGGGTTCAGATTGGGGGGGCCATTCCTCCCGATCACGCCCCTCCAGGTCTCACTGTCGTTGCCAACGTTGAAGTCCCCCAGCAGAACGAGGGAGTCCCCAGAAGGAGCACTCTCCAGCATCCCCTCTAAGGACTCCAAAAAGGTGGATACTCTGAACTGCTGTTTGGACCATAGGCACAAACAACAGTCAGGATCCGTCCCCCAACCCAAAGGCGGAGGGAGGCTACCCTCTCATTCACCGGGGTAAACTCCAACGTACAGGCACCGAGCTGGGGGGTAATAAGTATTGCCACCCCCGCCCGGCGCCTCTCACCAGTGGCAACTCCAGAGTGGAAGAGAGTCCATCCCCTCTCGAGAAGACTGGTTCCGGAGCCCAAGCCATGCGTCGAGGTGAGGCCGACTATATCTAGTCAGAACTTCTCAACCTCGCGCACCAGCTCAGGCTCCTTCCCCACCAGAGAGGTGACATTCTACGTCCCCAGAGCTAGCTTCTGCAGCTGAGGATCGGACCGCCAAGGTCCCCACCTTCGGCTGCCGCCCAGCTCACATTGCACCCGACCCTACGGCCCCTCCTACGGGTGGTGAGCCCACGGGAAGGAGGTCCCATGTCACCTCTTCGGGCTGTGCCCGGCCGGGCCCCATGGGTAAAGGCCCGGTCACCAGGCGCTCACCATCGAGCCCCACCCCCAGGCCTGGCTCCAGGGGGGGGCCCCGGTGACCCACGTCCGGGAGAGGGGAACTCCGGACCATTGGTTGTCATCATAAGGGTCTTGTGAGCTACACTATATCTAATAGTGTAGTGTCTGGTCCCTCCCCTAGGACCTGTTTGCCATGGGTGACCCTACCAGGGGCATGAAGCCCCCGACAACTGAGCTCCTAGGATCACTGGGACACGCAAACCCCTCCACCACGATAAGGTGGTAGCTCAGGGAGGGAATGCGGACTCTGCACCGGTCTGTCGTGGTGAAGAGGGAGCTGAGCCGTAAGGCAAAGCTCTCGATTTACCGGTCGATCTTTGTTCCTACCCTCACCTATGGTCACGAGCTTTGGGTAGTGACCGAAAGAACAAGATCGCGGGTACAAGCGGCCGAAATGAGTTTCCTCCGTAGGGTGGCTGGGCTCTCCCTTAGAGATAGGGTGAGAAGCTCGGTCATCCGGGAGGAGCTCGGAGTAGAGTCGCTGCTCCTCCGCGTTGAGAAGAGCCAGATGAGGTGGCTCGGGCATCTAATTAGGATGCCTCCAGGACGCCTCCCTGGTGAGGTGTTCAGGGCACGTCCCACCGGTAGGAGGCCCCGGGGAAGACCCAGGACACGCTGGAGAGACTACGTCTCACAGCTGGCCTGGGAACGCCTCGGGGTCCCCCGGGAAGAGCTGAACGAAGTGGCCGGGGAGAGGGAAGTCTGGGTTTCCCTGCTTAGGCTGCTGCCCCCGCGACCCGACCTCGGATAAGCGGAAGAAAATGGATGGATGGATGGATGGAATATTTTATATCCATAGTGCATTTAATATAGGTCAAAAGGATTTGCAAATCAGTGCATTATGTTTTTTTCTTTTGTTGCTGTTATTGGTTTTTTTTTATGTGTTTCTGTTTTTAACACAGTGTCCCAACTCTTTTAGAATTGGGCTTGTACCTCTTGTACAGTAATCTGCCTTTGTTGCTGCCTTTTCTCTGATTATTCTTGTGTCAGGAAGGAAACTCCAGCGCAGGAACAGGAGAGGTTGATGCATTTCCTGTCAAAGTTTAGCCAACATAAAGACATAAAGCTACGCACTGTCATTTGATTATAGTCTGCAGGATCCTTGCTGAAACTGTTGGTAATTACACACAATAATGAAAGCTAATGTAGTAGCCTGCTAACACATCACTGAGATTCAGACAGGAGAGGCCATACAATGTAAAATATGATAAATTGATTTTACTTTGAAAAATCTTAGGAAACCAATTGCCCTGAAAATTTTGAGTAAATATAATTATTAAATTTAATTTGTTAACATTTTAGCATTTTTAATTTTAAAGTTTAAAGTCTAGTCATACTTACTTAATTTTGTGAAGTTGCTGCAACTGAAATGTGACAAATTAATTAAAGCAATCTTTCTAAGTTTTGGCAACTTTAGTAAACCAAATTTACTGTGCTATATCTGTATTCCGCTGGTTAAAAACTTGTCAATAATGTACATTTTCTAAATCATGTTAACAAACAGAACTTGCAGATCTCTTAATTTCATCACTGGCAAACTCATCTTTGTCATAATCAAGTTAACCCTTTGAAACCTGGATTGACAGCTGCGTTCACACGACTATTACAAGTTATTTAACCCTTTAAAACATGAGCAATTTGGTTTGATTTATTTCAAATGTATGGGGGAAAAGGCAATGAGCAACTGTTCAAAATAAATAAATAAATAAATAGATGCCACAAATTGCAAGAAATTAGTAAAAGGTGACAAGAAAATATTGTGAAAATTAGGTTGTTTTTTTTTTTTAAGGGGAACATTTATAAAAATATTTTTTAAAAAGTGAAAATTTTCCAGAAAGCTATATTTATAATTATTAGAATTATATGTTTTAGTTATGTAACAGAAGTAAATTAATCCTTGTTTTTTTTTCAACTCCTTTTTCCAGGTCACTTTTTGTGTGTTTTTGATTTTACTTTTCTTTTTTCTCCTTCTTCTTCTTCCTCTTCTTCTTCTTCATCTTCTTCTAATTTTCTTGTAACTTCTTACTAATTTCTTGTTAACTATTTGGGTCATGTGTTATTAAGTTGCTAATTGCCTTCTCTGCGTGTCGTTGAAAGAAATTAAATCACTTTGCTCAGGTGTCAAAGGGTTAAGTCAGACTAACTTGGTTTACTGAAGTTGCTAACACTTAGAATTTGGTCATTTCAACTGTTATTTTGAAGTTGTTACAACTTCACAAAATTGAGCAAATATAGCTACATTTTAAGTAAAGGTTTTTTTTATTATATAAAGTAAATCTAAACAGAAACGTAAAAGTAAAGTAAACATAAATTAAGATTAATAATTACATTTACTTTCCTTTTTAAGGCAGTTGGTTTCCAAGATTATTTTGGCTAAGATCAACTTGTCCGATTTTACAGCTCAGCTATGCCCCTAAAGCTGTTCACATAATTGCAAATGAGAGCGTTTATTTATCTCAGTGAGACTATAAAGACATGTCCACCAGCCCAGACACTTTTCTCAAGCTGCAGTTGTCCTTCCCACAGCACTCTACCCTTTGCCCCACAGATACTGCACCCAGGCCCGATCCATCACTGAGCAGATATGAACACACAAAGTAATAAACCTGTGCTGCTTTAAGCTTCCTAACTGATCTAAGGCTATTTACACCAGCTGTTATCATGCATCCTTGGTGATGTGATCACAGGAGGACAGCTCTTACTCTGTCTGTTCACACCTGGAACTATATGCGTCTTCACATGCTTCTTGAGTGACCACTTGTGATCGGATCTCACTTCCTGCTCCACATGCAAATACACAAACATCATTTACATTTACCAATTGTTGTTTTTAAATGGCATGAAGTTCTATTGTGTTAAACTGCTGCATCAGTGTGAGCTCCACTCTGGGGACAGCTGGTGAGAGTTCCCTTCACACACACAGTGGGCACATCCCAAGTCTCGGAAATTGCATCCACGTTTCCTTCACCTGTGTCTTTACCTTGCTCCCTGGGCCACGTTTAGACAAGAATGGCACCATTAGATATGGAAAAGTCTTTCCTACGTTTAAAAAACAAAATCTGTGTTCATATCATAACATTGTGCACATTTACAGGCTGACAAGGGGTGGAGTTTTCAAAAAATTACACTCTGGAACCCACGTTTCAAAAGATTGCGTTTTCGGGCCCCCAAAATGGTGTGGTGGTGTGAATGAGAGGCCAAACCACAGCAAAAGTTTAATGTTCTGTGAAGAAATGTTGCCATGTATTGTGTTCCTAATTCACACCTGTACTTCACAGCTGTCCATGTCTGATCTGATCACAGAAGACACATGTTAATGCCAGGTGTAAACAGGCCCTGTGGGTCACAACACAAATGGCTGTTTATCTGCACACAGTGTTATCAGCAGGAGTGTGTGCGTTCTGTCTGTGCTCTGTAGTTACTGTGTCCGTGTTACATCACAGTTCATAGATAAATGCAGGAAGCCTCTACGCTATTACAACATTTTTAGAACATTTCAAAAGCAATCACATATTTAGTTAATGGCAAAAAGGTTGATAATTAAAATAAAAATTAGTTTAATCCAAAAATAATTAAAAAGTCAGTGCTGACTTAAAGCGTGTGCTGGGATGCAAGCAGTTATTGATGTTAAGGTTGAGCTTGCATTGTCATTATCATGTGCAATGACCTGAGTGTTTCACCAGTGTGTTGGTTTCATTAACATTAACATGAAGTTAGAATTATTGTTAGTCAAACTAAAACTGGACTTTTAATACAATAATAACAGGGACATTGGAGGGTTTCTGGTTATAAAATCAACAACCTGAAATCCTCCTTAATGCTTTCCATGCATTCGACACTTAAGAACAGTGGATACTTTTGATTATTTATGCATCCATATTGTTCCTGAATTAGAAGATATAGCAAATGTCAACTATAGTCCAATGATGGCATTTATTTATAAAGCAGCTGAGAAATTGGTCAAGTCTTCTGATATCCCTGATTGGTAGGAATAATATACTTAAAATGAATATCCTCCCTAAGTTTTCATACCAGAATATACCCTTGCAGCCTCCACCAGATTTTTTTCCCTAGAATGAAGGAAATGTTTAGTCATTTCTTATGGAATAATAGATGCTCAAGGCTTAGTTTGTCTCTCCTATACCAGCCTTATGACAGGGGAGGGCTATAGTGTCCTAATATGTTGTTATATTACTGGGAAGCCCAATTAAGAACATTAATGTTTTATCACTCTACAGACGAGTCCTTAACATGGAGGGATATTGAATTACACTCTTTAATGCTCCCATTTCCCACTTATTTATACTCAGATGAACCCAACAAACTCAAAAGGATCTCATCTAATCCTTTAGTCAAAAATATGATTGAGATCTGGCTTAAAGTTAGGAAATATTTAAAAGATGTATCTCTTTTCTCCTGCTTCAGCCCAATTTGGGGTAATATTTTTTAAGCCATGCAGAGCTGATGCTGGTTTTAAATTATGGGCCAATAGAGTGGTTAAACAAATAAAAGATGTCTTTGGTAGGAATGGGAATATCTTAGCATTGAGGAGCTGATAAATAAGTTCAGCATCCCCCGTAAACATTTTTTTTTTTTTTTAAATATCTTCAATTAAGGAGCGTTGTTAGGGCTAACAGAGATCAGTCCATGTTGTGTCCCCCAATGTCTCTTTTAGAAAAAAGTCTTTAAAAAATGCATTTGGTAGGGGTATCGTTTTTTAATTTTATGCCCTGTTGTCGGCTCATTCCCTGGACTCCTCTGACTCTAAACTTTCATGGAAAACAGACCTGCAGGAGGAACTAACATGGGATCAGTGGCGTAGAGCATGCAAAGCAGCCCAAACACAGACAGGTGATACTCGCTTAAAACTTCTACAGTTCACTTATTTGATGAGAGTGTATATCACATGTGAAAAACACACCTGATTTATGCACCAGATGCAGTGAAGATACGGGTACACTTTTCCATAGCTTTTGGTCCTGTCCAAGAGTTGGGGAGTTTTGGGAAGAGGTTAAATCAACAATTTAAATCAACAGGAGAATTTATCAATTAGACTAGAATAGGAGCCATTTTTTTTACTTGGTCTTAACCCGGAGGGGCACAACATAAAACATCAGGAAGGAATTTTTCTGCTCTGCTCTGCTATGTGCTTATTACAGGCAAAGAGGGTGATTGCCTTAACATGGAAAACGATGGGCAAACCGTGTATTGCACAGTGGTTTAAGGAATTAGCTCTGTGCCTACCCCTGGAAAGAATTACGTGCACTGTTAAGAATATATAAGAGGTATTTCAAAAAGTATGGGGATGTTATATACACTACATTTAGAACAATGATTTGTCTCACCTAATGAACGGACCTGGAGCAGAATAATTATACCCTCGACATGATCATGTCCATCTACTGCACATTCATGGACTTATTTGCATTATTCGAGTGAGCGCTCATGGACTCATGCTTTTGTTGAATGTGATCCTTTGGCCGCCATGTTTGTTGTGTTTGTGTGTCAATTCAATAAACATATTGATGAAAAAAAACTGGACTTTTAAATCTAATTTCTCGAAATTGCGCTAACACACCCAGATAATCTTAATGGAAGTCGAGCTGTTCAATCATGTACACACCTCAGTCAGACTATCTGGACTAGCTGTTCTGCGTGTGCTCCTAGTCGCTGCACTGGCGTCTCTGAGTGGTTAGGGATAAGGACTGTTCATTATGAGGGGGTAAGTGGTGGTGCAAAACAGGCCAGTTTTTTTGTTTTTTTTTAAGCACTGAGGAGGGACTTTTGGCTTAGGTGAAGGACATACAACTTGAAAAGGTAGTATTGTATATTTATTTAAATATTTATTTTAAATTTGAAAAAGTCACACCCCAGCCACCCCACATAAATAAAGTACAGTCCCTAAGCAATGTCCTGCTGTGGACAGCAGCAAGACATATTTTAGCCAGCGAAAAAAAAAAATCAATATCATTTTAAATGTGCACTATATTTGAATATTGGCCTTTCCCAGCAGCTGCGACAGCTCAGCTGTTCAGTGGAGTAAAATGATTCTCAGTGGAGTCTGCTGTTTTTGATATAACTGTGATATATAAGTGATGAAAATATTCTAAATATAGCATAACATTAAATGGATATTAACTTTTTTGGTGGCTTGAAACTAATCAATGAAGGCAGAGTTTGCTCAGGCTGTTTGATCATATATACATAACGCAGTGGTTTTATATCTTGAAATTATTGTAAATAAACTGTTATGATTGTGATTCATTATATATATACTTACATATATACATATACACACACACGCACATATATATATATATATACATACACACACACACACACACACACACATATATATATATAATGAATCACAATCATAACAGAAAAAAATGCTACTACAGCAAGTGCTTGCAAGTGAAAGAGAAAGGCCCATATACAGTATATATATGCACATCACCGGCACTGCTGCTGGTCATACAGCACATCCACACCATAAAATTGCACTCAAACCTGTATAAATGTGAATTTCAATGTAAATATCAATATATATCTTGCACTCCAACCATTCTTGTATATACTTTAATTCCATGGTTCTGTTTCTTGCACTGTTACACTGTTAGTTGTGTTACTTGTTTTGTTTTGCACTGTAAGACTCGTACTTTTTATATTTTATATTTTATATTTTATATTTGTATCTTCTATTTTATCTGTTTTCTTTTTCTATATTTATGTTGCACCAACCCACCAGAACAAATTCCTCGTATTGTGTTAACTATACCTGGCAATAAATCTTTTTCTGATTCTGATTCTGATTCTGATATCATAGACTGTATAAATAATTTGGCTTATAGCAACTAGCTGAAAGGGAGCATTTCTGCACCTGCTATGGTGGAGTCAGACATAAATCTGTCAATAAAGGTATTCTCCCCCAGAGCTTGTATACTAGGACAAGGACAGGAATCCAGTTAAATGGCCAAATCGAGCTGTAACCATAGTTCAGCTTAACTGTGCATGGACACGTAACAACAGTGGTACCAGAACATCCTGTATTAAAAAAAGCCATTACATTTCCTCTTAAACATAAAACCCAAACTGATCATTGAGTATTATTTAAACTATAGGAGACAAAATACAATCGTGGCATTTGTAACTCCCTAAAATAAAGCCAGTACAGGAGGCAGGCAGGGGTTTCTATCATCACAGTTAACTTGTGAGTGAAACTACATACACTCCTTACAAACATCCACACCCAACAATCATGCAAATGAATTTCTATTCAGGTGATTAGATCAGTCACAATTAAAAAGCCCTACTCCATACAGCGATTGGGTTAATTCACAGCTCTCCTTATTCACTCAACCACACACACAGTATGTGAGAACAGCACACACCCTTCTCCAAACACACACCCTGGGGGCTGTGATGTTTACGGGCTGACCAAATGTGAGATACCTCTGTGAGATAATCAGATGGTCAGTGCTCTGCAGGAGGGCACGTGGTGTGGAGAGTTTTGCAGCTAGTGGTGAATTTTGTAAAAGTGCAAACAATTTCACCTTTGCTTATACATAATAGGCCTACATATATGCTGTTAGTCTTAAGGGCCTAATTACGATGATATTGGTTTTGATGGCTGGTCAGCAGGTCGTCAGCATACTGTTTGTATTGTCTGTTTGAGGGTACCTCAGTGAATGAACATTAACAAAATCATTGTATAGTACTGGCTTTCTAAACCTTTTCCATTTGTTGTTGCGTTGCTCATTGCCATCTTCCCATGTTTTTGAAAGAAATCAAGCATGTTTGCTCATGTATCAAAAGGTTAACCAATAAAATAGAGTTTGGCTGCTGAATAAGGATATGATCAACAGCAGATTACAGATGTCTCATGTGTCTCATTGTCGCGGTAGGAAAAGCACAGATGCAAATACTTTATTTTTGCAGAGTTTTCATTTCCAGGTTCGGTTTCAGGGTTCTTTCATCATGCATCACTCATGATATAATTAACACATGTCAGTCCAATGATGAGAGTTCAACATACGTGCAATGAAAAGACCTACTGGCTACATATTTTAGTTCATCCAGTACATGGCACATGAATTCATGAAATAACCCATTAAAACCTGAGTAAACAAGCTGGATTTCTTTCAAAGGTATGGGCAGAGAGCAGCAAGCACAAGGAATTGCTAAAACAAACTGCGTAAAAAACAGTAAAAAGTTGCTTTAAATTAACCTGAAAATAATAATTCAAGCCCATAGTTATTGAAGTATAGAAGAAGTCTAATTATATAACTATAAAGATCTACAGTTTTTAAGCCATTTTTGCAATTAGCAATTATGTTTTGCTTCTCCCCCATCTTTTCTTCCTTTATAAGATATCAAACCAAGTTTAGAAGGTTAAATTCTCATCTGAGCATCTGAATGCAACACAGCAAAACTGATGTCAAGCCAGATGTAAAGGGCTAAAAGTCCATGCATGCAATAATAGAAACTGAAGTAGTTCTGACAGTAAATTCTGCACTTACAGGAAAACTTTTCAAACTTGTTTTTACCCTGTTTTTGAATGCAAATTCAATGCAACGTTGTGTATCATTCAGATTTTGGTTATTTATATGCATACCCATATCCCAAAAGAAAATTAACGGATATTTGAAAGCATTTTTTTGACTGTATTACATATCTGTCAGTTGTGTCTGAGTTGAGAATTTTGGGATTTAAATAGCAGGAGGTGTGGATGGGGCAGCAGCACGTTGTCAGGTCTACCATCTTGCCACGTTCCAGAGGAGCGGAGGGGGCGGGGCAAAGATAAGACTATCCACACGGTTGAATAAGCTCAACGCCTCTCGAATTCCATTGGTCTGACACTCCTTCTGCTCCGCCTTTGTTTGTGTGACGCGTCTCTCATTGGTTCAGATGGCTGTCAGTCCGAAGGTGGACGGGGTGTTTCTGAGTTTTATCAGGCAGGAGAGAAAATTTGATTTCTTTTCACTGGTAGAAGTACAGTGTCCGGCCGCTGCTCTTTACTCTTCTGTCAGAGCTCTACCAGCCCTCCTGACTCGCCATGGCTTCAAAGAAAAATGCGAAAGTGCACGTGAAATCCAAAGGTGCGTAGCCGCTTTTGTTTTCTGTCTCTTTCTGTGCTGGGTTTGCAGTGGCGGGATGATGCGTCGCAGATTTCACTGGCAGGCCTTCCAAAGTTAATCGGGTGTCAAGCTGTTATTTCATTCAGGGCCCTGCTCCTGGGTACGAACTAGCGTTAGCTTATTTTAGCTTTAAAATATTGTCGACGTTGCTCGTGCAAGTGACGGGGTTTAACCGTGGGTTTGTAGGGCACGTGAACACGTATTTTAACACATTATTCGTCGTATAAATGCGTCAACACTACGTCGCGTTGGTCTTTTAAAGCACAGGGCTTACGACGTCGTCACAAACGATAGTTACCAAGGCTAGCTCTGCCATTTTAAATATTTATTTACCATACGCAATAAAAGCTCGCGACGTTTCTCGCAACACCACGTAATGTTTCCCTCAGCATCGTTGCGCTAATATTGCAGGGTAGGCACACACCAGCTGTTTATCCGGTGTCCAGGCTGGTTGGCCATGGCGACTCCCACTCGTGGGATTACGGTGAACACCGGCTTGCACGAGAGGGATAACGCTAGCTTCTCGTGCGGGTTTAAAGCTCTTTTCCCCCAGCCTTTAGGCTACATAGCTTAGCACAGAAATGTAGGCCCAGATTCTTTGGTTAGAGAAGCAGAGTTGTGCCAGCTTTGCGAGTTATTGTGTGCACCCTGGGGCGCCACGCACCCCGCCCCCATTTCAGTCGAGTCACCCTTCCAAATGCTCACGTGTCAATGTGAGAAGCTGGGGGGGTGGGGTCATACGTGGCTCGTGGGGGTCTCCATCGCACCCCATACTCAAAACTCTTACTCGGCGTTGTTGTGTTGGCTCTCGAGTAGAACAGCGCGCGCGGTTCCTTTTAAAATGTCGAGTAATACTGCATGGATATTTGACGAAATGGCACGCGACGTTACTTTTTTAAATAATTAAATAAATTGCTTGTTTGTTAAAAATACTCAAAAACGCTATAACGGTGCTAAAGCTAACGGTGAAGAGTACTTTGGCTACTTGGATACAGCGTACAGCGAATTTACGTAATGTTATATAAATTCTCCCCACACTGTACTAAGTGTACTGATGCTCGGGTCAGGAGTAACTTTGATCCCATGTTGTGTATTCATACAAACTATAAGAGGCAAGTAGTGAACTTTGGGTACACTCTGTCCTATACCGACTTCACTACCCCCATAGTGCATCTGAATAGGATGCTATCCAGAAATACTACATACTATTACTAGTTACCACATGAGTCATATTTCACATATATGATACGTAAGGTTGTTTGTTAAAGCTTTTCGGCTGCTTTTGTTGAGATGCAGCGTGCGATGTACAACTTTCCACGTGAAACGATGGCAAACAGGAAAAAAAAAACCAAACACTGCTGCATTGTTCGTGTTGTTTTCCATATGATTGGAGTTTGATCTGAAGAGTTCCTAATATTATGCAGTTGCAGATCAAAGGGCATTTTAGCGTTAGAATAGACCAAGGAACAAAATGTTCAGTTTTCTTTTTTTTTCCTAACCCCGCCCACCACAGTCCCAATGCATGCAGGCTGTATGGCTCAACGGTCTGTGCTGGTGAAATGAAACATACTGCCAGTACAAAGGATTTAACATATGCAGGAAGGAATAGATACATTGTCCGAGGTTGTGGTTTATTGAATTAAATTCAGATGATTTAACTCAGTGGTTTCCAACTGGTTGATCACACGTCCATTTTAAATGTACCACAACTGAGTTGTGAATGTGTTGATTTTTTTGTCGAAATTAACTTAGTCTAAGTTCAGCTCTACAAAGGGCCCCAATTATCATGTAAACATGTTTTTTTTTATCAGTACAGCAACTCTATTATTGCTCTGTTCTTGGGATTACTTGGTCTTTTAACATGATGTGCCTTTTAGTGTTTTGATGTCACTAGACTTGAAGCAGTGATATGCAGATTTGGGGTTGCTGTGCTGTTTATTGACCAATTTTGTAATATGCTCCTGTGTGTACCTTGTGTCTGGACCAGTTTGGAATCACTGATTTAACTTATGAGGCCACCATTCATTCCATTGATGCATGGCCTCTATGGCCAGATGTTTCTTTCTTTCAAAGAAAAAAATGCTACTACACCAAGTGCTTGCAAATGAAAGAGGAAGGCCCATGCACTTGCCTGTATTTATTTGAGTGACATCACATGAGCACACACTGAAAGTGGCTTATCAAATATTGATTTTGGCTTACAGCCAGCATGTTAGGAGAGTGTAAACAGTGAATTTGTCAGGTGTTTTGAACACTCTGCTCAATTGTTCAGAGACATTCAGTCTGAAATATCTCAAGATGTGCTGATCATACTCACTGAACAATTAACGTGGAACGCATGTTAAATAAATGTCCATTGCACATGTGTTTAGACATTTAGATTTGTTTGATTTTAGATGTTAAATTTTGGTAATTCAAGGTTGAAAAGTTTAGTAGATGTCTAATCTTAGTTTAGATGAAAGAGTAAACATAATCTGTGTATGACAAAAAATAAACATTCATTATGTAAACACAGGGATGTGGTACTCTTGTTAATTATTTACAGGGTTTTATGTATTTAAATATATCTTTAATGAATAATTTAATAATTTAAATGGTCTAAATTGGGGATATGTAGCTTATAAAACATGGTCTATGGAGAGTTAAACCTAAGAGACAATGTTTAAATGATGTCTATTGCCCAGTGGGTATGGTGAGTGAATCATGCATCTGTGGGATTACATGTGGGTATTTGTTATCATTTGTTGATATATTTTCACCTCACTGAAATCTTACTTTCATAATCTGTGTACCCCTCGTTCAGTCCTTGTTCATTCATAAACCAGCAAACAGAAGCAACTGCAGTGCTGTTTTAACCTGGTCTTACCTTAGCTAATTGTCAAATATTGTATTAATTAAAGAGCCAGCAGAGGGTGGAACTCTCAGAAGTAACTTTTTTTTTTGTAATTTCTTAACAAAAGCTCTCACTCTGTGGTTAATGAAAAATATAGTAAAATCTCAGAGTAGTAAGAATTTGTGACTCTTCTTCTTTTGATATAAAAAGGAACATTCCTAATTCTGTAAACTGCTTATTTATTACCAAAGCATTTCTATCAGTTATACAGACACAATATGAATGTGTTGACTTTCATGTTTATTTAAATGTGCTGGTGCTCCTGGAATTGTTGGTTGGGTGCACCAGTGCTACTAATGAAAGTCATTGTGGAACCCTGTAATCTGAAGTGCTTTCTTTGTGACTTTTACCCACCTGAATGAATAAATATAAAAACCTAAAAGATGAACAATGAACAAATGAATACACACTTAAGCTCACTGCGTCACATTAACAACAGAAGAATGAAAGCATGTCACGTATTGCTGTGTTTAAAAAGAACAGCTCATAGAAAGGTTGCAGAGGAATGCATGTGGATTTTCATTTGGACTGTCAGAAAGTGCATTTCAAAACTCTGTGCAAAAAATGCAAACCAAAAGCATAGAATTAAGATGTACAAATGCCCTTTCCATTCACACATCAAAAACTTGTCCACACATGCCTGCTCCAAGCCTGTAAATATAAGAAAGATATTCACTACTTTTACATTTCATTTGTGTGGAAAATAAATGAGTTCACAGATATTTTCTTAATTGGGGTATTTTTTGTATTTGCGGATTTGTTTTTTGAGTTTACAATTCTTTTTTTTCTTCTTATTTTTTAAGATGTTTTATGATTACATATAACACACTTACACATGGATTGTCGATCTAGTCACCTGAATAATAAATCAGAGTTAGGGCTTTTCTTATGACAAGACAAAGAGGTTACTGTCTGAGAGTTCTGGCCCTCCCCTCGCCCTTGTTTATTTGACTATCTGGGAAGGTAAAAAGAGAAAGCAAAACAAAAAGAAGCACTGCAGTAACTTTGTTTACTGCTTAAAGAAAGAAAAATGATTGAAATTTAGGTTTACAGATTCTTTTTTATTTCACCTAGTCACCTTTTTGTTTTTCCCCTTGTTTGTCATGCGTTCTTCTCACTTTTTCTACATGATGCATCCATTTCAGTCCCTCAGGCCTCCTCCTCCCTTCTCCAAAGGGCTGGGAGTTGATGAAGTATGCCCAGCTGAAAGGGTAAAAGCTACGTCTGTTCCTCTGGGACTGATGTCTGAAGTGTGTTGTGTTCTTTGCATGTGCAGAGTGTGTTAAAAACTAAATCTTTCAGATAGAAACATCGTCATGTTCTGGCCTGGTTCTGCACAAGTTCAGTATCCTCTTCTAACTGTTTCTAGTTATGAAAAAGATCTTGATGATTATTTGTGTGAGGATTTGGTGACAATGTGACATACTAGATTAATTCTGTTGTTGTTTTGTAATTGTTATTGAGCTGTACTGCCATACACCGCTTACAGACTGGGATGGGGGAATTTCTGATACATCTGAGGAGTGCTGATATTTTTTCCTCTAGTTTTTTAAAACGTTTAATAAATTTTAATTTAATACATATAAATACTGTGTTGCAAGACTTGAATACAGTGTGCATGGTGATAGCAAGGTGTGAGATTAATTATTAAATGAAACTCAGTGGCACTGTGATACTTTCCTATAGTTAAAAGTATGGAATGATGGAATGATCCATGTGTCTCATTTAGCATTGCAACCTAATATGTAGCCACCCATTTGCTTTGCTTTAGTGAAATTCTTTTAGAAAAAATCTGGTCCAGTGTTGGAAAGTTGGATAAAATGTAACAAAAAACGACTGAGCTAATGTGTCTCATTTTTCTATGAATGCACAGGTACAGGCTAGGGTTGACTAGAATACTCAGATGAAATGAGTATGGACAGTGTTCTTTATAGGAGTTGCAGTTGATTGAACAGATGCAGATAATTGTGCTGGCCTACTCGCTCATACTAGTACAGAAAGTTACTGGTAATGTGCCAGTATCTTATTCACTATAAAAGTAGAGTGATTCACAGTGGGAATTCTTTTTGTACTTTTAGTATACATAAAGTGCCAGACGTCCTAGCTAAGCCCCTAATTCCCTAAAATCCTTGGAACATCACAAACTCATTGAAATGTTCAAAATCCCATAGCCGTTCTGAAAACCTGGAAACATCATAACATCCTGGAAATATCCTAAAGCCCTGAAATGTCCTTAAATCCCTAAAATGGTCAAAATTCCAAGAATTTACCTAAATTCCTAGAAACGCACCAATGTCCTAGAAATATCCTAACATCTTAGAAATGTTCTAAAATCTTAAAAATGTATGTTGCTGCTTAGACTGGCCCATGGCAAGTAGAGTATCCCTGATCTGCAATGAGTGTTGTTTTAGATTGGTGATCAAACTGCTGCTGGAGCCATTGTTGAAGTGTTCTTATAAAGGCTAGATTTTATTGGATACCTGACAGTAAATCAGAAATTACAATACATCATATTACCCATTAGACATGTTGCATAGTTATCTGAAGTCTAGCAGTCTGCCAAAGCTCGTTCTAAAGTATAATTACTATTCTCTGTGTTTTTGGAAACAGTTTTGAAGTTGTGAACTTTGTGAAAAAGCTGAAACTATTTTGCAGTGAGCCAGTGATGTAATCTTATAAGCTTTACACTAGCTCAACAAACATCAGAGCCAGCTAATGCTGATGATTTTCTAGGGATTTTCACAACAAAGCCTGGCATGGGATTTGTTTCCTGGCTTTTTGTTTCCACCTCCATCACTGGAATGTACCGTGCACTGTCACAGGTCCTGGCACCATGAAACTGAAATCTGCCAGTTTACTGTCAGTAAAGTGCTACACTGAAAAGGTTGGTGTGGATGTCTGTCATGCAGATGTTTGGGTGATGGATTTTGTACCCTGTAGTTGGATGTGTACCTGCTCTGTGTCAGGAGACCTTACTATAATGATTTCACCAACATAAAGGCCCATTAAGTGTGTGCTGATGACATTTGTAAAATAGAGAATTGCTCCAAAGCAGCTGATTTCAAGTTTGCATGAAGTTGCCATGTCTAAGCTTGGTGAAAGTGAGTGTGGGAAATGTCATCAAACCTGCAGTTGTGTGCTTGCACATGCACACTCTTAAATAGCCAGAGGGAAGAGAAGCAAGTTTGAAGGCGGTGCACAGCAGTCCTTACATAAGACTTAAGAGGAGCTGCTGAGACTGAACAATGTGTACTGGGCTCCACAGAGGAGACACTGTGCAGAGAGCCTTTCCAATTGTTTAAAAAGAAGACTGTGCGTGTTCATGCACGTGCGCGTCTGTGTGTGAGTTAACTGCCATGCTCCTTTGAGAATGGAGTGTATAGAAGAACAGAGTGGTATGTTTTTGCATGATTTTATCGTTCTGCACAACCAGTTTTTTTGGTGTGTGTGCATGTGTGTGGAGGCGTTCGATGACTTTTTCTCCATGTGAGATGTGTCCATATTAGACTGTGCCAGTGTTAGTTTATAAGGCTACTCTGATTAACACAGTGGGAGTTTTACATAAGTGATGTAAGCTGTCTTTATGCAGCAGGAGGCTGGTTTTGCATGCTTAAAAACACCTTGTTAAACCACTTTGGCTTTATGAAGTTTCATGTATTTATAAAATGTTTTCTGTTTTAAGTTAAAATTGTTTGGGTGCAGAAGAACTCAGCTCAACCGTGCTTGTGTTCACTCTTCTATTTATTGTGTTGCTATTTCGAATAACAATGATTGCAATGTGCACACAAAAATTTCTTGCTGTGTCAAATATGTCACCATACAGGTAGTACCTTCAGTTACAGAACCAGCCATTCAGTTTATTTTGTAGCTAGAATAACACTGGCATAACATATGGCAGACGAGTGCTCACCAGGAAGGATTGCAGTGCAAACAGTTTTGTTGATCAGACAGGGCACGGCACTTCTGACCTCCCCTCTAGCACATCTGTTCAAGTGAGAAGGGCTGATGCTATTTGAGTTTTATCATACTTTTATCCTGCTGAATGCAGTTTGATGTTGCTGCACTTAAAAAGAAATCCTCTTTCCCAAATTGATTCAATCTCTTGTCAAACAGGGACAAGGAACTAGTTTTAACCCTTTGAAACCCAGAGTGGCATCACTTTCCTTGTGCTACTTTCAGATTCTTGTCACACAAGTATTTAAAATTTTGAACCTGTATCAAACTGGTGTGTTTTCTTTCAAAAACATGGGAAAAAAGGCAATAAGCAACTAAGTAAGACATGTTCCACAAATGGCAAGAATAAAAGTAGATGTAGAAAATTATTACTTTGAAAAGCTAGGGAGAAATGTCTGGAAAAAAGCTTGGGAAAAATGTCTAGGGAAAAAGAGAAACGGTTAAGGAAAACCTTTATTTCTAATTGTCTTAACAGTCAAAATTAAACTTTTTTGCAAAGTCTTGTTTACCATAATTACAAGGTAATTTTCTTTTAATTTTTAAAATTTTGTACTGATTTCACTTCTTTCATTGGCCATTGCTTTCTTCCCATGTCTTTGAAAGAAATCAAACCTTAGGTTCCAAAGGGTGATGTGCAGTCATATTCAATCTCTCTGGCCTTTGGCTTTGTATGGACTCACTTGTAAAAAAAACAACCCAAAAAACCCATTAACTTAAAGAGGTTTATATTTGGTGGTTTAATCTTATATTTAGAGTGAATTTACCTCTGTGAAATTTAAAGCCTGTGTAAATGGCTATTTTGGCTGTGTGAGCATGTGTGTGAGTTTCACCTGTAGAGCACCAAAATATTCGCTATCACAAGCCTCGCCCTCCCTCTGCAATGTTAATAGCTGAAGCTGTTTGGGGTGGGGGAGTGCCTCAGGCCACAGAAAGAATGTGTAGATTTCTGACATAGCTGTGAGGCTTTGAAGAGGTTTGACTTGTCAAAAGTTTTCTGCAGCTTTCAGTATGTGTATATATTATGCACATTTTATCAATGCAGATGCCCCCTGTTACATATGACAGGGTTCCCAAAAAGTCATCAAGGCATTGGATGAGTCAATTTTAAAAATAAAGCCGAAATTGATCAAAGATTCTTAAGAAACTTGAACATGATATGGAAAGTATGATTTTATTGACCTTTCTTTTCTGACATTTAAAGCAGTAAAAGTCAGTGTGAACATGGCTCGGTGTGTTTTATGCAAAAGGGTTTTTCCAAACTTGGCACAATGGGGATTAAGCCAGTGGAGTCCCACATGTAGAGTAAGAAACAAAATTGCTCTGTTGTATGACTCTGTTTAGAGCTGCAATAATTAGTTGATAGGTTGAACAGTGGATTGATGAAGTAAATTAAAAAGTACATAGGAATTGTCAGCATGCGAGGAATTAATCCTTTTTTTAATTTAAATTTTCACTTGACTTTTAAAAAAAAAGTTGCTGGGAACTAACATTGCAGTTTTGATTAAACATTTGCTAAAGGCATTCTATTCTAAATTTTTTTATACATTTTTATTGTAAATGCTGATTTGTTCCAAATATATCCATCTCATTAACTACTAATAATCAGCTCTGAAAACCAGTATTGGTCAGCCCCTAATTTTCATAATGGATCACAAAGATGTGTGGTTATGGGCTATTTAGTGAACACGTGCAAATGGCAACTACATCTCCGGTTACCTCTTGTGTACGATTTTGTAAAAAAAACAAGCAAAAAACAACTAATTTGGCGAGTGGACCAACTCTTCAAGGATTCCACCTTTAGAGCTGGCAGTGCCCGCTCAGTCTGTTGTTCTCTCTCTGTGTGTCAGGGCCAGCTGGTCTAACAGCAGCACTATAAATAGCTGTCTTTGACCTCCAGCGCCATATCAGGCTCAGAGAAAAAAGTGACAGAGAGCAAGGATTACTGACAGATGAGCAAGAGAAGAAAGCCAGTCAACAGAGAAAGAGGGGAGGGAAGCAGAGGGAGAGAGACAGAGACAGAGACAGAGAGAGAGACAGAGAGAGAGACAGAGAGAGAGACAGAGAGAGAGACAGAGAGAGAGACAGAGAGAGAGACAGGGGAGGTGAGAGCAGGAGGCAGAGGCACCCTCTCCCCTTAGCTTAGACTGCATGCTGTCTCTGTGGCCAGTACGTCTTTTCTCCGGTTCGTTGGAAAGCCAGTTGGCAGGGATGGGTGATCCAGCGACCCTGGTCGAATCTGTCGCCTCTCCTGTCGTCACGGCGATCCCCACAGTGATAGCTGGGGAAATGCAAGGTGAGGAAAGCCTTCGTTCAAGGGCAACCGAATAGTGCTGCGAAGGACAAAGGAGGGAGTGTGGAGGTCATTGAGTGGGCCTGGTGGGTTGAGTGCAGGCTAAACGAAAGATTAAGTTAGGAAAAAGTAAATATGTCACAAAACTGAGAGAATTTACAGCTTCCTGCGCTCCATTGTCTTTGACGTGGACCCATGGTTTCAACTTTCCGTCTGAGTACTAGTTTTCTGTCTTGTTAGCTCAGTGAGTGCTGTCAGTTGTGCATTACGCTAACTTAAGACCAGACCCAGCTCTGTAATAGAGGTGTAGAAACTAGGCTGATCTGGTTATTCTCACTCTGGGTAAAATGACATAACAAGGTCTTCATGATGCTGGAGAATTCCACAGACTTAAATGTGTTTCAGGTTTCTTTCAGTGGAATTTGAACCTAAAAAAGGTGTTCTTCAAACTTTGATCTCAGTGTGTTGCGTTTATCAAGGAGAGAATCAATGGATGTAGTAATGTGAGCACTCTGAACTATGCTCTTTGACTGTGTGTCTGAATTTGATCTTGCGCCATGTAACAGGCTTCAACACCTGTTCATTCTCTCTGCCACTATTTTCTCCCCTCATTCATTTTGGGATGTCAGCGGCCAGGAAATAGCTGCCTGAAACTAGTTTATTTTTCTGTTTCCATCACCTCTGCTCCTCTGCTCAGAGGGACTGGTGCCAATACAGCAGATGACATGAGCCTAACAGATTTGCTTGACATTTTAAAGAATGTTTCTGTTCCTTTGCAGCGTTAATAAGCGCTGTCGACCTGACACTCTGTAGTTCTTTTTAACTATGCAGCAGTTTGAGGAGTTGGAATTAACAAGGTGGATAGTTGTTGCAAATACTTTTACCCAGCTGTTAGAATTACAATCAGGTGATGCCGTCATACATTTGTTATTGGTTGTGTTTGTAAAAACTAACCATAGCAATCCAAAATTAAAACATCCAGTTGACTTTACCCATTCTAGGTTTTCATTTGTGTTTGCCATACTAAGGGCATCGCTGTAATAGCTCTACATCTGTTGGCTAATTCAACTTAGGGTTTCCTGCAGTCATTTGTGACAGTTCACCACAAGTTAAATGGCTGCTGCTGCAAATTGATTTAATATTTTTGGAACTAGATTGTTCATTAGGAACAGTATTGGAATAAATTTTCTTGTTGGTTATTCATAGCACCACCCTCTTTGAGCACCGAGCCTACTCTGGGTGCAGACTGAGCAGCAGAATGCCTGGCACAATTGAAAGTGAAACTTGCAAGTTTATTGCTCTTGGTCTGATGTGATTAGCTCTGACCCAAGTGACATATCATTTATCAACTCTGTGACCCCTCAAACTGCTGCTGAGGGGAAAATACTCATGTAGAGTGAAAGGGACACACACAAGATAAACAACTTTAATTGTTGTGGTTTTGATTGTTTTGTTTATTTTTTCCTAAAATTAGATTTTAGATTCTCCAGCTGAAGAGGTTTTTCAGGTTTAGACTGTGTGTGGTTGATGTAATGGGTATGATTATATTCCACTCTAAGGTATGTGATGAGACTGTAACATTAGCTTCCTATCTAGTTCTGACAATTTGGTAATACTTAAATTGGTCATAAAAACTTCCGGCTTCTCAAAGTCCAACCACTGACAGTATTGCTAGTAATGCAACATGCGTGCATGCACATGATGTGTGTGAGTGATGCTTTGCTGAGCTTGTTCTTTGCTGTTCTCTACTTCATAGACATGAACAGCATGACCTCATTTGAGTGTAAAAAAAGAGGATACCTCTAAATGAATTTGACATCATGAATTGTCTTTGCTTTGCAGATGGCACTAAAACCCAGTCAGCCAACAAGAATGGGAAGAAGGCAGACTCTGGGTCCAGCGGCAGCTTCTTCACTTGGTTCATTGTCCTGGCCCTGCTGGGTGTGTGGACGTCTGTAGCTGTGGTCTACTTCGACCTGGTCGACTATCAGGGAGTCCTTGGTGAGTACTTGTGTGTGTGCAGCACACATACACTTGGATGAAAGAGAAGCTCTGTGTATTCTTCCTTTCTATAGCCTTTTTCCACCTTATGTACCTTGCAGAAAAGGTGTGTTAGCAACTAGTTTGGCGTTCACATGGCCTTCACATTTCTGTTAACCCTGAATAACAACCAGCCAACCATTAATATTCACCAAAGTCAGATCACCAGTTGGTAGCCACCTGGCATGAGTCTGTTAAATCTGCCGTCTGAATTATTAGGAAAATAGGATGCAAATCAGCCACCACGATGGCTGCAGCAGAGTCATTCACATCAAGAACAGGCCAAGAACATCCATTGATTTAAGTAGATAGTCAGTGTTGTGCTGCTGTGCCTCCTGTTACAGACTTTGAAAAATCTTGAGCATTTAACTAATTGTCATAGTGTATATATAATATATTACAAATTGTTTAGGTAAATAGATGGTTACATTTAGTGCAGTACCATTTCTTGAGCAACATACATTTAATAAGGATGGACATCTGAAGTGCCTTCTGTATTTAAGTACTTGCATTGAGTTATAATGGAGTACTCGAGTTTTTGCTAAAAAATCTCTTAGAATCGGAATAGAAATTGGCTGAAAAACGTCAAACAGTGCAGTTTATAATTCATTCGTGGAATCACCAGGCTTGGCCAGTTAAATTGAGAGTAAACATAATAAATCAGCAAACTTTCTGTCATTGCTGTTAAAGTTACAGGTTCAATGCAGCACTGAAGGACTTTCTCCTGAGCCGCTCTCCCCACAGTCAGTTTACCACCTGCCCAACAGGAGCAAACAACAACAACAACAGCTGCAGCAGCAGCAGCTAACACTCAGCTGAGCTGTTTGACAGCTACAGTACACTCACTGACACAGAAACAGCACAATTCTTAACAACTGTCAGCAGTTTTATGCATTTTAAATTTTAAAGAAATTAAAAGTCACTGTCATGTGAGGGAGGATGGCAGCGAGGGCTCTATACTTTGAACGAATACTGACATCCAAACAAGTACTTGAGTTCTCATGCTCAGTGGTGGATGAAGTACCAGACTTTGACTTTGGTAGAGGTTAAAGTCACCTTTTAGAATATTACTTGAATAAAAGTCTTAAAGTATCATTCACTCTACAAAAGTAATTTAATGCTATTAGAAGTACTTAAGTATTGAAAGTAAAAATCAAAGTAATTGCTGGTTATTAAAAAGCAAGTGGTAAGAATTTTGAGAATTATGAAATTTTCTGTAACATACACAAGCTTAAAGAGCCTTTAATACACTTACAGTTTTTACTTCCCTCTCTTTCATTCATTCATTCATTCATTCATTCATTCATTCATTCATTCATTCATTCATTCATTCATCTGTCCATCCCTTCCTTTCTTTCTTCCTTCCTCCCCTGTTTTATAGTAGGTAACATAATGCTCAGCGGAGATGTAGTAAAGTAAAAGTATACATTGTATTTACCAAATGTAGTGGAGTAAAAGTAAGTTGCCAAAAATGTAAACTCCAGTACAAGGCACGTTTACTCCAAAAATGCTTCAGTAATGTAATATAGTATTATTACTTTGTTACATAACACAACTGCTCATGTCCGTTCCTAACATATAACTAGCAAAAAAAATAACAACCTAAAAATTGTTGTCATTGGTCTGTAGCATGTGGACCACAATTGCCAGGACAACTACCCCTCAACAATCTGTCTTCTTCACTGATTTAATGCATGTCTGTCATCTTTGAATACTGTATACTGACTGTCACTAACCTGCATACTTAATGAATAATGTTGAACATTGTTGTCTGTGCAGGACTCAATGATTGATGAATGAATTATGATTCTCTCCTGTCTTTTTTTCTTAATCTATTGTTCCAATATGTATGTTTTGTGTTTGCATGCAGACAAGGCTAAGGGCTTACAAATTAACCTGTCTGAGGCCTTGCAAGGTAAAAAAAAAATCACAAGACATATTACTCTTACTCCTTGTATTGAGGATTTTTGTCTTATGTTGATGTTCTGTCAGGATGTTTCCCTCACTCCTTTATGCACTCTCTCAGAGCCCTGGCTCTTAAAACCCAAGGCAATAAATTCTCCACTATCAGGCTAACTGCTGCCATCAATTGTTTGTTAGTAACATACACACAGGCCACAAATGTGCAACTTCTCAACATGAACATATGGACTTGTGAAAACACAATGAAGACACATTGTTTTGGCCACTGTATTTTCTTCTGAGGATTTAGCTTGCAGAGGAATCAAACCTTCATGTTCAAGAATGTTGGAAGAGAAAATTTAATTGCATCAGCTAGAGGATTACAAGACCCTGAGATATTTTGACATGATGGCCGAATTGACATTTAAAACGACCAAATCAATGTTCTGTATTCTTGTAAAGCTTAGATTCACAGTTGCACAAATCAAAGTTGGAGAAATAATGCAAATATTTACAGACATTGAAAGTATTTTTATTCTGAACCGTTTTGAAATACAATGCTTGGTAACTGTCATCTCAAAGAAACTTCATTTTCTTTTTGTAATATCAAACAGAACAGACATTTAAAGAAGTTGGTCAGTGATATAATTTAGCACAATCCATGTTAAAAATCTCATTTCATCTTTGGTAAAGCTACAATAAGTAACTTTATAAAAATAACTTTTTGACATATTTGATGAAACTCACTTTATCCTCACAGTAATACATGAAACAGATAATCTAAAAAACAAAAATCATGTTCCTCATCCAAGTGCTTCTGATGGTATTTGCAAGAATGCAAAGCGACCAATCAGAGCTGAGGAATCTCTAACGCAGCTATCAATCACGTCAATCTCGTGATCAAATATAATTCCAAATGCTGTTACTGCATTGCCTGTTTCCCAACACAATGTTTTCAGCAACATGTTTTAGTGTACCGTCAAGCTGTAAAATGAGTCTTTTTTTCACAGATTATCTGCCTCATACAACTGTCAGGATATAGTGACTGATTAAGCAAATATGACCAAAAGTTATTTTTAATAAAAGTTGCTAAGTGCAACTTCTAATTAATAAGGTTGTGTTCTAGCTGGAAGGTGTGGAGAATCTACTGTCTTGATTCTGAGCAAATCTTTTCTCAGTTGTCTCAGCTGGTTTAGATCCAGGGCTGCTGTCTCACCTCATGTCCCTCATGTCCCTCATGTCCCTCCTGTCCGCTGGTCCAGTTAGTCCCGTAACTGGCAGACAGCAGCTTTACTATCCTAAACCTAGAACCCAAGCTGGAGTGAACAACAGACAAAAACTTGAACAAGCTTTTGTTCGTTGGACTTCTCCAAGTGTTTGTTACCGTCACTTAAACCAACCCTGTTTGGCCAAATATCCCAGTGTCAAATAGTTTTTGTTCAGAAGTCCCAGACTGTTGCCATTTCCTGTGTGACACACCTCGTCTCACTAGACAGGTTTCCGTTAACCCTCAAATTGCGCAAATTGAAATAGCAAACATAAAATATGCCCAATGGAAACACGTCAATTTCGAGAAAACTCCTATTTATGGCAAAAAAGTATCCTCACATAAGATTTTGGTATTTTGAAAAAAGCCAGATTTCCCCAAACGGCAATGGAAAGACTTCTTGCGTTCATAGTCACATGATGTACAAAATGGTCACATGACAATTTGAAAAGTTTTGAATACAAAATTCCTCTGTGAAATCGTGGACTATCACTACCCAGAAATCCCTTTTTAAGTGGCCACTCCCACATATAAGGTGCTTTCCTTTCCATTATCGCTCCATAACATCCCTACATGGCCTTCAATTGGAAATAATCATGTCTGGGGCCATGGCTGCAGAAATAAAGCTGCTAATGTAGTCACATAACATCACTCAGTGGAAATGCAGCCATCTCACTATTGTGTTTTATTGACTTTTTTTGAAAATTTTGCTACAGTTTTGCGCAAATCTTTAATGGAAACCTGCATATTGTATCCCATATTCCATTACATTTAAAGATATTCACCAAGCTTTAACCTTGGTCAACCTAACCATCCAAGGAGAGCACACACACAAATTGAACTAGTTCCATGCAAACAAATAAAATACTGTAAAAACAGGAGGTGATAAGTGGCCAGTTTCCCTCAAGCTTGGTGCATGTCTTTAATCATGTGTCTTTGTTGAATGATGCATGTTAAAGTATAGTTATCTTGCCTAGTTGTCTTTGTACTTCCTGTGAGAACAAATATAAATGTACATGTGTGTTTATCGCTGCTGTAGGTAAACTGGTGGCATACGATACAGATGGCGATGGTGATTTTGATGTCGAGGATGCTAAAGTTCTGCTAGGCAAGTTGATTTATCTCTAATTTCCTACTCATTTTATGGTTTACTATCAGTGTCTTGCATGAAGGAAAAAAAGGAATCTATTCAGCTCTAGTGACAACATCTGAAAATTCTCACTGCATTACTGGTGACATTTGAGGTAAATGATCTCTTCCTCAGAGCCCAGTTTAAGCATTCATGCAGGTCACTGATAAAGTGTGTTTTGTGTTTGTTAACAACATTACATTTGGGTTTGTTTTGTATGACTGACAATTATATAACTGACAGTAACCATAGAGACAATCTCAATCAAAAAACAGAAAAGCTGAGTTTCTCAGGTTTTCTAAACTGGTTTGTAATCCAAAATAAACGAAAAATGAAAGTCCCCGCATTAAAAGAGTAAAGTTTAAAGTTTAAGGGTTCTTTCACACCTGAAAGTCTGGATCAAGGTGCAAACTAAGGTTAGAGTTTTGTTATATTATATACATTTGGTCCAGTTGGTTTTGGTTTCACACTGCAATTATACAAACGGACTAATGGACTTAGCATGACAAACCTACGTCATCAACTGCGTGTGTTGCAAGTCTCTATACTTTACTCTTGTAAAGTGTTGTTATTTATTTCGGCGCCCCTCTTATCAAGAGCATCCACACTGCCTGAGCAGTGGTGGTCAGGAGCGTCTCAGTTGATTTTTTTACCCGAAACATTTACAGGACCATGTTGTTGGCAATTCAGGAGATGCACGACTTCATAAGTGAATTTGTGCTAATAAATGTTGAAATACAGGATTCATAGCAGCAGGCAGCGCCACAGCAGGCAGCGCCGCAGCAGTGACGTTACAACAACGCTGCATGTGTGAACACTGCAAGCATGAAGCACGCTGCAGCTCTGCGAGGCTGCTGTCATGCACTGCATGTAATGGGCCTATTTCCAATACTGCTGAAAAAAGTAGGCTATCTTTGCAGTATGGTTGAACAAATTTGAAGTACAAGGAGGAATAGGTGGAATCAGGTCTCCTCTTCCATGTGCTTCCGCGGCTCATTTTGTTTTGGTAACGTTGGTGTTCCTTTTTCCAGTTAGCCTGCCGAAATTTCCTCTCATTGGTGCGAAGGTACGAACCTTCAAAATAATGCTTTCACACTGGACATGAACTGAACTGTGGTTCAGTTTGATCTGGACCGAGACCACCACCTTTGGTCGGACCAAGGTTTGGCTGTTTGGTCCGGACCATGGTCCTGGCGAGATTTCACACCTGTTGTTTTAGTTCGGATCAAACTAAAAAGTCCAAAAGTGTGGACCAAACTACATAGGTGTGAAAACACCCTTAATCAGTCTAAAATTCCTAAAGCTTATACCCCAATTTAAGAAGGTAGGTGCTTCGTTAGGGCTTTAACAAACCGATGGTGTAGTGAAATAACCTTCAGATACAGCAGCATCAAGGGCGATCTTATATACTCTTTTACATAATAAGTAAAACTTAAAAGTAACTTAAAAGCAACTGAGGCGTTGAGTTGCCTGACTGGAAGGTTAATTTCCAAAGGTCCTCTTACATTGACCCCTCCATTGACTTCCTCTTGAAATGTTCCGTTTCTTCTGTTTTAGTAGTGCTGAGAGGTTATCTATATTTTTGTTGTAGCAGTATAGTCTTTAGAACATATCTCCTAAGTGTGAAGCTCAAAGCATTTCAGACAGCTGGGGGCCTGATATGCGACTGTGTAGTTCCAGCTGTCGTCAGTGCTGTTATTCCCCATGTGATGTCCGCTGCATGTTGCATGGTTTTATACGGGACCAGCTTCAATTCTTTGTTTTCTTTCTTTCTTGTTTATGTAACTCCCAAACATACTGTACACTAGTTTGGACATGTTGGACCACAGCTGTAAGGAAACTGCTTAATCCCAACAGATGAGTCAACATTTTGAACTTAACATCACAGGGTACTCTGTGTAGACTCTCAAAGAACCAAAATACTTGTTTTTGTACGACTTATTTTGTGCCTCTGTCTGGCTCTGAAATTAGACCAGAATTAGAATCACAAGTTGCAGTTTGTTTTTGTTCACAAATTTTTTACCTGGAGGCTTGTGAGGATCGAAAACACACAGTGTGTTCTTGCCTGAATCATGGATGAGAGGGATACACAGTAGTTATTATAAATATTGATAATTCCTCCTTTTTCTTTTTTTAAAACGTAACTGCCTGATGCTTGGGCCACACTGCCTGCATGAGCAGATTGTGTTCATCACAGACCCCTTGAGTTCTTAATTTTTATTTTTTCCATGCCTTTGATAACAAGTTAGAGCAGCCATACTGCCCTCATGAGCAGCGCTTCTTAGGCGCAGCTCGGCTGCTCAGCTGCGGCACATTGCGACAGTAGAAGTCTCAATGTGCCTATGTTTCCAGTAAAAATAGACAATGAACAGGTGTTTTTATAATCTTATTTACATCATACCATCTTTCACTTCAGTGTCAATGTCTATCCGTCAGGCATGAGAAAATATGAATATTTACATCTAAACTCATTGCCTCCTGTTTTGTTTCAAAATAAAAACTCTTCTACAATGATTCTCTTAGCAGAATTCCATCATTATTTGCCCCAAGGCTTTTTATTTAGAAAAAAATGGTATTAACCTACTTAACAGGCAGCGCCCCAGCATCAGTGCAGTCTGTGCGAACACCACAAGCGTTTTAGGCCTAGCACTTCAGCAAAGCAGCCATCACACGCTGCTCATGATGGCATTGTGGCCCGGCATAAAGGATTATAATTTGACAAATACAGAGTATGTAGTATTCTTGTACTATGTGTGAATCTACAGGAAACACCAAGCTTTTTGCAGTATTTTGCTCTCAAAAGAAGCATTTAGGATGCTATCATTGCGTGCAGCAATCTTTGCTTCAGTCGTCCTCTTCTGAAGATCCTGCTCTGTGCTATTGGTTATTTCGACGCTGTAGGCAGTCTGATCTGTATCAACAGTCCATCCTTCTTCAGGAAGGTGCTTCTTTTTGACAAGCCCACCTTTAGCTTTTCTATCCCACCAGCAATACATCATGCATATCTCCATACCATCCCTACTCAAGTTAGCTTTGATTTCTTTTTGTTTGCTTCCTGGCATTACATTGCATGCTCCCATGCATATGCTGTCCCTCACCATTTATTTTGATCCCTTTTGAATTTCCACTTTGTGTCCTCTTCTTTGTCTCATACTCATCATGTGTTTGTCTCTCTTGAGCTCAGTATCTTTTAATTTTCCATATAGTAGGTGCTCATGACGACACAGAGACAGCTGTGCATTGCTAAGTAACTGATCTCTGAAACATTTGAACATTTTCTAAATAGTTTACAATTAACACCTTTTTTTGAGACCGAAGTATCACCAGATCACTGTTTATTAGTTTAACATGTCACTCCAGCTTTCCATCTGCTGACAAATTATTGCTTTTTGCTAGAGGTGGGAATCACCAAAGGCCTCCTGATTCAATATTATCACGATACTTGAGTCGCGATACAATAAATTGCGATTTTATGGCTTTATGCTGAGTATTGCAAGAACATATGAACCAATTTCTAACTGTTTTTTCAATTGCAAAATAAGGAAAAGCTTTGTTAACAACTATTTTCATCTCATAAGAAAGTGTTCACTCATTTCTTTTTTCACTGCAGCAACATGTATCTAGTGGATACTATGTTATTATTCTAGATGGCTACCAAAAGTTAAATTTGTATTTCCTATATTAAAAAAAACCCCAGAAAACTCTGCATCCATGCGTTAATCCTGTATTGCCGTGCAAAATATTACGGTATGCTGTATTTATTTTTTTCTTTTCCCCACCCCTACGTTTCAGCATATCTTTAGATTCTCTTATCTTTGTCAGAACTTTTTGTATATAATTCCTGAAGGCTGTCTCCACATGATGAGCGGAACTGTTTAATCTTTAGGTGCAGAGTTATATCAGAGAGCATGGCTCAAAACTTGTGTTGTCATGATTTTATGAACAGGGGCTGATAAATTTCTCTTCATTTTAAAATAACGGATCAAAAAGGCAAGTCATTTTGTTGGTGATCATGTGGAGACAGCCCGACTCCAGCTGCTTATGATAAAGCCTAAGTAGATCCGACGCTGCCTAACATGCGCTTAAAACTTCTCTTACCTTCTCCTCTTGTTTCTTTCCTCCTCTGCTCTTAACCCACTTTCATTTCATCTCGTTTCCATTTGGTTTTATCTTTCTTTTCTTCCTGCCTTTTATTAGTTTTCCCCACTTCCTTTCCCCACATTATTCCATCTCACCTCCACATGTTGCGACCCAAAACGGTACCCTCCATCCACCCATGTCCCCACCTCCCCTCCATTTCCCTCTTTGCATAGGCCTGACCAGTGAGGGCGATGGTCAGGGTCAATCCGAGATTCTGGATTGGTTAGAAGAAGTGGAGGAGGGCGGCTCTGATTGGTTAAACGGTTTCTTCACTTTCCTGTACGGTTTGATAAACCCCCTGGAGTCCCTGGAGGAGGAGGAGCACAGTGCCTTGGGAGGACTCGTGGAGGCACAGGAGGAGGACGAAGAGGACGAGGATGAGGGAGGGTTCAGAAAAAGAGGAACGAAAGATGACGGGAATCAGGGGCAGAGTATTGTTATAGTCGGCCTCCATAACCAATAGCCTCAGGCCAACTGCAGCAGCCCAATTTCCTCCAGTGCACTTTTCAGTCGAAGGGCCTCAACATCTACCAGCCCAAGCTACAGTGTCTGGAATTTGGTCCCTACAATATCATCCGTGTGGACTTTTGTGGGTTTTGGCACCTTGATTCAGACATTGGCTTTAGACATGAATAGCTTCAGTCCAGTGTTGTGTTGCAGGCCTCACCCAACCCAGGTTTCTCCTACTGGAATTTCCAAATGTCAAACTGGACTAATAAGCTTCATCAGCAGAATCCTCATGTGAAATCCTTTTGAAGGAGTTTTCGATGATGTCGATCCCTGTCCTGGGTCATGGACATGATACTCAGGAACACTTTGAGAAATCCAATTTTTTCAGAATCTATTAACATTTTCTGCACAAACATGTTGGCAACAGCCAGCAACACAAAATAACACAATGCAAATATGATTGCACTTTGACAGCTGCTTGGTTGTCCCTCTCTGCCATTTCTTTTTTCCTATTGCTGCATGCCATAAAAATGGATCCTCAACATTTACTCTGGACTCTGGGACTATAAGCATGAATTTGTACTCTTTTTAAACCCCGTGATTAAGGATTGTGGTTTTGTCTTGGACTACTTTCCTTCCTGGTATCATTGTTTTTCATTTATTATTATTCAGGAAAAAGTAACATCAAATGCTTAAACTCAGGATGCAATCTGTATCTGAATAAGCGGAGGATGCAATCTGTGTCTGAGTAAGAAAAAACGCATTGGTGCAGGTCCAAGTGTAACTCATTGAGATCTTAATGCTACCAGAACATCCCGAACACATTTGAAGGTAGTCTTGCTCACATTCTTATTGGATCTCTGCCACATTTGACACATTACTAGAAAAATAACCTCTTGAAAATTGAAAGCTCACTGAACTCTTCTGTCTTGGCTTCACGTCAAAAAACCACAGACAACCTCTTGGCAAAGTAAAACAGAAGGACTCATACAGCAGCATGACTTTGGAAGACTCAAAGACGTGTGTCACATGACAGACAGCGGTTGCTCATGTCACACTGGTGCTAGCAAGCTTCTCCACAGGCACTGATCACCTTCCCAAATCAGGATATACTCAACAGATAGCGGTCAGTCCCTCTCTGATGTGAGTAGATTACTAGATTTGTTTTACAAGAACCAACATGGCTATGTGGACATATATACTTAAATAGTAAGTTTTACTTCTGTGTCTGCAAGGCTTGGGAAGTTCTGCGACTCATATGTCATTAACTGCCCATGTCCGTGAAACTCTGCTTGAACACAGATTTACAATCACACGTGTTCTACATGTGTGAACTGTATGTGCTGACAGGAAGTGAACATGACATACAATAGATAATGCAGAGGAGAGAAAGCTGCGACTCCATGTCAGTGAGTTTTATGGAACATCTGCCCCTTCACAGTGTCAGTAACATTAGCATACTCAACAAGGTGACTGGTACCTCTTTTCCACCGACTTACTACGGGCTCCATTCAGTTCGCACCTAATTTTGAATTGCTCCGATCATTTCCACTTAATTGGTTCAGACTCTGAAAGGCTGGTTCCCTGCTGGTACCCCCCAAAAAAGCTGTTTTTCTTTTGACCTGAGGTGAAGACCGTGACAACATTAGTAAGTGTGTCATATTCCACAGTTTGGAATTAGAAGATGGAGAAGTCAGGTGAGAAATTACTATAAAAAATGGCATGCAATGGTCTCATTACTAGTTGGGCAATGCTTGTGATTTAGATAAAAATCAAAAACCTCACAAATAATTAATGTGATCTCCCATCTTGTTGCTATGCATTATACAGTGCCCTCCATTGATGACACATCCTTGATTACAGCGGTCTGGCCTCAATGCTACTGGTTTAAGAACCAGTGCTAATTTGGTGGAAACAGGTATGAGATTGTAGCCTTCTGATGCCTTCAGTTTGCTTATGTCACATTTTGAATGACTGGCACAGCATGGCTATGCAGAGGTCTTTGTTTTGGTGTAGGCAAAAATTGAGGATGGTACCTGGTACTTTTTTGGTACTACCTTTAGGTTTCACAAAAGCTAGATCAGTAGTAGAGGGTGGTGTTAAAACACTGTGTACCACGGATTGATCAGAGAGAATTGTCACTTCCATGACATCTTGCACAAACCTGCCATTTTTAAATAAAAATAGCCAAGTTTTCTTCATTAGCGCCGCCCATTTTTATAAAAAATTCACAACCAAGATTTTTTGTTTTGAATGGCAGCTCATGAAACTACACCGTAAACTCCTTACGCCATGCCATACATCTGACAAAGTACAGACATCATTGCCAATAAAAAGATCCAGTGAGTGTCTCATTGAAGATGATATCATGGCAGTTTGACACGGCATTGCTATGGTGTCAGATGAGAGTAATACCTACACTTAGGAGGCACTATAAGCAGTGGGCAACCAAAGAGAAAAACACCTGGTACCAAAAGTGAGTCTTATTGTAGTCTGTGTAGAGGGCATTACCTTACACACTTAAGCAGTCCTTTTCAGAGTACACCACATCACTTCCCCCGATGCATCACCTTCGACAAATCTGCCCACTGAATTTGCAAATTGGGACCCAATCACAATGTGGACAGATTGAGAGAAGAGAACATAGATGCAAAAGCAGAGCCCTGTGATCCAGGTAATATATTCACATAGAGAATGTTTGTTAATACCAGGTGGAATTTAGAACTCAAATGGCACTAAAAGTGTGTAGTATTGCTGTTGTCAGTATATATGGAGCCAAGTTGGTGCTTCCCATGTTCAGATTTGTGTTTGTTCTACAGGAACTGTGCTTCATATTGACATTTTTTAGTGGTCTTATGTCTTATTTCTTCCCAACAACAGTGTGTAGTAGTGTATAGACCTTTTCATGGCAGCATTTTGACATGCCATGGGAGGAAAAGCACAGGTGTAATATTAATGATGGTTGCATTCCACTTTGGGGTGGTCCTGGTGTTGTCTCACTGGAATAGTTTACTGGGATGCTTCATGGACCTCAGTTAATATTATCAATTTCTCCTGTGCTTTAAAGTCCACATGTCTGCTGGGAGAAGGTTTATTAGCTTCATACACCTCATCTTCCTTGAAACATTCTTCAAATGTCTTAAACTGTTATCAGCCATGAAGTCTAAAACTTGTTAGTTGAATCCAAGGTTCAGGTTTGTGACTATGCAACGTCAGAGTCTATTCATGCCCAAATTGTTGCCATTCCAGTTAGTTTGTGTTTTTGCTTAAAGGGAGAGGAGTGTACTGCAGTGAAAGGTGGGATGTGTTAAGAGTCAGAGGGCTGAGGTGAGTGATGCAGCGAGGAGACATGTTTGATTCGTTATGCTTGCGTCTAGTAATCAGTGCTGCAGGCTTAGACAGTTGAAAGCAGCTGCAGGTGTATTGTGTAGCGCATGTGACAGAGGGTGTGTTTCTATGTCAACAGGTTCGCAATATATTTAATGGCTGTAATAAATGCATGCAGTGCACCTGATTAAGAAACTGGCTCTTCCTGCTCTGGGGTGGAGTGACTCTAGCTTTGGCTCTCTAAGAATGAATTTGTATGGTGCTATTGATGCACAGAAACTCCCACTGAGAGATAAAGGACATGCTCATACAGGACTCCAGCACTACTTGAACTCAATAAGTAATGTTTGAGAGAGCCCCCTTCTTTCAAGCTTCTATTTTTCCACTTTGCATTTACATACTGTAATTTCATTCTTTTTTTTAACCCTTTTTTTGGCTGACCCCAGCTTTAGTCTTAGTATCTGAACTTCTGTGGTTCTGTATTTGCGTACTGACACAAGCTAACAGGAAATCAGATGAATTCTTTCTAAAAATCTTGGTTTTACATATTTTGAAAGCTATACTTGTTTTCGACTATCTTTAAAGCATTTTTCAGATGAACTTTTAAAGGTGATGTAACTCCACTGTTTGCACTTAGTCCCTTTTAAGTTGACTGCAAGAACTATAACTTTACTGCACCGCGTATTTCCTATTCTTGTTCCTTCGGGATTTCACAGGTCTTTTTTGGGGGATTGTTGTGGCCTAAAATGCCTGATTTTCATGGTGGCTTTTCTTAAAAATTGAGATGCTTGTTGCAGTGTTTTAGTTTTTTTTTTTTTACTGCAAAATTGCAGGAGTATGTACAAATTGCAAAATTAGTTGCAATTTTTAATATAATTTATTAAATATCAAAGGCAGCTTGTCCAATGTAAAACTGCACTGATCTAAGTTTGTGATTAATGCTACACTATTGTTACCACTTACCTTGCATATTTGATTGGACTCACCTTGATACTTTCAGCACTTGAAATAGATCTGAATGTGACAGCCATTATCAAAGTGATTTGTCTTGTTGTCATGTTTTAGCCATTTTCTGTGTTTTTTTTTTTTTTTTTGCAATAGAAAACATTTTATCAGTCCATGTTGTTTGTGTTCCACCGTAATTTTGCATGAACATTTTACCCCCGCTTTCACACAGAATATCAGATATTTGCCTTGCACAGTCTTAAGCAATAATTGTTGGTGAGTTTGAAACATTTGTGTAACACATGTCTAACGTCTTCATGACTGGAAACAAATAATTGAGTCTGATGTTGTGTGAAGGTCTGCCATGACTGGTGGAACTCATAAAGTTGGTTTGATTTTTCAACTTTGCAGTGATTGGACAGAATTCTTGGTGATTGGTTGAATTTATGTTAGTTGTTGTATTGTGACATTACATTATCCTGGAGGGCACCAAGGGAAACAAGCTGGTCAGAGTGTGAAATGTTAAACTGTCATTGAGAATCAGAATCAGCTTCATTGGCCAGGATGTATACATACACAAGGAAGTTGAATCCAGTGTTTTTGTTGTTCTCAGTCAGCTGATGTGTATGAATCCTGTAGACCTTTTTTCACACACAGCACAGGCTGGCTTACTGAGAAACTCGATGGGGATGCAGAAATTGGTTAGATTACTGTCATGCAGCATTTACAGTGGACTTGATATGGAACTGTGTAAATGCACATTTGAAATGATGAAGCATTCAATTGATCACTTCGTGGTTTGTGCCGCTGACAATCAAATAACCTGTAAAACAGCACAATGACGCAGCTCTTGTTTTGTTTGTCAGATGAAAAGCCTGGAGATGCAGCCAGGAGAGGAGTTAAGAAAGGTATCGTCTTGCAGCCACATGCATGAAGCTGTGCTGTGTTGCAGTGTGGGGTAGACTAATGGATGAAGTTACAACTACTTACAATACAGTGTGACCTTCAATCCAACTGCGTGTTTATGTGATAATCCCCTGCTCCTTCCCCAGGTTTATTTACGGAATGAGTTATTAATTCATTAGGAAAGGGCTGTTTTGGGGTTTTTTTTGCAGTGATTTGCAAATTTTTGACTTAACCATATGCTTGATTATTACTCTGCTCAGTCTTTACTTGAGAACCTTCATTAGAAGAAACTGGTGTAAATAATGTCCGCTGTTTGGAAAGTATGCAGAGTATGGCATGGAATCGGTCTAAGGTTCTAATTGATCCAGACATGCACACGCCTGCCTGATGTGTGATGCGGCCCAATAACAGAGTGAGTTTGAGCATGGTCTTCATCCAATTGAAACTCATTTTACGAGTGAAAGACCAAACAGTGTTGTTGCTCATCCATCCCAGAAACGTCTCCAACCAAGGATGCGGGCTGGAAGCTCCGGGAGGCTCTAAAGCAGCAGCTGGCCATCATCCACGAGCGTGTGGAGGCCAAGAAACTGGCCAAGTTGGCTCTGGCTGAGGTCAGACAGCTCCTGGCCAAAGAGGAGGAGGAGAAGGAGCTGGAGCTAGGGAGGAAGGAAATAACGGCCAGGGTGAAGGAAAGAGTAGCCATCAGGCTGCAAGAGGAAGAGGTCAAGATAGAAAAAGAAGAGATGGAGAAGGCTCTGGATAAACTAAGGAAGGAAAAAGCAAAACTGAATGACACGAAGGAAGAGGAGAGCAAGGAGGAGAAGGAAGGAGAGAAGAAGTCAAAGAAAGGAACGGAGAAAGAGGAGAAGACAGAGAAAAAGGTGGAGGGGGAGGGAAAGAAAGCTCAGGAGGAGGACAAGGGGAGAGGGAAAGAGTCTGCTAAAGAAAAACGAAAGAACGGCAAAGCTGATAAATCTGACAGGAGAAACAGGAAATGAAGTGAGATGATGAGGATACACAGTAATATTCTGATCCCATAGGAAGCCAGTGATAATCATTTCAACTTCAGGGCTGATGTAGGCCCCGGCCAAAATGTGTTTGATGTACCAAGTATTGAAAACTGCCAGAGGCTAAAAGCTGCAATCAAATGTTGATTCAGATTCAGAATCTTGTTACTTCTTTGTTTTTCCAAAATTAGATTTAAAAAAAAAAAAGTGCCAATTTTAAACAGATTTTAGCTTGTGTTTTGACACCATGCAACACAACGGAGTAGAATTTTGGCTTCTTTTCTCAAGCAAAGGTAAAAGGGAATTTGTAAGAAAAAAATAATAATTTCAATATAAGTTTTGCATGAAAACTTGTCATTTTGGTATCTTTACCTTGCGTTTTATCAGCAGTATTTTCAAAGGATTCAAATGATACCCATCCCTATTTGGCCTGTGTGTAGATGAGTGGTTAGCAACTGATCCATACTGGTGAAAGTAAACACATCGGCTAATTCACCACTGACTGAATATTATTTGAGAGAAATTAAAACAAAAATAATGTTCAGTTAATAAATCTAAAAGTATTGTTGCAAAGTATTTGTTAATAGATTGAACACCAACAGCAGCAATTGAACAGTTGCTTTGCTGAAAAGACTGTAAAGAAAAGTATTTTGCAGTTAGACAGGCTTGTTGTTTGGTAAATTTATTATATATATTAAGCACCATACTTTCTCATAGCCATATTCTGGATCTAGCTGGCTACTTCTTTGTCCATGAGAGAGACTCTTAATGGCAATTGAGCACTCCAGGGTCGATGTTGTTTTGCAGGCTGATGTGGAAGCTGGTTTTGCCCTGGTTCCCTTGTCAAAAAGCCTGTGGGATTTTTCCATTGGATTTTTTTTTTTTTACAGAAAATTCTCTCCATAACTAAAACATTTATGATACTTACACGTTTTATTCAGTATGATAATCTTCACAAATAAACAAGCAACAAGCAAATCTGGGTTTTAGGACTCACTCCTGGGGCTACTCAGTGACCTATAAACCCACGGTTGTGTAGTGGATGGACACCTTTTAGCACAAAGTGTCATGCTGGAAATTTGTTACACTTTAGGTTGTGAAGTAACCAGTTGGGAATCAGTGGTATAGATGTTGGTACGGCTGACTCTGTATCAGAATTTTTCACAGCACACATAATCAGTACTTTTAGATCAACGGTGCGGAAAGACTGGGATGATTAGGAAGTATGGGAGTAGTGGCAAAGGATGAAATTATAATTTCAAGGGTCGGAAAAAGCACGGAAAGGTACCGCATTAGTGTTGATATCAAGTGTAATGTAGTATTAATAATCATGTTTAAATTTAGCTAGACCACCAGTGTCTTCACTGTTAAAAACTTAGGACTAAATGTGAGTTTTTCTTAAGTTAGGCAGATTTGTGTTCCACTATCATAAATGTGTTATTTTCTTTTGTCAATAAAGTTTCTGGATCTCTGTTAGTGCCTCTTTTCTGACACGAAAGCTAATCCTCTGTGTGTGGTTCCACCACAATGCATGTTGGGAAGAAATGGAGACCAGGCTAACATGAAGTTAAGTTCTGCGATTAAGAAAAAAGTGACCTGACTCGTCTCGTTGTGCTGAACCAACATGACTTTATTTTCATCCGATATGAAGAATGCAAAAAAAAGGAGGCGCTTTGGGAGCTCCTCTGTGCCAGACCCCGTCATCTGGCCCATTTATTAAAAACATAGGAACATGTACTTTAACATTTACTACAACAAAGTACTTTTCAGCGCTTTGCATTAATGACAGTTGATCGAAAAACAAAATTACTTGTAAAAGATAGCACTAACACAAATGTTTGTCAGCTTTACGCAAACAATGATTTGAACAGTTTTGTTTCTGAGAGATCTGATTAACCCTTTGAAACCTGAAACGCCATCACTTTTCTTGTGCTGCGTTCAGATGCCTTTCAGAAGTATTTTTACCTTAGTGAATAGCAACTTAGTGTTTTACAAATTGCAAGAAATTAGTAGATATAGAAAATTATTTTAAAAAGTTAGGGGAAAATGTCTAGGGAAAAACTATGTATTTGATAATTGTGATTGCATTTTTAAAATTTTGTTCAAAATGTATATTTTTTCAACACATTTCCAGGTCAATTCTTTTTTCCAAATTATTATTACTATCACTAATTCTCAGGTAATTTTCTTGTAATTTTCATGAAATTCTTCCTGATTTTTTTTCATTTCTTCTTCTGTTGCTCATTGCCTTCTTCCTGTTTAAAAGAAAAAAAAATCAAGTGTATTTGCTCAGGTATCAAAGTGTTAAACTTGAGTCAGTCAGCAGAACAAACCCCATGCTTGTGTCACATGAGTTAATAGCGAATGTTAATTCATATGAATGATGTCACTTAATGATACTTTGTTTGCAACTCATATTTTTAGTTACTGTTGATGTATGTCATATACATGCCCCACATATCCAGCAATAATAGCTACTCGTTGTATGTATTGTATCTTCATACATTAGTGTACGACATGAGTAATACTTAATATGTCAACCTGCAGTCAATAAATATGCATTGCTAAGTATGGGTATGATTAGGGACATGTACATCTATTTTTCCTGCCAGCAACATGTGCATTCATCTCATGTAGGGCTGAAGGAGAAGGCTGTGGCTGTCACCGCCCGTAGTGAAGAAGCTGCTGCTCCAGTGGAGACCCCAGAAGCTGAAGCGGCACCAGAAGGTACCATACATGCTCACTATACACACACTTTCCCTCCTGTGTCACCACGGCAACATGTTGATAGAAGATGATGAGAGGAAAGGGAGCCCAGGTGTGGTGTAGTGAGGGACATCTGCAGGACAGTCAGTGGTTTTATTATATTTGGCAACAGTATGGCAGCAGCTCATAGATATCAAACCTCCCGCTGGCTGCGGTGTGTACTGTGAATACACTCATTAGGTGAAAGAGAACTTCAGTGACAAATATTTATTTATTTTTTTTGACAACAACATAACAAACTCGATTAACCCTTAGGGCCCGCTTTAATAGTGCACACACTTGTGTCGCTCTGTGTACAAAATGCGCTTTTCAAAATCAATCTTTAAAAAATTATACATTAATATTATTTTCTATTTTCCATTGAGTTAATTTTTTTTGAAGATATTTTTTTTTATTTTTTGGGCCGGAGTCTAACCCAGGGACGCTGCGGCGAGGACACAGCCTCTATCCACTGAGCCTCCAGGCGCCCCCGTTGAGTTAATTTTTTAACAAAACATCACTCCTATATATAAATATCAAATATTATGATTTTTGTCATGATTCCACTATGTTTTTAAAAAAAGCACACAAAAAATAAGTTATTTTCCATATACTACATGCTAAATAGGTTCTGTTTGATTTTCACAGCCCATGACATGTCAGTGATTAGCATCAACATTTATTTTTCTAAATTATTTTTTTGTCCAGTGTCAAATACTCACACTTGTATAGCTGTGCACAAAAAATGTACTTTTTAAAATCAGGCTATAAACAGCACATCAGTGATTTGGAGACTTTTATGTTACTTCCAGGACAGTTTAAAAAATGATGCTAAAAGAAGACAGGTGGACTCTGTCCACCCTCTTTCCCCCCTCAGCAGTTGTACTGAAAAGGCATTTTTACCACACAAAATCTCATATAAACTGTGTAACATGGAATTTCACAGAGTCACTGAGAGAAAGGCACATTTGTCAATCAAAACATGAACGCCTCCAGCCTTTTTAAGTTTACCAGCATGCACAACACTAAGGGTTTGATGGAGTGCAGAAATGACTGATGTTGTCCATCACACACAAGCCAGAAAATCAGTTTGGCCAAACTTAAACATGTGGTGATGAATTTGTTTTAATTAGAGAAATTGAAACCATCATAAACCAAACACAAAATGAAAGTAAACAAAGTCAGAGCAGCACACTTTACTATATTATTCTGTGTGATGGCGCTGTAATAAATTAATGTTGGCTGGTTACATTACAGTGGATCAGATGTTCAGCAACTGAAGTGCTTATTTTAATGATCTGCATGGGCAGAAAAGAAAGCTGTTTGAATGTAAGAAATGGAATCATTTTGCATTGACTGCCCATTTATTCTCTCACATCATCGCCTTCTGTCCTCAGCTGTGTTTGAGCCTGAACCTGTGCCTGTGGAGGATGTGATTGAAGCTGCTGTTGCAGAGGAGGCCTCTGCACCCCCACCAGGTACGTGTGTGTGTGTGTGTGTGTGTGTGTGTGTGTGTGTGTGTGTGTGTGTGTGTGTGTGTGTGTGTGTGTGTGTGTGTGTGTGTGTGTGTGTGTGTGTGTGTGTGTGTGTGTGTGTGTGTGTGTGTGTGTGTGTGTGTGTGTGTGTGTGTGTGTGTGTGTGTGTGTGAGGGATGTGATGTGACACCAGGGAGCTCCAGGAATGATGATTTTATGTAGGCTGTGTAGGCTGATGCTGAAGTTAAGCTCTAGTTACATGTTTAGTTCAGTTAAAACATCACTTCAAAGATGTCTCAAGCTTAAATTAAATACCTAGAGGTAAGAGTTAAAGTGAGCCACACACAATGAGGCTGTTTAGCAGCGTTCAGCATGATTACGTTCTGTAGTCCCACGTCAAAGTTTACAGGTAGGTATTTACTGACATATTTTATGTTGTAGAACAAAACGTGAAAGTCCTTTCAGCTTGTCTTAACCACGGACCTTATTTCAGACATCTAACTTAAAAACTAATTTAAAAAAACCTCAGACTTTGAGACGAGGAAACCGGGAAAGTTAAAATGCTAACTCATTTCCAGCCTTAATTCAGTTCAATTCAGTTTTATCTATAAAGCCCATTTTTACAAATCACAATGTGCCTCAGAGGGCTTTACAGCATACAACATTCATCTGTTTTTGAACCCTCACAACAACTAAGGAAAAACTCCCCCCAAAAACCCTTAAACGGGACTCAGTCCTGCAGCACCTTTATTGTGCTAGAAAACTAGCCGTCATCTATGCAGGCAGACAATTAATAAATGCAGAGGAATTAGGTCTGTCACATTCAAATATCTGGTCAGACGACAGAACAGCTCAGAGGTGTTCTCTGTGCACTCATTTCAAATATGAACCCTGTGTTGTAGCACAGCACAGTCATGTCAGACACATGTTGCAGTGATGTTGGGCTGAATGAACTTTTGAGTTATTGGGAGTGCCTTGATGAGATGGTATGCCTGTGGTTCTGCGCTGCTGTGGGAGGTGACAGTAGTTGGGTTCGATGTTGGGCAGGTTTCACTCTCAAACTGAAGATGTCACAAAGTGACGGTCGGAGGCTTGTTTTTGAAATGCAGATCATCCTGTGACACTGCCAAGCTGTGAAGAACCTGTCCAACTCTCTGCTTCTCCCTCCAGAGCCTGAAACTGAGGTAGCAGCTGAGCCTGAGGTGGTTGCATCCGAGCCAGAGCCCGAGGCTGAGCCAGAACCAGAACCAGAACCAGAACCAGAACCTGTGGAGACCCCTGAGGTTTGTACATGCCAAGCTTTTTATCAGAAAACCAATAGAGAGGTGAAGGGATGACATATTTTTGTAGGCCAACCAGGAAGTTAGCATCACACTAGTTCCCTCGTCAAAACCTTATGGGACTTTTGAATGGCATTTTTAATTATCGCCAAAAATAAGTTCTGTGACAAACACAAGTTCATGATACTTAGACGTTTTGTTCAGGATGATAATCTTCAAAGATGAACACCACGTTTGTGTGTAAATGAAATCGCCAGAAGCAAAAAGCTATTGTTGGGCTATTCACAAGCTACATCATGATCACACGACTTAAACATCACCACCCCGAATCGTGCAACTTCTGATTTGATTCACACACACAAATGAAAAATATCATGAACAGATAAATCTACAAGCTTGAGTGCGACTGTTGCCGTGAAGCTGTAAAAGGTCGTTTGAATGAGTTTCTGTGCCTGGTGTGATGACGTCCAATGTCCCCGACAAACACTCTGGTCCCATTTAGCCACTTGATGGCAACCGCCATTTTTAAGACGTGTCAAACCTTAAAAGTTCCAAAATTGTGCTAATGTCTAAAAATCTTTAGCCCGTGTTAAGCACAGACCTTATCTAGGCATTTTACCCAAAACCCATTCAAAAAACCCAGAGTCTTTGAGACGAGGGAACTGGAAGTGCAAGAAATGCTAACGGACTTCCACGTTTCACGACTCATTACTTCACTACTCTATAGGACCTGGGGCCAACACACAACACAAAGACATTTTTTGATGCTCTTTGAATCTTCAAACCAAAATCTTCTCCACCAAAATATGAACAAGAAGCTTGATAATTAATCAGCAAAACACTTAGTCCTTTATGGAATCTGTTGCCTGTTGATGACATTTGAGTGGTGTGTTCCTTTTCAGGTGATTGAGGAGGAGCCAGAGGTGCTGGAGGAGGAACCTCCTGCAGTGGAGGAGGAGGCTCCTGTGGAGGAGGCTCCTGTGGAAGATGCTCCTGTGGAGGAGGCTCCTGTGGAGGAGGTATGTAGTTTTTGTCATCTTGTGTTACATTATAACTACAGATGTGTATCATAAACACTGTGCTGCACTGGCAAACTGAGATGTCTTTATCTTAGCATGAGATACAGGTGGTAGAAAGGGCTCCTATTTCCTCGGACCTCACTTCATTTGTGCTTCCTGCTGCTAACGAGTGTTTAACCAGCAGTTTTTTAATTAAATTTTTTATAGCTGCAGTTTTGTTTTGTTCAGCTTCAAAATCCGGTAATCCGCCTGCAGGTGTAGTTTATCTATTGGTTTTAGTTCTTAGAGGTGTAATGACAGAGAAAAAGTTGTTGTTTCTCTCACTGCGCCCTCAATCAAAAAACCTCATCCCGTTGGAAAAGCCAGTCTGTTTTTTGCTCCAGTGGTTCACAATGTCTAAAATCAGTCAGCTGTAACTTACTGGCCTGCAGTGTGGCTGATGATCCACCAGCAGCTCATTAAAACCAGAGAGAGCAGTTCACTCAAATAATACAAGCACAAGGTGTCATCATCTGTATCAGTACAACTCCAGCTAATGGATTTTACTGTAAAAACGTTAGTATCTTCCATGATGTGACAGTCAGGAGCACTCACTCCGCATTGGAGACCAGAACGTCCCCAGAAGCATACTGAGCAGCAAGAAACGACTGCTCGACACGCAGCAATCTCAGGCAGCTGAGGGGTCTCTGATTGATTAAAATCTCAGACTTCAAAGGGCCTTTTAGCTTTCAGATTTTGATGTAATCTAAAAGCCAAAAGGTGCTGTTGTGAACAACTTTTGGACAATATGGCAGCAGGAAAATGTTTTGTTTCATAATTGTTTAACGTCTGATAAAAATGTTCAAAGCTGTATTTTTTTCTGAGCTTTGATATTACTGTTTGATTCAGGCTGTTCCAGTTGAGGAGGTTGCAGAGGTGATGGCAGACCAGCCTGAAGAGGAGGCAGCAGCTGAAGAGGAGCAGGCTGTGGAGGAGGAGGCTGTTGACGAGGCCGTGGAGGAGCTTGCAGCAGAGGTGGAGGAGGCTGCAGTGGAGGAGGCTGCTGAGGAGGTGGCATCATTTGTTGAGGCTGCAGAGGAGGAGAGCGCTCCTGCAGAAGAAGCTGTCGAAGAGCCCGCTGAGGAGGAGGCTGCACCTTTGGAAGAAGCTGCTGAGGAGGTAGCCCAAGAGGAGGAGGTAGTCCAAGAAGAGGAGGTAGCCCAAGAGGAGGAAGCTCCTGCTGAGGACCTGGCTGAAGAAGAGGAGGCCGCTCCTGCTGAGGAACCTGCTGATGAGCCCGCTGAAGAGGAGGCAGCTCCAGCAGAGGAAGCCGTGGAGGAGGAAGCAGCAGAGGAAGAGCAGGAGGAAGCAGCAGCTGTAGACGAGCCTGTTGAAGAGGAGGCAGCTCCTGCAGACGAACCTGTTGAAGAGGAGGAAGCTCCTGCAGATGAACCTGTTGAAGAGGAGGAAGCTCCTGCAGATGAACCTGTTGAAGAGGAGGAAGCTCCTGCAGATGAACCTGTTGAAGAGGAGGAAGCTCCTGCAGACGAACCTGTTGAGGAGCAGGCTGAAGAGGAGGAAGCTCCCTCAGAAGATGCAGAGGAGGAGGCTGCAGACACAGAGGCAACTCCAGAAGAAGTAGCAGAGGAGCAAACAGCACCAGGTAAAGAGCAAAAGATAAAAGTCATCAGATGAGGCAGAGCAGATGTATTAAAATGTTGTCAGGATGTCCACTTTCTGACTTTGGTCCAGCATTGAGCTTAAAGGAATCACTAAACATTTTGGGAAGTTTGCTTAATTACCTTCTGACATCCGGGCAGTACTAATGCATATGTAAAAGGCCTTTAGTGTCTCCAGAGGAGCTGTGTGACGTCAGATTAGTTGCCTCCAGTGATGTCAGCTTTAGTCATCGTCAGCTGGGTTTGAACACTTCAAGTGTGAAAGTGAAAGAAATTGGTGGGTGTGGAGAAAGAGACCTCAGTATCCAGCTCCTCATCGGGGGGTAGTGTGCCAAATGATTTCATGGCAGTGAAATGGTTACTTCCTGGAGTCTCTACTTATTGCTGCTGCTCAGAGCCAAAAGTAATCTGGCACACCAGAAGACATCTAATTGTTCAACACTTCGTTTTTTGTGTGGATTAAAGAAAATGAGATAAAACATGTTAATCAAAGAGCTTCAGAGGAGCAGGTGGGCGGACTCAGTTTACAGAGTCCGGTTATCTGTTTGCTTAGGTTTCCAGTGTTTGTGCTGGCAGGAGCCGTAGATTAGACAGAAACACATGACAGCGCTATCTATCTTCTCATCTAACTCCCAGTTTCCCTAAAATTTCACCCCCAAGCTTGAATATCTAAAATTCCAGTGTATGACCAAGGCGAACAGAAAGGGAAGTGATGACTCATGGTGTGGGCAGCTGCAGGGTGCGCTCACACATGAGCGGCTCAGTGATCACTGCCTGCTGAGCCGCTGTCTGTGCTGAACGTGCACGGTGCTGGATGGGAGGCACAGGGAAAGCTAGCATGAGTGTTGGCTAGCTTGCTAATTAAAGCTACTTGGGCAGTTAGCATTTTTCATGGTCAACATTATACAATATGAATAAGAGAAAGGTATAAAATGAGTACTGTGGTTTTGGATCAGAACATCCACAGGTAGACAGTGGGTGGTGACACTTCAGTGTGTTTCTGATACTTGCTCACAGTCAGCTCTGCTACTTGAAACATTCACTATGCATCTTGTCCAGTTTTCAATAAAGGTCCCGTTCTGGGCTTTCAAACTAAAAGTCATACTCTCCACTACATGAATTCTGTATATTACATCAGTCCATCCATCAACACTGGGTGTTTCTTTTTTCAGGCATTTCTTGGTTTGGGATTTCTTGCAGGCCAAAAATAATATCCCTAACATATTTGTCCTTTTTTCTCCATTCCACTTTCTCCAGTCTAACCAGATAGTTACAAGTTTGAAGTAATTTTGGTTGAAAAACACCTTTGACTTTTCTACGTCCACTGTCAAACCCTGACAGGAGCTGTCTAGTGGAAATATTTAGCGGTCACCACGACACTGAGGTTCACTTTCTACCGCTGAGCTTCCACTGACAAACAGGAAGCTTTATTAAGCAGGAATAACTCAGCACTGATAATGACCCATCAGGACAGATCAATGTTTTTATCCTCCCTGACAACTCCAGAGCCCGCGACTCTACTAGACCTGCAGCATCATTCAGCGAACGGGAGACGGACTTCCTCTGTGATGCTGAAGTTTTAGAAATCTATCAATTAACAATCAGTTTCACACTTTCAAATGCTTTGTGTTCCACAGAGACAGAAGAAGAAGTAGCACACCAAGCAGAGGAGGCAGCAGAAGAAGGTGAGCTCGCACGCATGCACGCATGCACGCGCACACACACACACACACACACACACACACACACACACACACACACACACACACACACACAGAGTACATCTGATGGGGACTAAGTCTTTATAGGGGGAAATGATTGCAGCGTTTTTATGATGTTGTGGTTTGACTTGTGTGTGTTTGTGTTTGTGTTTGCAGTAGCAGAGTTTGTGGAGGCAGAGGAACAGAACCAGGATGAGCCCACAGGTAAATCTGTTTTTAACTGACTTCCTGCTCTGCATCAGGACTCACTCTGTATGAGGTCTGAGAGTGACTCCAGACTGGGATGACTCAGTCTGAAAACACACCTTTCTCCTGTTTTAGCCTCCAGTCCATACTGAGCTGATTATCAATTCATCTGCTGATTATGCCTCCATCCAAGCAGCTGAATCTGAGTGAAAAACTGACACAAGTGTGTGTTTTGTTTAAAACGTCTTTATTATTATTATTATTTTTACATTCGACACAAATAATCTAACTTTTTCACAGGACCAAAGACATTGTATGTTTTATATCATACTAAACATTTGAGCGAAATAAAACTTCGAAAATTAGTCTTACAATTCATTCCAAGAGTCACTAAAAAAGTCTTAAAAAGTCTTAAATGTAAGCTGCTGGAACCGTGTGTGAACTTAAACTATAAAATGAACAGCTGATGTTGAATGTAAAACCAGTACAGACCAGCACAGACACAGCTGCATCATTCCAGCCCTGAAGACTGAACTTCCTGTCTTTGCTCTCCATAGAAACGTAGAGGCTGCAGCGGTCGTCGTGGTGACGGAGCAGGGACCCACTGACCTTGCATCAGCACCATCTGAGTGTGCTCAGAGCGATGATACACCTCTCCACCTCCAGAGAAATGATTGAGTCGTCATGACAACACTCTGTCCCCCCTCCTCCCTCTGTTTCCACCCCTCCTTTAAATGCTCCTTTGGTATAAATGTGATGATGGATGGATTGTTTACTAATATGGTACTCTTCTTTTGACCCCTCTGGTTTTTCTTTGTCTTCACCTCTCTGTTTTTGTCTTTCAGTAGCGTGTCCATCCTCGTGCATGCGTGTGTGTGTGTGTGTGTGTGTCTGTGTGTGTGTCTGTGTGTGTGTCTGTGTGTGTGTCTGTGTGTGTCTGTGTGTGTTCATGGTGATGTTGCGTGTGTGTGACTGTGGCCAGACGCTCGGGGCCACATCAAATCTAAACTTGCAGCCAGTCTGGAGCTGTAACATTGAACCAGTCTGGAACTTTATTTTGAAGTGTCTCAGTGATGTAGTCCGGCTTCCTGAAGCTGAACTGTGTTGCCAGGAAACTGAGGCCAAAGTTCATAGCTGAGCCGTCATTGGTTAGATCGGAGTCGTTCTATGAGTCAGCACATTCATGTGTAAACAGTGACGTGTGCAAAAAGTCCTGATTGCAGGCGGTTAAAACAACAAATTGAAATTTTAGGAGTCCAACAAAAGCATTTTCCGCCCCTCTGCGTCAGTGTGAGTTCAGACTTTTGAAGACGATCTCCGTCAGCTGTCTCTGGTCACAGTGCCGTAGATTCTATGCAAAGCTGTCGTGCTGTGTGTCCCCTGCTCCCCTGCCTCCCCCGCCTCACCCAGCCCGTTTATTTACCACTCAGTATCTGTCGACTCCAGGATGAGCCGTGTGCTAGCATGTGGATTCAGAGAGAGTGTGTGAGTGTGAGTGCGTGCGTGTGTGTGTGTGTGAATTCCTCATGATGAGCATGTTCTTGTGTGTTGACAAATCTCTTCTTCTAATCAGTCCTCTGTGTGAGCCGTAGACGTCGTGCAGTTTTTGAGACGGTTTTTCTCCTTGTATGTCCTCCACCGCCCTTTAACCTCTGAGTGTGTGTGTGTGTGTGTGTGAGTGTGTGTTCTCTACATTCCTAGTTCTTTTTTTTTTCTTCATACGTTCAGATTTGATAACTGAGACCATCTATCAAATGATTTTTGAATATGAAGTTGTAACTTTAAACTTCAAGTTTAAACTGTGATGTAAACAAGGACATCATGGACGGTGTGACGCCGTCACACTGTTGTGTAAAGATTCTTTATTTCTAAACACACCATTCAGACAGGATGATTTAACCCTTTGAAACCTGGAGTGACATCTTATTTCCTGTGCTGCGCCTTTTACATGCAGTTAAACCTTTGAACTTTGAGCAACTGGTGTGATTTCTTTAAAAAATGCAATGAGCAACTGTATAATAAATGTTCCACAAATTACAAGAAATTAGTAGATATAGAGCTTTTCCAGACATTTATTTACTTTTTTGTGTTTACTTTAAAAAAAAATTCAGGTATTTTTCTTGTACTTTTCCACTAATTTCTTGGACATTTTTGGGTCATTTCCTCTTTGGTTGCTTATTGCCTTGATCCCAAGTTTTTGACAGAAATCAAGCTTAATTGCTCAGGTTTCAAAGGGTTAACGCTGTGATCCAGATTCCACTCTAGCTTCAGTGTCTCAGTTCTCTGGCTCACAGAGGGTTAAATAGATTGGGCGTCACATTCCTGTGGAAGTGGGCTGCACCCTGCTCACTGACACCAGTTTATGACCCACCGTCTTTGCTCGTGTCATCAGTGGCAGCGAATTTTATTAAAGGGAAACTCGGTGACACGTTTCCTTTTTCTCTGTGACGTCACTATTTGTCCTGGTGTTTTTTTAGTCGTTTCCATGGTAGCAGGGCCCTCTACCCCTGCAGACCTATATAATCAGAGAGCTAAACATCATGTCACACATCATTCCGTCACAGTGCTAACTAACATGGTCGAGTAAAAAAACAGCCAAATGATTGCATTATGTATCTTATTTTGAAGGCTATGGCAAATCTCTAAACATTTTACCCTTTGAAACCTGAGCAAACTGATTTAAAAAAAACAAAAAAGTGAAAAAAGGCAAGAAACATCCCACAAATTGTGAGAAATTAGTATAAAGTGAAAAAAAAAACAGACCTGGAAATTGTTTTTTGCAAAGCAGGAAATTAAAGATATTCAAAGGAAACAATGTCCAGAAAAGGATCCAGAATTATTTGGGTCTTTTTTTGTGTGCTAATTTTCAGGTAGTTTTCTGGTAACTTTTTACTAATTTCTTGCTATTTTTTCAGCCTTGTCTTGTTAATTTGCTTCCTGTGTTTTTGAAAGAAGTCAAAGCAGTCTGTTCAGGTTTCAAAGGGTTAAGCATGACACTAAGGTCGTTTTGGGCGGATGGCAGTAGCACCGTGGATAACACGTCTGTGTGTTTTGATACTGACAGTAAACGGTGTAGACGTGATGTTTGGGGGTTCATTTCAACACTACAGTTAGTGGCAGCAGAACCAAACCTCTCTGATTCTCTCTCGTGGTGTCGCGGTCCCACCGTGTGTCTCTAGTCCTGACTTGTTGTAACTAGCAGGTTGTTTCGATGGTGTGCAGTAGTCGTTTTTTTTGTAGGATGTCTCGTCCACTAGCTGGTCTTTTCTACTTCCTGACACTTTGTAAGTCAGTGTGAACTGTAAAACCTTTTTAACATTGAAGATTACAATCTTTACCAAGAGAGAGCTTCTAGATTTTTAAAAGGAACATTTTTAAAAAGGACTCGGAGAAATAAATAAAAAAAAAAGAACACATTTTCTGAAAAATGCTTTAAAAGCTTTTTATAAAGCCATAAGCTGTTTGTGACAGGCAGGTTGAAGGGGCTGTGCTACTTCAGGACTCATTTTATTCTCTAACAATTAAAGAGCAATAAAATCAAACTGCAGAGTGTCACACTGCAGCAACCCGTTGGAAGAGATTCTTTCATCTTTTCATGTAATGCTGGAAAAGGTTGTGATGGCGTGAAGAGCTCTGCCTCCACACGGAGGAGGGGGCTCGCGTTAACTGACAGTCTGTGAGCCGCAGTGTGTGTTCCAGGGAAACTGAGCTGTCGGTTAAAAAGTGCCCGTCTCTCCGCCTCAGTGTGCTCTGGCGATTTGAGTCTGTCCTGTAGAAGCTGACAATGGGAATTAAATTATTGTAAAGTAATGATGAATTCTGGAGATTTGAAGAGTCACAGTTTTCTGTAAATGATCTGTTGCTGCAATAAAGGTTTGGGACAACACAGCAGTGACTCCTCGTTTTTTTTATTTAATTTTTTTTTTTTACACATTTTGTGGATGTGTCTGCATGCTAATCATTTACACAAAGAACATGTAATCCCTTAAAGGTCGCATATTGTAAAAGTCAGATTTTCTTGTCTTTGTTTAACAAAGCAGGTACAAGTGCACAGTGGTGTAATGTAACAAAGTAATACGTTTATGAGTACTGATGCATTGACCTGAGACGGACGAGGAGGAGGAAAGAAGACTTGTCTTTCCTTTAGAAAAACCAGCAAAGCCGAGCCAGTCCACAGCTGCGTCCCAACAGGTCACACAGGCAGGACAGGACTCGTCCACAGCTGCTCCAGGATCAGCACATTTCCAGCAGTAACCTGTTGTCCAGGCGGGCCAAAGAAATCCAAGAAATCCCTGTTCTAATAAATAAAGAACACTCCCTTAGGCCCATTCTTATTTTTTAAACTATATTCATATGTAGGACTGTTTCTAAAACCCTCAGGGCTAAAACCTATGATGGACAGGCCTTCTGACTCCACTGAGGCTGCAAAGACGGTTTGACTCAGTTGCCTGTTGTACTGAATGTGTCCACATGGTGTCACCATTTCTCTGAGCTCTAAAGATGCATTTCTCAGGAGGGCAGAGTGCAGAGCTTCAGCATGCACAGGGATCAGTCAGCATGTCTGTACATACAGACTGAAATACCATCACAATGTATTGGTATAATATGCCAAAAATAAAAATAATTAAAGGGATTTATTATTTCTCTGCACTTTGCTTGAACTCTTGCCAGACTCAATTACCATCAGGTTTCCTCTGATTCCTTCATTCTTGAGTGTACAGCGATGCCAAAATGTTGCTTATACATCTGCTCATGTGCTTTTATTTTTACTGTCTTATCTTTTGCAGTCAGTCTTACCTTGAGTAATGGCTCGAGTTCATCTCTATGTTTCTATCCTGAAGTTGCAGAGTGGATGATGTCCTCCAGAATCTCCACCTGACAGAAAAGATCCAGAGAGATGCTTTCAGTTGTTTGTCATGTGGGCCGACCTCCACTTATCCACATCACTGAGCTTTTAGACGGCATCAAACTCCTCCAAGCTAATGCACATTAACACAGACAGCAGTGTGTCAATCCAAGGGGACGTTTGTGCCAAATTCGTTAAAATTTCTTCCAAATGTTTTTTAAGATATCACTTTCACAAGGTTGAAACCAACGCAAAGTCAGTGGCCTTCAACCTCTAAAATCACTTATTCCAAGTGGGCTTTTGTGCCAAATTTGAAGAAATTCCCTTTGTGGTGTTCTTTCATTTGAAAGTCCAGGGTTTACCTCTTGTCTGAAGGTGATGTTTTTTTTCTACACCTCACCATGTGCCTCCTTCCCCTAAACCCAACCATCTAAGGTAGCATGTGTGTTTGTTGGCGTCCTGGCGTTGGTTAGCATGTGCTTTTCTTGAGCTTTTCCTTGTCTAAACATTTGTTGACATCACTGTAGTGTCATCCCACGACGTCAGCAGCAGACGCAGAAGGATACCCAGAGCGTGATATAAAGATGCAGAAGGATACTCAGAGCACGATATAAAGACGCAGGAGGATACCCAGAGCGCGATATAAAGATGCAGAAGGATACTCAGAGCGCGATATAAAGACACAGGAGGATACCCAGAGCGCGATATAAAGACGCAAAAGGATACCCAGAGCGCGATATATAGACGCAGAAGGATACTCAGAGTGCGATATAAAGACGCAGGAGGATACCCAGAGCGCGATATAAAGACGCAGGAGGATACCCAGAGCGCGATATAAAGACGCAGGAGGATACCCAGAGCGTGATACAAAGATGCAGAAGTCCACTGCAAAGCGGCAACATGTCCCGACTTGGGATGAGAAGATGTTGAGAATCCAGTGGCAGGCTCCCGTCCCTCACTCTTACCTGGCTGCTTTTTCCAACACTCAGGTTCTTGAGCTTGTAGGCCGTCACTTGTCCATCACTGTCTCCCACCAGGACACAGTCTGTCTGTGTGGCAAATAGCAGGGACGTCATCTCCACACCAGTAGCTGCAGGCTGCACAATGACTGGGTCCAAGCTGAGGGAGACAGGTGTATGATTATGGACAGTTTAAATCAGAGAAACAAACAGGGTCAACGACCAGAGCGTCCCCACAGTCTCACTCACATGCTGGAGTTCAGGTCCCAGATCTCCAGCTGTTTTTCATTAACAGCTCCGAACACTGTGGCCCACATTGGGGACCACTTGATGTCACACACTGCAGTCTGAGAGGAGGTGAAGCCTAACACGGGGTTGGGGCAGCCCTGCTTCCACAACTGCATGGTCCAGTCGGAGGAGCAGCTCAGGAACATATCAGGACTGAATGGACTCCATGTGATGCAGCTCACAGGACACTGAGGGACAACATGTGACTGTTACTGTTACTTCTCTCTGATTCCTCAACACAAATAACCCAAACAGCAGCAACTGGTCCCAGAAATAGATTTGAACATCTATCAGAGATAATGTACAAATACTGCAACAAAATGTGTTAGAGGGATCAAAAAAAAATCGAAAAACACATCTTTCCTCTTGCCTATATAGCTATTTTTCAGTCAACAAAGTTTTGGTGTTGGAGATATCAGCTGTAGAGATGTCTGATTTCTCTCCACGCTCGGCTTGCGGTGCTCAAAGCACCAAAAATACATTTGGAAAACTTAAGAGCAAAGTCACTTTTAAAATGTCATGACCCAGTTACTCAAGAGAATCCACAGAGCTTGTTGTGAGCTGTTTCATGAAGGAACTATTTTATGCCTCCGCCCTTTAGCTGGTCTGGGGCATTATGTCTTCGGGTTGTCCGTCTGTGTGTCACATTCTTGTGAACGTGATATCTCAAAAATGCCTTGGTGGAGTTCCTTCAGATTTGACACAAACATTCACTGGGACTCAACGATGAGCTGATTAGAATGTGTTGGTGGAAGGCCAAAGGTCAAGGTCACAGTGACAACATGTTTTTGTATATCTAGTTTTCAATCCAATGGTATCTCCTTGCAGAAGGAAGTGATCAGCTACTCATGGCTGAGAGGAGCTGTTCTCCTCAGCTGAGCTGTAACATTAGCTAGCTCAGCGGTGCAGCCCGACACTCTGCAACTCAGGGTGAACTGTTCCTTTAGTAATAATCAAAATACTTAAAGAGATGGATTTTTAGCCTTCAGCAGAAAAGACGAAATGATTCTGCAGTATGGACCTCTACACTATGATTAGTTTTATAATTGTCAAAGGTAACATGTGGAAGACTGTCTCACCAAAAAATGTCTGCATTGCTTCCACTGGCTTACACTGGGGTGTTGCTTCAGTGTTTTGCCATCAAATATCAATATATGGATCTGTTTGTTTTTGATTTACTTGCGTTAAACTAATGCGATTAGGGGAAGGTGGTGACTTTTGTTTTGATGGACTCACAAAATGCTTCCTGTAAGTCTCCAGAAACTGCAGGCTGTTGGAACAGGAGCATTTGTGAATGAGACCTTCCCACGTGCTGACCAGGTAGACACTGGAGTCCTGGTGGAGCAAAGAAATGCTGCTGAGATGCACGATTACACTGAAAAAAAACAATCAATTATGAAGTCATTTACGAAACAAGCATTGAATTATTTGTTTACTAAAATTTTGAAGTCAGCTCTAATTGTCTGCTGTTTCACAGACACAGCTCTGCCTGAGCATAAAGCATTATTTGTTAATATGTACACAGAAACACACTTTTAAGCCCAGGAACTGCACTCAGCATTAATGTTTTGGAATGACCAACTTACTGATGGATGGAAGTCCAAACACAGACCGGGACTCACAGCTGACTGAATACTTTCTGTCTTGGTTTCTGTTTTGGTTTCTGTCTTCGTCCTTCCAGGCCTCTTCTTTCTGTTTTTCATCTTCTTCAGCTTCATCAGATCTATGGTGAGATGGAGGGATGGATGAATACATTACTTATCAACAAAATACCATATTCATAAACAGTAACTTCAATAGAATTAAATGTACTGTACATAGAACATACATTTGTGAGGTGGACTCAGTGCAGCAGTGCAACATTCTATGCAATTTATTCTATAGTTGTAGTGCAGTTATGGATCAGATTGTTTAAAGCTGGGGTAGGCAGTTTTATTTAGTCCCATAATAACCTCTGTAATTGAAGTGATCTGAAAGAAAACTAGATTTGTGCACCTTCTCTTAGCTCTGCTTTCAGGCTTTAGAAAATCTAGCTGCAATGGGAGATTTTAGCCAATTACAGGTCATTTCAAAGACAGGGCGTTCCTATTGTCTGTTCTATTTTTTTCAATTTTGAACATTTTTGGGGTACTTTCTCTTTTCTTTTTGTCTTCTTCTCTTCTTCTGTTGTTTTTCAGGTGGTTTTCTTGTAACTTCTTACAAATGTTTTGCTCATTTTTGGGCCATGTCTTAGTAAGCTGCTCATTGCCTTCTCCCCGTGGTTTTGCAAGAAATAAAACAAATTGGCTCAGGTTTCAAAGGGTTAAACTGCTGAGAGCATCTTAAAGTTCAAGAATCTACAATGTGTCTTTATATCTATGAGTTCATAATCTAATTAAACTGTTAGAGAGGTGTTTTTCTCTTTGTCAATGGGCCACATTACAATTCTGGTTGTCTGAATAATTCTGGTTCTTTGAATTTAGGTAGAACTTCGGAGTCTTTGTGCATGTCGAGCTGAAGTGACGATGGGAAAACGTGGTGCTGAGCACAGTACCGATGCAGTGGAGGCCATTGTTGCAGATAAACCACTTGGTGACCCTGCCGTCAGCAGCCACAGAGAAGAGAGATTCCACCTTCTCGTCTCCTGTCAGGCTCAGCTTCTGTTGGATCCACCTGAGCTGCCATACTGGATCCAGGTGCTTGTTGGGACATTCACTGCTCCAACACAAAGAAGTGAAGATCAATAAGATGAGTCACCATGAAACATTCTTTTCAGCGTTCAGTGGAAGAGCTGCACAGTTCACTCTCTCTCTCTCTCACACACACACACACACACACACACACACACACACACACACACACACACACACACAGTCCTCACCTGCTGCTGATAACACTGGACTTGTTGTCTTGACTCCTCACGTCGTAGATAGTGATGCTGCCGTCCTGCATGCCCACAGCCAGCTGCGCGGGGTTGTTGGATGAGAAGTCCAGTGAAGTCACCGCGCTGTCACAGTGGATGATGCGCCCAGGCCACTGCAGAGGGGACAAGTGGCAACAATCAAAAACATCTGGAATGGACAGCTTGCACTGCTCCTCAGTTAACATTGTGCGTGCTGCTGAGGAAACATCGGGCACTGGAGGTAAATTAAAGTTAAAAGCAGTCATACCGTGGGATTTTTGACAGACCAGCAGCACACCAGGCCTGGTTTCTGGTCACCGTAGCCAAACTCACCATAGCCCACCGCCAGAAGGTCCTAGCAGAGAAAGCAAAGCACAAGCACATCTGCAGGAAGCCCTGTTCACATAGGACTAGTGAAAGCTGGGGCCCTCATGTGAGGATGAAAATGACTCCCACAGGTCTGTTTAGTGCCGCACATTTGCACTAGATAGGCCAAGTTTGTTTTTTAATTTGAAGTAACTGGCATTTTCCTCTATGCCATTTGGACAATATACTATACTATGACGTTTTTGTGCACTTTTTAAAAATTCTTTGACGACATATTATGCTATGACATTTTTAGGCAATACTGGACGACATACTACAGTATGTCTTTTTATTCTATTTTGGACGACATACAATACTATGCTCTTTTTATGCATTTTGGATGACATACTACACTAAGTTTTTTTTTTTAGACATTTGGGAAAAACACACCATACTACACTATACACTGTGACCGTTCTATTCTATTTTGGGCAATATACTATACTATGACATTTTTATGCATTTCTGGACGACACTCTATACTATGAATTTTTCGTAGTATTTTTGGACAACATAACATAGTATGACTTTTCACTGGTATTTTAAATGACATGCTATAGTATGACTTTTTTATGATATTTTGAATGACATACCAAGGTGACATTTTCACGCTGTTCTGGACGACATACTATACTGTGACTTTTTTATGGTATTTTTGCCGACAAGCTATAGTACTATAGTCGTCGTAGGTGCTCTTTATTCTTCTTGCTCCTCTTGCAGTAATTACAGTGTTTCCTTCCAGTGGCAGTTCACTCACTTAACCCCAAAAATGTGACTTCTCTCATGTATCTGACTGTATGTCATTTAACTCAAAGCATTTTTAACCTACAGGCAGCACTAATTGCACCAGTTCTGTAATGTCACCAAATCTGGGGTCCTAATACCACTGTGTTTTTGATATAATCATTTAATTACCCTTTCTGCATTCATCTGACAAGCAATTTCACTCACCCAAGTGACATTCTGCTGGGGAAAGTAAGAACCACAATGTGCAGTACAATTATAAAATTTACTTACTCTTGTGATTCCATAGCAGTTGCCAGCATTTTTTTTTCTTGTCTCTCGCAAGACAGCATACGCTACTTTATCTCTAAATGCTACCAGTCTCTGCAGAATTTTTTTTACAACTGCCTATAGTGGACAATACTTCTTCCAGTACACCTTATCTCAGAGAACGTAACCTCCCTTATTTTCCTTAAAATGTATGCAATTATAAATTTAGTATAGTGTAGGTGCAAAAATATCCTTTACCTTATATATTCACTTAAATCATCTTATATTAACTTATATATTCACCTTAATCATCTTATGTTCATTTTTAATTTGAGCTTAAGTTAACTCACACTGTTTGCAATAATAAATTTAGTATAGTGTAGGTGCAAAAATATCCTTTACCTTATATATTCACTTTAATCATCATCATCATTTTAATTTGAGCTTAAGTTAACTCACACTGTTTGCAATTCTAAATTTGTGACTGAATGTGATCCTCTCTGTGAGACTTACTCAGTACACTCTATGTTTCTGAGTTCTGTACTTTCAGCTGAAATAGATTGACTCTGTTAAACCATTTTTATTTTCTCTTTTATTACTTCATCGCAATATGCAGACAGCTGCTTTTCTTTCACTATGTATTTGTTCACTTCTTTGAATGGAAATGACGTAATTTCAACCAAAATGGCATAGTACAGTATAATGCATAAAAATATCATAGTATAGTATGTCGTCCAGAAATGGCATAGACAGGTCATAGTATAGCACATCGTTCAAAAATACATAAAAACCTCATAATCTAGTATGTCGTCCACAATGGAATAAAAAAATCATAGTATAGTACGTCGTCCAGAAATGCAGAAAAATGTCATGCAAAATGCATAAAAACTGTATAGTATAGTATGCTGTCCAACATGGCATAAAAACATCATAGTATAGGTCACAAATTGCAATTTCAGCTCCTTAAGCAGGAAGTAGTGTTTCACACAGGTAGAGACTCAGACAAGCAGAGAGAAGCAGGGGATTCAAACAAAACCCTGAAAACACTTTCACATCCTCCTGAAGTTTAGAAGACTGCAGAACCTGTTTAAAAGAACTTTTGATGGAGGTGGTGAGTTTTGTCAACATGTTGCATGTACATGTGTTTGTACTGATTGCTGCAGCTGTGATCAGTTAAGTGTTAAAGAGATTGTATGTAAACTTGAAAATGTGATATTCAAATGATATTTAAGTGTTTAATATGCTGTTTAATGATTCATTTCGATGTGGAAACATGTTTGTAAATGTTTATATGTATTAGCAACTAGCAGTTATCGCTTTAATGCTAAGCTAATGCTAGGCTAATGCTAAGCCAATTTGAGCTAAAGCTTTGATTTATTTTGTGGATTTGAGTTCATTTTATGCTAACAAAGAACAAGTAGCTTAAAGCTCTGGCCTTGTTTCACACAGGCCAGGTTTTTCACCCTGCCCTTCCTCCTTCCCACGGATGACCAGCAACCCAACAACAAGGAGCATCTTCAATAGCCCCATCACCAATAATCATCTCCATTCATCATCATCAGTCATCCTGCCAACCTGGTAGGCTCAAACGTACCCTTTCCCCTTTCCCTTTTTATTTTTATGGACTTTTTCAACCCCTAAGTGGTGATTTTGGTTTACAACAGATTGAAAGAACTGAAACAAAGTGTTAAAGTTAAAACAAAGTACTTTATTCTTGTTGAACTTAGTTATTTCGAACTGTTTACTGAACAAAGAATTTAATTTGTGTATTTCTATTTATTTTTATTTCTGTAGTTTCAATACAAATTATTTTGTAAAACAAGTTCAGGTCTCCTGAGTTTGAGTATTGGTATCAGTTGTTTATTCCTCCTTTCGAACATAAGATTTTTTCTGATTTCAAATTTAGCCCAAAATCCTATGTCCTATCCTATGTTGTTACATCTTCATGCTAAATTGTTTTATCTAAAGGTGAACAAGTGCTACATAAATCATTGCGAGCTAGCCAGGAGGAAGGCTCTGATTTTTAATATTTAATATTTCTCTTTGTTCTCGTGTGTGTTTAGTTACGGAAGTCTTTGAGAGACTTGGGGTTGGTAAAAGGTCTTACAAATATTGAAAAAGATAAAAAAGTTATTGATTTTGCCGGTAACAATCACCATGAAATGAAAGGTGTATGTGATGCATTAACCACACTTATCTAGCAACTTACCTAGCAAATGGCAGATATCCAACGACAACTAGCATCTCTAACAACAAAATGGCAAAATATGTTGTCCAAAAATGCATAAAAATGTCATAATCTAGTATGTCTGCCAAAACAGAATAAAAACATGATAGAATAATATGTCGCCAAAAAAACCAAGAACACTTTAATCATCATATAACTTACATATTCACCTTAATCATCTTTTATTCATGTGTCTGAGTTGTGTACTTTCAGCTGAACGACTCTGTTAAAGCTTTCTTTTTAATTCTCCTTTATCACTTCATTAAAATATACAAAAGATGGCCAGTGTTGTTTCGTAATTTAGTTGTTCTCTTCCCTGAATGAAAATACTGTAATTTCCACAACTGCTATTTTGAATGAAATTCTAGAATGACTTTTTATAATGTTTGGACAACATACTATAGTTTGAATTGTTTATGCTATTTTTGGACGACAAACCATAGCATGACTTCTGTATGCTATTTTGAACGACATCATACAGTATGACTTTTTTATGCTACTTTGGACGACATGTTACAGTATGATTTTTTTTATGATTTTTTGACAACAGAGCATGGTATGACTTTTTCATGCTATTTGGATACATATGATACCATGACGTTTTTGCTATTTTGAGCGACATACTAAATGATGACTTTTTATGATACTTTGGATGACATACTATGGTATGACTTTTTTATGCATTTTCGGATGAGATACCATAGTATGACTTTTTTATGCTATTTGGATTACATACTATTATTTGACATTTTTATGCAATTTTGGACAACATACAACAGTATGACTTTTTTATGCTATTTTTGGTTCCATACTATAGTGTTACTTTTTCATTCTGTTTTCAATGACATGCTATTGTATGACTTTTTAATGATATTTTTGGAAAACATACCACAGTATTACTTTCTTAAGCTATTTTGGATTCCATATTATAGTGTTGCATGCAATTTTGGCAACAAAGTATAATATGACTTTTTTTGGATGACATTCTATACTAAGACTTTTTTATGCTATTTTGGACAACATCATTTACTCGTGTGTCTGCATACGTGTGTGTGTGTGTGTGTGTGTGTGTGTGTGTTACTGGGTTTTTCTTGTTCCATGCCATGCTGCTGACACTGCGTCCTCTGCTGAGCTCACAGCTGAAAGCCCAGAGACACTCCACAGCTGGAGATGGAGGGCTCGCTGTGTCGTCTTCCTTTAGCTCCAACGTGCCGGGGTTCAGCAGACTGTCTGGTTTTGACAAAATCATTACATTTACACTTAATCTTTCATTTAATCCATCAGTATCCATCAACACTTTATCTGCCATCACCCACACATGGGAGGCAATACATGTGTCTTGTACCAGCTATGAGGTATAAATGACACCAGTCCAGACAGCATCCTGATCCACCTGTATTAGTGAAAAGTGAAAAAATTGCAGCCTATGTGATATAATGAACCATAGTACCTTCTATGGTTGGCAGTCCTCTGTAAGCAGCCAGTTTGGATTGGAAAATGTTTCCCACAATGCTTCTCTCCATTACCAGTAAGCACTGATGAAATGACTCTGACAGCATTAACTGCTGCAGCTCTGACTCAGCATTTAAACCGTTTCCAAATGCTTCTGCTTCTTTCAATGAGCTGGCAGCACTGGCTGAGGAGAAACATAAGAAAATGATACGTGTAAGTTATTGCAGAGCTATGCATAACTAACCCTTAGGGCCTGTTTGGCTCATTTTACGGGCTTTTCATTCTTTAATTAAATTTCACTGTGTTCATTCATATGGCATACATTTTTGGCAAGGGTGTATATCTTTGTTTATTCTTAGGATTTCCAGCTCAGCTCCTACAATAATTTATCCCAGGCTATCATAAACAAATGCATGTACTACATTTAAAATGATTCATTTTTGTGTTTTTATCTAAAAACATAGTGGCATCATGACAACATTTTAAAGGGTCAAAATTATGAAAACTAATGAATATTTGATAACCATGATTAGGACTGATGTTTAAAAAAAATAAACTCTACGTAAGTAGAAAATCACATTCATTATATAATTTTTATTCATGTATATTTTTATAGTCTGATTTTGAGTGCATTTTGTATGCAGAGCCGTATGATTGTGCATATTTAACACTGCACAAAAAAAGAATCATGTATAAATATCGATGTTGCTGCTTATCACTGACATATCCCAGGCTGTGTTAATAAAAAAAAATCGACATAGCATGTAGTATATTAAAAATAATTAATTTGTGTGTTTTTTCACCAAAAAACATATTGGCCTCATGACAAAAACCTGGCATTTAAAGGGTTAAAATATTTAAAATGAATGAATATTTGATATTGATTATTAGGACTGATGCTGGTTAAAGAATTAACTCAATGAAAGAAAAAATAATATTAACATATAATATTCTTTAAAGCTTGAATTTGAAAAGTGCATTTTGTGTGAGTGTGCGTCATTTTAAAGCGGTAAACATTTTAATATCATAATTATTCACACTACATCAGTTGTGAATCATGGAAGAAAGACTATAGATGAAGTGCAAATTGAAACTGAAGCAGAGTGGATCCTCTTCAGCGTCTTTCGTTGTCACCTGTGCTTGCTGAGCTGCCCACTGACGCGCTCCTGTCTCCACCTCTGCTGGTGTCCAGCACGGACTCTGGATAGTCAGCCCGCCCTCTGTCGGAGCTACTCTGCATTTCGTCCTGCTCAGGGCTCATCAAAGTGTCATAGATGTCCCAGGTGGTAGCAGTGGTGGCTGTGGGTATGGAAATATTTGTAAAGTCTGCCACTTTTAAAAGCTGAATACTTTTCACTTTTCACCCAAGGATTGCTTCCATCCAATAAACTCTCCACCATCTGAAGGTTATTTTAGTAGAGCTGAAATATTTAATCCTTTGACAAGAAATTGATCATATGGGAATTCTGAGAATCTATTAACTGTATTAACTAATTTTTCAATCAAATAAATAACTAGATCCAGCCTCCTACATGTGAATATTTTTAGATGTATTCATTTACTTTTTTATGATAGTAAATGTAATATCTTTATGTTTTGAACTGTTTGTTGGACAAAGGGGACATTGTCATCACTTTGGACTCTTTTGGACAATATGATAAGCACAGTTTGCTGTTATTGACTGTAAACATGATTGTGGAAAGTGCATCCATTTTTATCCATCCAATAATCAAAAATAAAAACAGATTTTTGTGTTGCAATCCTCCTCAGCGCTTTTTCTTAATGTGTTGTGTTGTGAAATTTGCAGCACGTTCTTCAAATGCTGTACATGTGTCTTCAAATTGATGAAGTCATTTTCTTTATCTGCTTGTGTGTTCTCTTTTAACATGTTGCATGTTTTCTTAAGTTGCAACATGTTTGGTCCTTGCCATTGTAAATAACAGCTTTTTCAGTGGGAACATGTGTCAGTGTTGTGCTTTCAGCTGCTTCTGCTGCCCCCAGCTGACTGAAAGATAAATCAATTCATGCAGCTTTCAGTTTGCAAGCATCAAGGGACAAAAATGAGTCTAACCTGCGTCCACCATGACTGTGCTGTCGCTCTGGACTGATTTGTTTTTAGCTGCTCCGTTCAGTGTCTGCATAGATCGATCCACATATTTGTCATTGCCCACTCTGTTTCTGCAAACCTCAGCATACTGCCTGTTTCTCTCTCTGTGAAAACAAAGTGAAGATGATACCAGCTTGTTAAAACCACAGAAGAATATACACTTTGAAATCACTGAACACAGGATAGAACTCATGTCACCGCATTGTGTGTCCAGGGACAGGACCACAGAGAAAGACATCTCACTCCTGGTCTTTTCTGCAGATCGTAAAGGTTAAGAATGGTGTGTCTTTCCCGTGAATGACTGACACAGATTTCTCATCTTGTCAAATAGTGGAGAACATCACTCACATCACAGCTTCTGCATCATCAGCATCCACTGACACGAAGGTGCTGGGTATGTCCAGCAGTGAAATGCTGTCTGTCTCAGAGATGTAGATATCTTTGACCTCTTTCAACATGTCTTCTGTCACATGTTCTTTCACGGTGTGTCTTTTCCCCTGCACATCTTGCACACAACAAAAGACATGAGACAAAAACTTTCACAGAATACCACAGATCTGTCACAGCTATCTGCAGCTCTGACATTCAGTCATAGTCACATGTTGTACATGTTACTGTGTTTAGTTATATAAACTAACTGCCATTTACTAACATTAAAGCTACAGTTGGTAACATCATTTACAAAAAAAACATTTTTTTTGTCATATTTGCTGTCACTTTCACCACATCCACACAGGAGTACATGAGACAGCTAATCTGGAAAAAAAAAATGTATGTTCCCTTCCCACTCCTTGTGCTTCTAATGGTATTTGTGAGAATCCACATGCTGGGAAACTTCTTATGAAGGCAAATAAGCACTAGAAAAAACAGCATTATACATACATAAATACATACATTAGAAATGCATTAAGTAAGAATTAAAAGTAATAATGTTTTTATGAACCTGGGAAGTTGATGGGCATGTCCCGTTTGGAAAATGTGTCCTCAATCTCCTCGTTCATGGACTCGATGGTAGACTGGCTGGATATTCTGCTGCTTCCTAATATCGACCTGGAGAACAATGTCAGAGTACACGAGGTGAAAATGCAGCAACACATGCCCTTAATAGGCCACACTAGGCGCAAAAAGGGACGACAAACACTGTTTTTGGATATGATACAGAGCCTTCCAAAACACAAACATTATATACTATCTAGATAAATATAAAATTATCCTATTATTTTCCTATTTTCCTGAGAAAATTGGTTTTGATTTCTTCAAATACACACAGAGACACACAAAAACTGAAAAGAAATGTTCTGCAAAGTGTAAAAAAAAATACAAAGGTGTCAAAGAAATAATATATAAATTACAATAAATAAAAAAAAGGGATAAATGTCCAAAAACTATTTGTTGTTACTATTTATAATTTTATTAATTATTTATTCAAAATGTTGCTACAGAAAAATTAAATATATATATATTTTTAGCACTTTCTTGAGGTCATGCTCCTGTTTTGTTTATTTGTTGTCCGCTACTTGCTGGTGCTCTAGACTTTCCTAAATTCATGTCATGTTTTCACACACAGGATGCACACCCTACCTGGAGAACGGCATGGTTAAGCTCCCGGTGGCTGTTGTCTGATCTGACCCGGATCCAGCAGAGATCTCATCCAGAAACATCCTGCTGGCTTTGGCCTGAGCGGCTGCGGGGTCAGCCTGGCACAGCGGCTGAGGAGTGACGTCATTGCCTTCTTCATCAAACACCTGCACACCGGAGAACAGTTAGCCCCGTGCGTGCTGCTGTTAGCCTAATGCTAACACCCTACAAATACACAAGGGACGGGACGCCGTGGCCAGTCGCTATATTTTACCCGAACAGGTTGTCTCGGAGTTTGAATGTTGCTCTTGTCAAGAAGTTTGCTTCCTCCGCCCAGACTCAAACTTTTCCTGCTCGGCGAACCGACGACGCTGTTCGTGCTGTGGTTGATGCTGCCGGAAATTGTTCGGGAGGAACTAGAAGACAACAAAATAAAACATTAGCATCAAAGTTAGCTTTTTTTTGATAACGTTGAAAAAAACGAGTGAAACTTACGGCCTCAGCACCAGTGTCCGTCTCTTTCTTTCTTCTTTACCCACAGAGGACGACATACTGTAGCGTTGTATGCTTCTCTACTGCGTTGCCATAGCAACAGCTGTACGCCTCGCGCCCCGTCGTTGTAGCAGGGGCGGTTTCTAGAATTTGAGGACTTTAGGGGCTGCATTATAAGGAGGCAGCCATGGGGGCGGGGGCTCATCCATTTCTATGAGAGCTGCTCTGTGCAGGAAGTTATGTAAGGAAGTTATAAGGAAGCTTAGATCAGAGTCAGGGGAATGTCAGTATTCTTTGTCAATGAACAAGCTCTATTTTTTTTGTTTGTTTTGTTTTTAATTCAATTGAAATTCTTTTGAAATCAATTCTTAAAACTCATCTCTTGAAAAAAAAAAAAGCTTTGATCAATTTTAGCACACAAACATGTCGTATTTTATTGTAATTATCTTATACTTTCATTGGGTATTGTATTCTTTTATTTTTGTATTATTATATTATTGTTCATCTTCTCCAGTTATTTGCTTAAATTCTGCATAGATTTAAATCTGGGATCGATCATGTAAAGCAAAATGTGCTTTATAAATAAAATGTTATTATTATATTTATTATGTTTTTTATGCACTCTTTTTTATTTACCCTTAAAACCTTTTTTTTTTTACTTTTCAGATCATGAATTGTGATGCTGAAAATAGTAGTGGATGTTAGTAATTAGTTAGTAATACTAACTGAAAACTGAAACTGGATAATTTACAACTGCTATCATGAATTATTGATTAGAGTTGCAGTTCAGTGGGATCCTTCCACAGGAATTTCTTTCTTTCTTTCTTTCTTTCTTTCTTTCTTTCTTTCTTTCTTTCTTTCTTTCTTTCTTTCTTTCTTTCAAGCTCTATTTTGGGGCTTTTTAATAATACACTCTGGCACCTTTTTCACCCTTAAAAACAGTAAAAAAAATAAAAAAATGAATAAAAAAAACCTTTTCAGATAATTATGAATTGTGATTAGAAAAAGATATTAGTCAAGTAATTAATAATGTAATTAGTATATATTCATGTAAACAGTTATGAAATGTAACTAAGTACAAGTTAGTGTTCAAGCATGTAATGACAAATTATTAGACCTGGGTCATTTTTTTATTATTAGGCCTATTTTTATAGTAGTCTATTGTCTATATATAGTGTATTTAAATATGGATTATTTATGAAACATTCAGGGCTGAAGCCTTGGACATGCAGAGCCTAACAAGGCTACTGGCCTGAGGTGAAAATGGATAGCCCTCTCTCTCTCACTCTCTAGACTTGAGACGTTTTCTTATAAATTAGCTTATTTTTAACTTTTATTGATTAATTTCTGTGCAATCAGTATGAACTAATACTGGAATTAGATTTTTGGTTTGTTTTTTTGGCTGGACTGAAGTGTTTTAATTTAACCACAAGATGGTGCCATAATATATGAAGCAGACACAGGAGGGTGCTACATGATGAGTTGATTACTCATTGTGTGATAGGATGTCTTGTTAGATTTGATAGAGTGATTTAGTTTAGTATAGAGTGATTTGCAGCATTCTTGTTTGGCCCCAGATGAAGACATACAGTGTGAGTAAACAATGGGCTTTTGATTCAAAACAAGGCTGTTTAAAATGAAAGAGACTAATGAAATGAACAGGTCTGTTTGCAGTCCTCGTCCTGTAACCAAAGTGAAAAGGGAAAATATGGAGTCGAACAAGAATGTAAAGTTGATGCACTCTTTTTGATTCATCAGTCAACGTTATTAATTTTTGCATTGTAAAAAAATTCTACAGACCATATATATGTTGCATTTGTACATTATTATGCAACTTTATGTTTCAACTACTTTGACATAAAAAAATCAATAATAAAAATATATAAAACATAATAACCTCGTGGCTAAAATATTTTAGCGTGTGTGTGTCTGTGTGTGTGTGTGTGTGTGTGTGTGTGTGTGTGTGTGTGTAAACAACACTTTTGTGTTGTATACACACACACTTTGGGAGTTTTTCCTTAGGTGATGTGAGGGTCTAAGGGCAGAGGGATGTCATATGCTGTAAAGCCCTCTGAGACAAACCATGTTTTGTGATAATGGACTTTATAAATAAAACTGACTTGACCTTTTCCCCCCTTGTGGCAGTATTCTCTCTTACACACCAGAAAAGTGTATAATGTTGACACTGTAATGCTTCAATGTAAAAGTCATGCAGTGGAAGTCTTGTTAGACTCTCCTCTTTGTGTGTTTTATTAGTGACAGATCATTTTTACTCTTTTCACTTCTTTGTATTCACTATTTGTATGTAAAATTAGACAACTAGACAAGACTATTGCACATTTCTGCCTCCCAAATTTCAGACAGAATTGCACCCATAAATGAAAATTCTGCGATAGCCAGTCAGGTTTCAGAGGTGGCCAAAGCCACTCCAGGCCACTCCCTAGACACGCCCCTGGTATCACCTGATACAGATTAGTAACAATCTGATCACAAAATACAAATAATTATAGTTTGTAAATAATAACTTCTTAAATAGAAACCAGTGATTGATATTTTATGATAGCTTTTAATACCATAAAAGCATCAATATTTATTATTTTGGTACATGAGCTTCTAGTGATCTGCCTAAGCATTGTAACACACCTGTTATTCGGGCTGATGTCTCACTCATCAGCTCACTCACACACACACACTCACCTTGCGGACAGAAGGAGTCCTGTATTCAGGATCAGTCTAATGTATTTAGATATTGAGGGAGCGCAGAGACGTCCATCAGCCTGTATTGACTCAATCTCTGGGCATGGCACCTCTGGGAGTGTGTGAGACGGGCCAGGGCACTTAGGATATTAAACTAGATGCCAACTTCAGTGGACTGAAGCTTTTAAGTGATGCCATCGATTAAGCAGCATTGTGTGTGTGTGGTGCATGTCTGGCAGTGAAGTCAGACAGAAGGGCAGCTTAGGTAAGAACAAGCATCGCTGCCAGTGATGTCATGCCACTGAGCTCCCAGAGGGACCAAGAGTTCAGGAGAAACCTGGTGCAGAACCACACAGATTCCCTGCAGTAAGATATATCATCTGAGCTGTCTTAAAGCTACAGTAGGTAATGTATTTTTTAGCGAATGTGACAAAAATGGACTGTCACTATAGTGGTACATGAGGCAGAACATTTGCGAGAACAAAAATGCTCTTCTGCCTCCTTGTAGTTATCCTAATTGCATTTGCAAGAAACATAAAAACAACCAATCAGAGCTGAGTCTGTAATGTAGTTGTCAGTCTTGTCAAATGCTGCTCGTAAACTGTGGTCCCATTTTCAATCTCAGCAATGCTGATCAAATCTGAATCAAGATTCTGATACTGCATTGTCTCTTTCTTACCACAAATATTTTCAGAGATGTATCTTAGTGTACTGTTTAGCTGTAAAATGCGAAAGTTTGTGCCCCAAAGCGACCTGCCTTAGCAGATGCACTCACTTTACATCTAAATTGCACAATGAAATATGTCTCTGAAAACATTTGAGGCATGAAATAGGCAATGCAGTAACAAAACCTTTATTCACATTTGATCATTAGGAAGGATCACTAGGAGACTGGAGAAAGTCTATCTCCTCAGAAGCGCGCCACAGTATCATCAGCAATGACGAGTAGACATTTAGGGGGCATTACCAGCACCTGCTGGAGTGGTGCACTGACAACAACACAAGAAGACCAACTGTTCTCCTCAGAAAGACCAAAGACAGCACACACCAATGCATATCTGCATCAACAGGACAGAGGTTGAGTATGTCACCAACTTTAAATCTCTGGATGTCCACATCTCTGAGGACCTCTCTTGGATTCTTAACACACTGACCCTGATCAAGAAGAATCACAAGCATCTCTTCATCTCAAAGAGACTCGTGAAAGTCTATCTGTCCCCAGATTCTGGTGAACTTCTTTTGCAGCATCTTTGAGAGAGTCCTTACCCAACTGCACCACAATATCATCAGCAATGATGTCTTACAGGGAGGAGGACCAGCACCTGGCGGCGTGGTGATCCAACAACAACACCAAGAGGACAAATTGCAGAGCTCAGGAGATACACGCATGCCCATTAAGTGTGTCCATGTCCATATCTCCAAAGACCTCTCTTGGACTTAATAAACTCAGATTCTGGCAGCAACAGGTAGCAGTCAACAGTGACTCCACAGCCATGTTCCATCGGGTGTGCTCACTTCTGATTGTGGGAGGATCTGAAATACGTCAATGGACAAGCAATTGACCTGTGAATTATGGCTCTCACACAGTACTAGTGACCCCCAAGAGCCTACACTGGGACTCCACTGGAACTGCAACACAGAACACAGAACACTTTCAAGTCAATATGATCCCCTTGGCTACATTCTTCCCTTCACCACTCACAACTTCAACCCTGCAGCTTCTCTTCGTCCAAAGGACACTGGTGAAAGTTCATCTGTCTCCTCAGATTCTGATGAACTTCTTTCATGATGTCTTGGAGAACATCCTAATCCCACTGCATGACAGTATGGTACAGTAACTGAAACAAACAGCAGACTCCTCTGTTAAAGCGTCTTTGTGTACTAGTTTATATAAGTCCTATCTATCTATCTATCTATCTATCTATCTATCTATCTATCTATCTATCTATCTATCTATCTATCTATCTATCTATCTATCTATCTTTCTATCTATCTATCCATCTATCTATCTATCTATCTATCTATCTATCTATCTATCTATCTATCTATCTATCTATCTATCTATCTATTTTAACAAAGTTTAAAAATGATGAATTAAAATCAGCAGCAACTATGAAAATTACATCCGGTTGTTTGGTCATGTTGCTGCTGATGGCATCATTCAATTCCTGCAGTGCATTTTTTAAATTTGCATCAGAGTCTTGTGACCTGTCCGCTCTATACAAGGGCCACCCATCCAGTGCAACAGCCTGATCCGGGATGCCAGAGGTTATCTTGCTTGTGTTGTACGTCGCTTTGGATAAAAGCGTCTGTTAAATGAAATTGTAGAATTGTAGAACCATGTCTCTGTGAAGATGTCGACAGAGCAGTCTCTGATTTCCTGTTGCTGAGTAAGCCTAGCACTGACCCTCGGTCAACCCTGACCTCTCCCCTTTTTGGCTCTATCGTAAAGTCACTTCCTCCTTTGCTCCCATCATATTTACTGCAGCCTCCAGAGACTTTTTTAGATTATGTTTAAGAGCATTGGCTGAAACAACTGATGCTTTTGTTCTGTTGGGAGGACAACCTCTGCAAAAACTGGATGGAAAGAAAATGTGATAGCTAAACTCAATGAATAATTTTTCAATTCCCAGACTTTGTGTCTGCCAGTGTAGAGCCAAGAACAGAGAGAGTCAGAGGTGTGGGATCCATGTCAGCTTTATGAGCTGCTGGTTTTATCGTTTAAGTGAGGTAATGATGTGAGGTTACAGACAGCGGAGAAAGATGAGTGCTGACGCTCTGTCTCACACCAGTTAATGACCAGCCGACACTGGGACAGGGATTCTCCTGAGTTTATATGGCTGCTGTTAGGAGGTACTTGAGATGAGTGATAGGTAGTCCTGAACAGTTGTCTAGGTGTCCTTGAGACGCCCCATGCCAACTCATCAGCATCATCCATAAAAAAGAAGACATGGTCGATAATTCTAAAACCATATATTTGATTTAGTAGACATTCTATACCCCACTCACACACCACTGTTCTTTTTATATTGTTTGAGTGCCTTGCTTTATTGTATATCTAAATTATATGTGGCATTTCGACAGCATTTTGAGAACTGATTGAAATAAAATGTCCCCTGATAGAAGCGATAAAACTGAAGCATGGATGCTTGTAAAAGCATCTTTGCTTGAGGAGATGCTTCCATAGTTAACCCCTTATTAATCATGTCACTTTCTGTGCATGAGCCTCAACAACCCATCATGATATAGTGTATTTCCTTTGGATCATGAGATGTGCTAAATATTGTGTGACCATCATTAACAGATTGATTTTCCACATCAGTTTGCATTTCCAAGTGTTGGGGAGTGCTATTGCGTGTTACAAAAAAAGTTGTAGAGATTGTTTTGTGCCTCTAGAGGGAGCTGTGTGTAGTCCAGTAAAGTGATGACTCAGTGTTGGTCGGGGCTGAGGACTACAAGTTTGCAGGACCACAATAAGAGGGCTTGCCAGACCTCTGTAGGGTGCTGCTCATCTCTGCTGGAGGCACCAGGCTACATTAGGTGCTACTAACTCTCCTAACCTGATCTCGCAGAAATATGTTTAACAAGTCGAACCTCTTAACACCCTATGTCATGGCAGTGGCACGTATTGTGTTGAAATTGTGTGGCAGCATCATGGAACCAATGCAAATGCAGAGTCAGTTAGGATCTGGTGGGTACACAAATTCCCTGGTTCAACAATGTACCGCAATAGAGACCCAGATACAGCATTGGAGGCTGGACACCAATAATTCCTATGAAAGTTGTTCAGTGAAGCATGAAACCAAAACAGCTCAATTTTTGCAGTATGAAATAACCCAGATGATTGCCACTGTGTCTTCACCATTGGGCAAAGCAAGGGCACAAGAGAATTCAGATAGCTTAGCCCAACATGTTCTCATCCCAACCCTTCACATGGTGCCGCTCTGTCAGTGACCTTCCGTGTCTTCTTATGATGTTTAGGTATCCTTTTGCATCAGCTGTTTATGCTTTGGGGCTATCAACAAATGCACATGGTGAGATGAAGCTGTATGATCCTAATGTTTGCACAACAGTGCAGACTGTCATGCTGGCTGGGATTAGGCAACAAAGTCACAGACGGTTAGGTTTAGCTTCTTACTGCTCTAAAAACTTGTCACAGCTTACACGCTTTGATGTCAGCTCATTTAACACAGGTTTCTTTTTCCTGCATTACAACAGCATTTATAATTGAAAAGTAGAGCAACAAATTGAATTTTCATAACTGACTTCAAATTTGCACTACCTACATACATATTCATCCTTTAGGGGGCAGCTGTGCTTGCTTTACCTTCCATGTAGCATAAAAAAGCAAAAGACTAATGACTAACTACTCGTAATGGTACTCCTGGTTCACCAGGATGGGGTTCGATTCCCTGCAGCATCATGCTGATTGTTATGCCTACATGAAGGCCAAAATTATTTTATTATTTACCAAAATTTGTGACCAATACCATGCATCTCACTTGCTGAATGACAACAGATTAAGCCAAAGAGGCACATGGTAAGATGTAGGGAAAAAAACACACAATCACATGGGAAGCAAACTGCGGATTTCCTGCGGTTGTCCTGAGTCATTTTGTGGGGGCTTGGACGCTCAAAAAAATTTCACCATGACTTACAGATGTCTTTTTCCTAGTGTCCTAAGTCTATGAAAAAAAGTCTCTTTGGGCTCATTGCATGTATAATATGTAGGCATACAGAAATTAAAGTAATCTTCTGGAAATAATCTAGGTAGCACAGTATTATCATAATAATACTGTATATCTGAATGATTTAAGGATATTTTTACTCAGCAGACTGGTGAATGGGATCTTTGTTGTCATGTCGTTGACGCTGATGTTGAAGTGAGAGGTGACGAGGTTCAAGCTATTTGTGCTGCCCTGATCCTCCGAATGGTGGCTAGAGGAAAGATTAGGAAATAGAGAGAAATCTCATTAGTGGCTAGATTTAACACTAATTCCCATACACATTTCCCATAAAATCCTCTTTTGCCAGTCCAGTGTTGGAACCTCATGTTGTTCCCACTGGAGGTCGGGATAAAGGGACCGTTCAGGAGACCTGAAATTACCCAACCACCTCCATCGCAGCAGCAGCCATGCATATAACTTGAGCACTGCTTTCAACTGAGTATGAACCAGTCATCTAAAACATACACAGAGGGTTAATAATGTCAAGTTATTTTGGCACTCACCAACTTTGACCTGTTAGAGTTGGTCAATGTAGTGCTGATCGGGTAAAAGTTCATCTTGTGACACAACTGCACAGCTGATTTAATTACAGCAACTGCTGTTGGTCTCAAAGAATACAGTATAAATACTTTTAGAGGGCAGCTGGCATCTACATATTTGAGTCTGTTTGCTAAATTATTCCTCTGCAACTCTTGCTCTGCAGCAAACCTCAGCTTTTGCCTTGATTTTAAGTAGCTTTTCTCAGAATGGTGTAATCTTGGCTCAGCTTTTGCATAACCATAAACTGTTGTAATATTGTTCAGGTTATAATATGAGCTGAAACTGAAATGTCTGTTCTGCAATTAGTCCCTGAGTTCTTATCATGTTCATATTTACTATTAATAGTAATAGACTCTACCTGCTGAACCGAGTCTACACTCACCTGGACCAGCCAGATTATTGACTACCTGACTGGCAGACCACAGTATGTGCGCCTGCAGAGCTGTGTGTCAGACAGAGTGGTCAGTAACACTGGGGCACCTCAGGGAACTGTTCTCTCTCCCTTTCTCTTCACCCTTTACACCACGGACTTCAGCTATCGGTCAGAGTTCTGCCACCTTCAGAAGTCTTCTGATGACTCTGCCATAGTTGGATGTATCAGCAGGGGTGAGGAGACTGAGTACAGGGCTGTGGTGGAGGACTTTGTCTCATGGTGTGAGCTGAACCACCTGCAGCTCAATGTGGCAAAGTCTAAGGAAGTGGTGGTGGACCTGAGGAGGACCAGGCCTCCTGTGACCCCTGTTTCCATCCAGGGGGTCAACGTGGACACTGTGGAGGACTATAAATATCTAGGAGTCCACATAGACAATAAACTGGACTGGGCTCGGAACACCGAAGCCCTTTATAAGAAAGGACAGAGCCGCCTCTACTTCCTGAGGAGGCTCAGGTCCTTCAACATCTGCAGGATGTTCTATGAGTCTGTGGTGTCTAGTGCGATTCTGTTTGCTGTGGTGTGCTGGGGCAGCAGACTGAGGGCTGCAGATGCAAACAGACTCAACAGACTCATCCGCAAAGCTGGTGATGTGGTGTGGGTGAAACTGGACTCCTTGGAGAGAGTGATGGAGAGAAGGATGCTTCTCAAACTACGGAGCATCCTGGACAACAACACCCACCCCCTCCATCAGCTCCTGGTCCAGCACAGGAGCACACGGACCAACAGACTCAGACCACCCACCTCAAAAACTGAGCGTCACAGAAGGTCCTTTCTCCCAGTGGCAATAAAACTGTACAACTCATCTCTGTAAATTCACTGTCATCCTTCCACACTCACTGCACAGTGTCAGGTTATTTCATAATAACCTGACACTTATTGTACAGTCTTATTTATTTCTTGCGCACTGCTCTTTGCACTATGTATATAGTTTTATTCTGTCATTATGTGCACTATGTGCATTGTCTTGTTTTTCTTACCTGTTTGTTGTTGTTGAGCGGAGCACTGTTACAAACAGAATTTCCCTTGGGATGAATAAAGTATTCTGATTCTGATTCTGATAATAGCACATTAATGATCTCAGGTCAGTGCAGTGTCTGTGTTAAGTGCAGATGTTGGCGTCACTAGGCGGCTTTCCATTAACACTCAAATAGCGCAAACTGAAATTGCAAATATAAAATATGCCTAATGGAAATGTCAATTAAAGATATTTTTTTTGCTTGCGTGAGGTGATATTTCTGTGATTAGAAAAAGCCATCTTTTGCAAAACTGCAATGGAAACACTTTTTTGGCTTTTCTAGGTCACATGATGCTATGGCTATGTGCTTGTCAGAAGGAACTGACTCCCTCATGATTCAGCAGGAGCTACAAGAGCTGTTTTTGTATCACATAACTCTTCAAAAGTTGAGCGGATCATCTGGAAGTTTTAAATCCACAATTTGAGGACTACCATCTCTCAGAAATTCCTCATACATGGCTGCTCTCATGTATATATATATATACATAATACACCCTTTGATTGGAAATAATATATGTACACCAAAACCGTATTTTTAATTTATTTTTATTTTTGTACCAGGCTTTAAACATGTTTATTTCTGCTGTCAAAAAATACTTGAAAATAATTATAAATATATTTTGATAAAAAGTAACACACACACACACACACACACACACACACACACACACACACACATACACAAACACACATAAGGAAATGTCCTCCCCAAAAAGTGCGAATTATTGAAAAAAAATTATGTATGAATTTTTTCTTCTAACATCATTTTAAATATATAATTATAATGATTAAAGATTCACTCATCTGGACATTTTTCCTGTTAAAATAATCTATTTCCCCCTTAAATAATAACAAATAAAAAAAACCCCAAAAAAACAACAACACAGTACTCTTCTTGTCAGCTTTTACTCTTACTTTTACTTACTTTTTTTTTCAATGTGTGGGACATTTCTTGTCAAGTTTCTCATATTTCCTCACATGTGTTTGAAAGAAATCAAACCTGAAACCACAGTTCCCAAACAGGGAGAATTCCAGGCAGTCTGAGTGTGTTTTTTGAGATTCCTTCATCCACAGCGAAGGACAAAATTCCACACTGTCCCTTACCCTTATTAGCAGGTCAAAAATGTTAAGCAGTTTCCTTGTTGTTTTTTCCCCCATTGTACAGCAGGTCCTTCTAATCCCTGCAGGTTTAAGTTAAACTGCAAGTAAACAGAGTATGGCTGCAGGTCACCGACATGACCAAAGTGTTAAAAAAGAACAACTGGCGAAAATTAGCAGTTTGCTTTCTTATCATAAGTCAAGATCAATCATTTTATCTCTAATCAATACACAGGCAATACTAAGTTATATGTTTAGCCTAGCTTAGCACAAAGACTGGAAGCAGGAATTGTAGTTATGTCAGGAGTAAGACCATATAAAATCCAGCATATACAATATATAACAATATTAAACTAGCACACAGGTCAAACATGTTTACAGTGTTTTAACACATAACAAAGAACACAAACACATGTACACACAAACAGGTCGGGCCCAATCAGGTTCGAACAGAGAATCAAAGCTCAGGTCCTGCAGAGTCCTGTAGCTCCTCCGAGAGAAGAGGGGAGGAGGCAATAGTCCAGAGTCCTTTTTATACAGATATCACACTTTTGGTCCGCTATAAAGTCCCTTCTTTACTCTGTATTTGCATTTTTAAACAGAAGCAAACCATGTCAGCGTCATGCTGCTCCAGTGAGTGATTTTAGACAGCATGCCGGCATCACGGAAACAAAAGAGGTGTGACGTTAAACACAACAGCATTGACTTTAAGTGTGAACTTATGTTATATCAGCCATACTACTATACTGGCTCCATAAACAATAACAACAGCATAACATAACAATCATTACAATCTGTTCCTTTTATATGGTGACTGATCTCATCCTTTGTTAGGATGACTTGAATCTCATCGTTATCTCAATTTGCAAATATTTAAGGCCGCTGTGTTTCTTTGAGTTACCGGCTAATTTTTGCTAGATGCTTTATAAATCTCCTGCTGGGACTACATTATGGTACACAAGTTAAAGGAAATGAGGGGATCACTTTTCACTGGAGTTTCACTGTTGTATAATTCCATGTGACAAATTGTCTTAAATTTGCAATAAGTAAACTAATGAAGCAGAAAAATGGTGTTCTGTTTCTTTTTTTAATCAAGGAGCCACATCACTTCAGTTTGCAAAGTTGGATCAGTCCATCACACCACAGACGCCACCTGTAAACAGGTAAAATACCATCAAATATTGAGACTCTAGATGACTGCTGTTAAGACATCTCGTCAAGATGCCCTGTTATGGTTCAAAAATTGTTACAAAATAAAAGTTGTGGCAACGTTCAGGATGTTACTTGTCAGTTACCGTTTATTTTTGGGATATTAGCCCCCTTCTTTTTCTACATAAAATGGCCCTATTATGCAGTTGTAAAATATTCCATGTCTGTGCCATCATGCTGGTTTGTGTGGTGGTGAGTTCAATTACCAGACACACTGTCTGACGCTGCTCCTGAAGCCAAGACATTTTAAATCACACTCAAGACAAGACAAATATTTAATCTTACAAATTGCCCTTGTACACACACACACACACACACACACACACACACACACACACACAAATACACAATTACAGCACGCACTCACTCTCTTTGGTCTGTCTCACTCTCCATCTCATTTATTGATCAGTCTTAATTAGAAGGTTGTATTTGGGGCATTTGAGGTGAAGTCAGATCCATCTTTTATCTTGTCTGCTTCCCGTAAAGACAACGGCAACTTGTTTTACTTCCCCTCATTCAACAATATAATACATGATATTATACATAACAATTACTATAATAAAGATGACCATCTTTATTACAGTAAATGTTATTAGCTTTCCAATGTAGTGTGAAAGTGCTTTGAGTATATCAATAAGACTAGAAAAGTGCTATACAAGTACAGTCCATTTACCATTTAACATTTACCATCTGACCAGGTCATTCCCACTCCAAGCTTATCAAATACGACGCTTGGTCAGTGGTACTGATACACCCAGGCATCCTTAAGCATCTGTATGAGACCACCTGATCACATCATTTTTAGGGTACTCAGAGCAACAGATGTGGTATAAAGAGTAAGAAAGTCTGGGAGATGGATGGGTCAAACACAGGACTTTCACCCAGGAGTCAAACGTTGGTGTCTCATGTGAAACTAAAAGTCAGCATTTAGTTATTTTTAATTACATAATGTAGTAAATCACTTACTTGACATATTTGATATGTGATCTATGTAACATCAGGTTATGATTGTAAAGAACAAATGTATTTTAACTCAAGTGATCATCTTTTTTCTAAACTTAACCAAGTATATTTGTTGCCTCAAAATAAAAACTACGTAAACCTTCGTTGGTTGAAGTCTCTTTTGAAAAGAGACTATATGCATGTGAGGAGCAGAAACTGCACATTTCCTAAGAAAACTAATTAAAAAAAAAAAACAGTGTGCATGTAACAAGCAGAAATTGAACCTGAGCTCTCACATCCGAAATAGATGTTAGAGTGGGACTTGGAGGTTCGGTTTGAAGTGTAGAGACACTGACCAAGACTGTTGACCTGGCTCAGAACCCGCAGACACCGCTGTGGGAGAGACTTGTCAATGACAAGGTAGCCATACTCTGAAGAAGGGGAGTCCAAACTTTCTTGTACCATACCTCTTATATCAAATGGATTATTATATAAAAAAAACCAAAAAACAAATGAGACAAATGCAACTGTTCCATTGTTCAGTGAAAAATTATTCAATTTCCCATCACTCCTGAAAACAGCAGCCCTCACTGCTGACTTTCTGCCTCTTTGCTGTGGCCATTGCTGCTACCTAGCAGGAAATATCTGCTAGAAGGAAACCATTCTGTTTGCTTGTTTACCACTGTCATTGAAAACACATAGGTTCTGCCCGTATAGTTCATACTTGATGCATGTTTCTACAAACTGTATGAAAGTTCTGCCATTGTGAGGTGAAGATAAAAAAATTGTGACACTTTGATTTACCAACATCGTGTGGTGAGGCACATTTAGTTTATTTTGAAAGTAAAGCAAAGGACCTTTTAAAAAAAATAGTTTAAGAGCCACGGTTCGCCCCCGTCCTGAAATTTGGACATTCCAAAAGCATAATCAATCTGTATTGTACTTTGACTAATTTCGACACAATGCTCAAATTTCTTACAACAACCAATAAGCTGTTCTTTTGAGGTTTACATGCTTGGTGGTAATAATAATAGTTGCAGTTATCAGGGTATTACACCATGGCATCTCATAATAATAATAATAATAATAATAATAATAATGATAATAAAATAACTTGCAAAATTATATCAAATGTGGGGTGCCTGGTGGCTCAGTGGATAGAGTGTGAACCCCATGTACAGAGTACATGTATCCTTGCTGCCGTAACTGTGGGTTCGATTCCGGCCTTGGCCCATTGCTGCATGTCACCCCCTCCCTCAATCCCCCTTTCACACTTGTACTGTCCTATCAATTAAAGGCAAAAACGCCCCAAAAAATATCTTTAAAAAAATTATATCACATTTAAATGAACTTTTTACTGTTGTGGCCAAATGAACATGACAACACTTTAAAATATACATCATGCAAAATCATCATGGGCCAGCAATGAAGAGCTGCTACCCATTTAGCCAGTTTTTGCTGTGTGTCAGGTACTAATTAATTCTGTATTTCTGCCATGGATGCCCACAAAATTCACATCTTCTCATCTGACTCGCTCAGGGACTCTTTTAAATAATGAACTCTATTTCTCTAGTACAGGACAAAGAATAAAGAAACAGACCATAATAAACTATGTAGAACTTGGTTCTTCAGCTCCTCTCACTGACCTTTGTCCCATGTCTTAGTATGTCTCAGGAAAGAATTGAGGGCCCCAAAATGACTGTTTCTACTGAAAAGCATGAACCAGCCTGATTCCCCATTTAAGTCTCTTAACATAGTTTGAGGATCAGGATTGTAAGAAATGCTAATTCTAATTCCAACATTTGAACGATTCATGTGCGGAGCGTCTGTACTGGTTGTTAATTGATGAACGGTGCACTTCAATACAGAAACAGCATGCCAGTCAAAGTCAAAGCCTGACAGAAGCATTTATTGATTTTCACAAGGAAATTATGTCTGGATTTTTCAAATAGTAATTTATCACAGGTAAAACACCAGTTTAGTTAACTTTGAAGTACAATGTCGGGGACATTCAGATCACTGCGGGCACACAGCAGTCCACCCAGAGCAGCTTTCAAAGATAGAAAATGTTGCAACAGAGCTGTTTTACAGCATTGCACACATATTCATATTTTTGTATTTTAATCTTACATACAAGTTTTACACATTGCATTGTAGCATAAGGCACAGTTTTATATTACACACTTTAAACACTCAGCACATTATCCATATTATAATTTAAATAGTTACATATGAGTGCTGAGTGTCTATGAGTGTATTTCTTTACATGTATATTGTTGCACACTTTATTTAGCATGTTATATTATATATTATACTATTATCACTATTCTATTACTATCTATTATATCACTGTATTTTAATTTTGCATTTTATATCTTTATATACTTGTGCTGGTACTCATTTCTACTTGCTATAATTCTTTATGCTGGCATCAATGCGACTATTACAAACCACAATATCCCCACAGGATCAATATCAGTATTTCTGATTCTGATTTTACTATAAACTACATTCATCATGTTGTGTTGATCGCAATGAATGAATATATATATTTATATATATAATGTCATCTGTTGTCCTACTGGTGCCTAAAATTAACTTCTTTGGTTTGACTGTTTATAACGCTGTTTTGTAATTCTGTGAGCCTGTATTACACCTTCTTAGCCAACTTAATTTTAACCCATTATCACGTTTTGAACTTTTTGAATGAAATTATACCACAGGTTTTTGAAATAAATAACAAATAACAGAAATTATGAGTTATTCTGCGTATTACATTCTAATATATGTCAGATATTATCCAGGATATCCACAGTTTAGAACTTTAGATTTTATTTTATTGTACTATCATTATTTTCCTAGGTAATGCTTTCCCTAGTTGATAGACTTACATTATTTTACCATTCTATTTAATTTTCTTTAAAAAAAAAAAAAAAAAAAACTGAATCATTATTTCTTGTAATTGAGTTATTTTGTGTTTGTGTGTATGTATTGGCAGATATGTATGTACTGTAAGTATGCATATAAGTCCTTATGTGTGTGTATGTATATGTACATGTTTTATAATTATTGGTTTTGGTATGTATTCTCCTCATCTTAAAAAGTGCTCCGCACATAAAGTTATTATTATTATTATATTTTATTTTTATATAGGCCTAATTGTTCCCTTTTTTACTTTCAGTCAAGATCACATTAAATAATGACAGGGCTACTTAAAAGTTAATTAAATAAGTAGAATGATCTGTGTTTGTGTGGAGAGAGAGAGAGAGAAAGACCGAGAGAGACAGAGAGAGAGACAGAGAAAGACCGAGAGAGACAGAGAGAGAGAGAGAGAGAGAGAGAGAGAGAGAGAGAGAGAGAGAGAGCGAGAGAGACAGAGAGAGAGGGAGAGAGAGAGTCAGGCAGACCTACAGCAGTTGTGTTATGGCACCTGCCCTGCTTCTAATGCAGTGTAAAATACTTAAAGAAACTGAGTAAAGAGAGAGATTCCTCTCCAGACACCGTCTGCTGCTCCAGGATAATCCAGGCGAACCAAAGATGGTCCTGATGAGAGTGATGCTGTCGCTGTCCCTCTGCGTACTGCTGACGTCCGGTGGCTCCGGCTGCGGACCGGGCAGGGGGTACGGGAAGCGGAGGCACCCCAAGAAGCTGACACCTCTGGCCCTCAAACAGTTCATCCCCAACGTGGCGGAGAAGACCCTGGGAGCCAGCGGCAAGTACGACGGCAAGATCAGCCGCAACTCGGACAGGTTCAAGGACCTGACTCCCAACTACAACCCTGACATCATCTTTAAGGACGAGGAGAACACCAACGCAGACCGACTCATGACACAGGTAGGTCACATAAAAACTTATTGGTCTGTTTTATTTTGGTTGAGTTAATTTTCTCATAATAACATTGAACAGATGAGTGTCGGATGTGAAGCGGGATTAAAGCGCATCGCTCTCTCTCTCTCTCTCTCTTGCCGGTAAAACATGATGTCTGTTCATTTTGGTAAAGCCTGAAGCACGGATTTATGTGTGATTTTGTTGTTGTTGTTGGCATTTTTATTGGTATTATAGTTTTTAATTTTAAACACCATATATAAAGGGATGATGTAAGTTTAATCATCTCTTAGTTTTCAGCAGGGGTGTCTCTAGGATTTGAGGATGTTGGGGGCTTAGCACAGGCCTCTGTAGGTGGGTCCAACCAACATGATCTCATTCCAGCTCATCTCAGCTCTCACAGTGACCTTCTGCGTCTGCTTATAAGGTTTCAGGTATCCTTCTGCGTCAGCTGTTTACACTCAGTGATGTCAACAAATGCACGTGGTGGAATGATGCAGCACGGTCCTTATGTTTCCACAACAGCATATGACAACCATTGCGGATTAGACAACAAAGTCACAGATGGTTAGGTTTAGGCAAAAAGGCACATGGTAAGGTCCAGAAAAAAACACAAACACATCCACCCATCCATCTGCCCTATAAAGCACACTCGCGCTCCTTGTATTACACGGTTACCGGCAGCATTATTACCTGATGCTGTACTTCAGTATTTTCTGTGCACATGAATGGTTTTGTCTCCATGTTCTCAAGTGACACCACCCGTGCACATTGCATGGCGACACAACCGGTGCCATCCAGCCATCCACCACTGTATAATAACAAATGCCGCCGGTTATTACCGAGCGCGTTCTCATCTGATGCTGTCCAGCTATGTTGGAAGTGGACAGTGACTTTTGGCTTCATGCTCATATGCCTAGAGCACTGACAGAGCAGGCCTGTTTGGTGGGCTGGCAGGAGGGTGGTGGATGGATCCAACAAATCCATGACTTTCAAGTAGGAGTCAGGTGTTTGCTTCCCACCTGAGTGTGATGTTTTTTGTTTTCACACCTTACAGTGTGCCTCTTTCGGCCCATCCTAGCCATCCGTGCCAGCTTATGTGTTTGTTGACGTTCTGGCGTGTAGTGTCATCTCACGATGTGTCTGTATTGACATCACGGTAGCATCATCCCAGAGTGTTAAAAGAAGATGTAGAAGGATATCTAGAGTATAATGTGTAGAAACAGAGGTCCACTGCAAAATGGCAACATGTGACAACTTGGGATGTGAACGTGTTGGTTTCCATCATCATAACTAATGCACTAACTTGTTTTATTATTGTGCTATAAAAGCGCACTGCAACAATTTTGAGTTTGAAAGAGTGGAATTGACCAAGAGGGAATAATCGTGTTGCATTAAAAAAAATGTTTGGAAGTTTTTGGAGCTTTACCCACAGTGTTCAAACAACCAGATTATATCTGCATCTGCTGCTTCAAGTTTGACATTTTATTAATCTCTGGCTCTTTTGAGTCCTCCAGTTTAATGGAAATACAATAATTCATTGCTGGAGTGTCCCCTGAACATTGTTTGTTTCACAGATGTGTGATGTGGATGATGTGAACATGAAATGTCTCTCCCTTTTCAGAGGTGTAAGGACAAACTCAACTCTTTGGCTATTTCAGTCATGAATCAGTGGCCCGGGGTCAAACTGCGAGTCACGGAGGGCTGGGATGAGGACGGCCATCATTCGGAGGAGTCTCTGCACTATGAGGGCAGAGCGGTGGACATCACCACTTCAGACCGGGACAAGAGCAAGTACGGCATGCTGTCCCGGCTGGCTGTGGAGGCTGGCTTTGACTGGGTCTACTATGAGTCCAAAGCCCACATCCACTGCTCCGTGAAAGCAGGTGGGTGACCAAATCTGACATTACATCACACTCAGACACACTCCTAATCCATCTAGTAGATTCTGGGATATTTCATTGGATCACTGAAAACTCTGACAGGCTGTGGTGTAAGATAAAAACTCCTTATCCTGTTTTCATGTAGTGAGAAACATAATTGGAGACTTTGGTCTTAAGTTTATGATAAAAAGAGAGTTTAGCTCTCAAGTTTCCCCCTTGCATCCTTTACACAAATACTTGAAGTACTTTTGTACATCTGAGTGCATCACCACAAATTATTTTGAGGTGGCATAGTCTAAAAGCACGCACCATCATCGCCATCGTCATAATGCCCAGTTAAAAAAAAACAAAACAAGATGGTTTAACTTAAAATAGTTTGTAACCTGGCAGCCTTAAAATGTTGTGTTAGACAAGCTAAGAAACTTAAGTTGTTTGTAAATATATCTTAGTTCCTTCAACTTAAAATGAATAGTCAGTGTGACAAAGGTGAAGCGGACAAATTTGTTCCATCAACTTCATACTACTATAACTTACTACTATGTTGTTATGTTGGACAGATGTAAAGTTTTGGCTGGAATGAATCAGATGAATGATAAACAAGGTTAGAATTTAACATTGTGACATAAATCAGATGTTGAGTTTTGGCCCCTGTACCTTTACGCTAAATGTCATTATTCTACGTTGACGTAAAATGACGTTTATATGAGACATTTGGAAGACATTGGACCAAAGCCAACACAACATCAACATCATCTGTTGTCAGTGTTCTACGTCAAAATGATGTTGTCATTAGACATCATCCTGACATGGAATTTTGGTCACCCAACGTCACAACCTTAATTTAAATGAATATCAGTGTCTAATGGTAACACCATTAGACACTGATATTCATTGGAAACCTGGGCATGGTCAAACTACACCTTGCACAAGTTTGTTTTAGGAGTGCCCCATCCTTTTTCTTAAATCACTCATTCATTCAACCCTTTTATATATCTTACTAAATGTATTTATCAGCTTAATTAAGTGTTCTTGTTGCACTTATGCAGAAAACTCTGTGGCAGCGAAGTCTGGAGGTTGCTTCCCTGGTTCGTCTACCGTGACCCTGGCAGATGGAACGACCAAACCACTGAAGGAGCTACAACTGGGAGACAAGGTGCTAGCTGCTGACCAACAAGGAAATCTTGTTCTCAGTGACTTTCTGATGTTCATGGACCAGGACCAACAGGTTGTGAGAGAGTTCCATGTCCTGGAGACTGAAGAGCCACGCTGCAGACTGAAACTGACTCCGGCTCACCTTGTCTTTGTCCAGAACAACAATGACAGCAGTGACAACAGGGCTGTGTTTGCCAGTAATGTCAAACTAGGACAGCAGCTTCTTGTTGTCCAGAATCACTGGTCCGACCAGCTCATCTCTGCAAGAGTGATTAGAATTCATGTGGAGCGATATATAGGATCCTATGCGCCTGTAACATCTCACGGAACCATTGTAGTTGACCGTGTTTTGGCGTCTTGCTATGCTGTGGTTGAGGATCATGACCTTGCACACTGGGTCTTTGTGCCAGTCCGACTGTGGCGCTCCTTCTTGTCACTGGTCGGGATGGTGAAAGAGCTCAGCAGTGTGCACCAAAGAGATGGAGTCCACTGGTATCCAGAGCTCCTCTACCATGTGGGACGTTGGGTTTTGGATAGCAGCTCTTTTCACCCACAAAGCTGATCTTCATGTAGCTTTGAGAAGCTGCACATTCACAGCCGAGTGAAGAATCTTCATTTTTTCCCAACACTGAACATTTGAACATCAGATTTGCGTGTGTGCCTGCTAAAATTGCTGAAGGTGGCAAAGATCACTTTTGACACATCGTCTTTGGGTGAACACATACTTCACAACACAACTTCCAGTACAACTTGACTGTATTTTTTGGAGTTTTGTCCTTCTCATCAGTTACACTGTACTCACAAAAAGAACCGCTGAGACCTGGGGGCAACACAACAAAGTCAGATATGGCAACAAGCCCTTTTGTCTTTGTTTTCTCTTCCAAGTAAGTTCGGCTTCAGTTTTGTGGTGGTGAACCAAGCAAAATAAGCGATAAGGGCAGCGGCAGACCAGCATCTTGTGTTTTCTGCGAGGCAAATCCCAACTTTTTTGAGAGGCGTCTGGTGTCTGTATAGAGAGCTATGTAACGACTTTTGTTCTTCGTCTGAAAGGGCTGTCTAATGACAGGGTATAGAGTCAAAATGTTCTAAATATAGCAAACACAACTGATATTGATTGTTTTTCGTGGACTTTTTTTAAGGGTGGCTGAAATACATTTTGCTGCGAAACATTTTGTTTTCCCCAGTTGTCCATACCCTACCAGCCCGTTCGGACTCCAAACTCAATACGTCCTCTCTGTCAGTGCTTTCAGCATACAAGCGTGATGCTGAAAGCCATCTTCTGTATTCAACCAGAACATGGCTGGACAGAACACGCAACCAGTGGCGTTGTTATTATACACTGTGTGGTTGCATATCCCATGGGTGGCATCACTTGAGAATGCAGTCGGATGAAAAAGGTCGTGTGTACATGGGAGGCTGAAGGACAGCGTCAGGTAATAATGCTGCTGGTAAGCGCGTAATGTGGGTGAGGAGGTAGATTAGTCCCACAAACAACTGACTTTCGTGCAAGAGTTAAGGGTTCGCTTACTGTCTGTATGTGTGTTTTTTTTTAACAGCTGACACAGAAGGAAACCTAAAACTCCATAAGTAGACGTGGAATGTCACTGACAGACCATGTGGCAAGTCCTGCCGCTAAATCTTCCTGACTGTCTGTGACGTATATAACAAAGAAAAATTCAGTCATTATCTAGTTGCCCTCATGCTGATGGAAAGTTGGGTGAAGTTTTATAGTCCATAAACCACTGCTGGAGGTTCATGGAGAAAAGGTGTTACACTCATCTCTCAAACAAGTGACACAGTGATATTTTTCAAAACAACTTGGCATGTCAGGCCTTCAGGAGGCTTGGATTACTTCGGACTGCTTGTCATAATAAAACTACAAAATGTCTCCATACTGCTTGTATGGAGACATTATCTAGTTTTATTATGTATTTTTTTAACATTTGAATCCTGGACACCATATGCTTCAATTGTTTTGGAGATGAGTGCAACGCCTTTTCCCCATGAAACTCTGGCAGAGTTTTGTGGACTATAAAACTTCACGTGACCTTCTAGTGGCATGAGGGTGAGTCGATAATGACAGATTTTTCATTTCTGGCTGAACAGTCCCTTCAGCAGGTGGGAATGCCACCTGTTACTTTGGATACTTCATGGGCCAGACCCCATTCACAGCAGTATATTGCTTGTCCACTTTACATCTAAGTCCATTTTGATCATGTAATATTAATCATTTGATTAATATTACATGATCATTAATCATTAATCAAGTGTTGTCTGGAAGGAGACACATATCAGTGGACTGTCAGCGGGATGTCCTTGTTTAATTAATAATGCACTTATGGAGACAATTACACTCTTTAATGTGTCCCCATGTGTCTCTCTGTCTGTCTGACATGATAGATAGATAAGTAGATAGATAGATAGATAGATAGATGATAGTTAGATAGATCATAAATGGGAATTGGTTCTAAATTTATATTTATTTATTTATTCCTGTGTTAATGAAAGAATGTTATTGATCTCAATGAAAATGCCACATTTGTCAATGTTTTTGAGTCTATAATCTATGATGCTGAATGAATCATGCATATATAAATGCAGAGTTAATGTGATTATGAAAACTTGCTGTTATGGCTAATTCTATTTCCATGGATGGATGTGTTGACATCAGTAAATTATATTTTTTATACACTGGATGTTGGCCTCATTGCTTCATTTGCATCACAGGCAAAAAGGCCACAGCTCAGTCTCCAGAAATGTGAAACTGACTCAAGGAAAACGTTATCATCAACATATCTAATGTACTGCAGGTTTACACAGAGAAATAAAATGTTAAATGCAATTTAGAACATTTTGGACTCTGCGGTTTTCCATATAAACGCAGAATAATGCATGCTGTGGAACATTATGCCAATAAGTTGTGCAAACATTGCAACAATTTGTCAATCTGTGTAATAGTGTTTTAAATCTTCGCTAGTAAGCCATGGCTAATTTGTGCTGTGAATCAATCGCATTTTACAGCACTTCACAGTAAACATGCTGTCAGCTAGCTTTTTGGAGGTGTAACTGCAGGGTGATGCAGAAACATCCCTGCACAAGTATAGATGCTTACTGTAGCAAAGTTGTGTAGGCTACAGAGCCGACGCACAACTATCAGTATGTCTACATGCAATGTTTAGTTGAGCTACAGTCCTTGCTCAATTAGACCATTTCAACAGACTACTGGAGAATCCATTTATTGATGGAAGTATGTCCGACCCCCCAGACAAAATGAAGAGAACTATCAAATCAGCACCTAAACTTAAATAATTGACTTCCTGTTGTTTCCTTTAACCCTCAGACAGTATCTTTGCATCAGGCTCTCCCTGTGCGTCTAACCGTCTGCTCTCCCGTGTCCGCCGTTGGGATGCACACCTCACAGTTTGATAAGCTCTGCTCTCCAGGAGTCTTTCACCTCTTGTAGTGTGCAATGATAACCAACAGATGGTGGTGTTTACCTTTGATGATAAGTGTGCTGAAGCTGGTTCTGATCCTCCCTTCAAGGCAGACAAGACAGATCAGAGAGGTCAGTGGTTACGGCTTCATTATACCAGATTAATACCTTTAACGTGGCATTTATTTCACCAACAAAAATTGCTATAAAACACACTGACAAAAGAATATTCAGATGTTTTAGAGGATAAAAGGATGAAATACCCTATTAACACATGACTTTAAAGTGTCTCCTGTGTGATCCAATTACATGTGGACGGTCCTAAATACAAGTGTAAACCACCACCAAAATGCATTGTGATGCAATCACTCAAACATCTTGCCAAGGTGATCTGGGACATATTTGACCTCAAATCTTCTGTAGCGCAAACACGATTGCATCCCGAGGCATCCCCAACAAGCAGGTAACAGTGGTTGTTTTGTTAAATAATGCCAATAATGAAGAACAAATGAGGAATCCAAAAAACTGAGCATTCTCCTTGAAGTGAAGTAATTTGGGACAACATTTAAAACTGCAAAGCCATATCAAAACATTCATTTACAAATTCACATAACTTGTGCAGTATAATCCCACTCTCATTTCTCCGCTCCTTTAAATTTATTTGATGTAATCTATTATTTAAACAGGTAATCTCTTGTTGAGATTGGAATGTCTTTTTAAGACATATAGTAATCCAACTATATAAGGGTCTATGAGGACAAAACTGTAGATTTGATCCATTCAGAACCCTCTTATATACAACAATCCAGTAATTCAACTCAAATCTTCATTTTAACTGAAAACTTGATGTCCTTTAAGGAACAGATTAAAGTTTGACTTTAACGCTATGTTGGACACTTTTTCTTTAAAATAAAAACACTTGCCCCTTGACCTAGCTAACTGGCACGCTACTCTGCCATGTATGAGAGCTTGTACTGAGGTATTTTAAATCATAAAGATAATGTATGTGTTCAGGAGGTACAGGCCTACTGAGCATATGACACGTGTTTTCATGACGACAAATATATTTCTATAAAGTGAAATTAGTGGCTGTGAGAATAGAGTAGATTTGCAGTGATAACGTTCTGCTTGTTACAGCTACCATACATACTATTCTGTAGGGCTGGGGCGACGTGTTGATGTAATCAACATAGTCGTAGTCGATTAAGTGAATACATCGATTCACATAACGTGCGTCGACGCATTTCACACAGCACGCGTCATGAGAGAGCAGTGCCGAGCGTGTTGTTTCTTGTTTCAGCGCTCATGTTATCAAGTTAGAGCGTGCACACTGCTTGCCCAAGCAGCGCTTTTCAGGCACGTCTGAGCTGCGCGTCAGCTGCAGCACATCGACAGAAACGGTGCTTTGCCTGCTAGATTTGAGGTTTGTCAAGAAAAGATGAACTGTTTTGTAACTCCTCCTAAAAGTGACTTGTATTTTGCATTGTTTTATTTATTTTGCTGTTTGATTGCTAAATGTAGATTGCACTACATTCCTTTTACTTGAGTGGGACAAGCTCTTGCATTAATTAATTGCATTACTTTTATTTTTCGAGAGACTTTAAATTGATAGATTAATCGATTAATCGAAAAAATAATCAATAGATTAATTGATAAAAAAAATAACTGTTAGGTGCAGCCCTACTATTCTGTATCATTGAATGAGACTGGTTGGTCTTACATTTGTTCCATTTGACAGCCCTTCTAATCCGTGATGTTCCCTTCTAATGCGATCGGCAGTCTGCATCTTAACACTACAGCGGTGGCTAAAGAGCTCCGTTTTCACACTAGATTGCCTTCTGATGGTATCAGTCATCAGCGCTCCTTCCAGTCCTTAACAGGCTCTGACACGGCCTTCAGAAACATGTGGAGGAGACTCTGACCCAGCTGAGAGGATATTCCTGCCGTCAGCAGGTTTCTCTCTACAGGACGCTGGCAGCTGATGGAGAAAGCCCTTCAAGTGACACACAACAACACAGACGGGCCAGATCCCATCTCAGCACCCTCCATCCTCCCATAACCCCCCGGCTCCTCTCCTCTCCTTCCCTGACATTCCTCTTTTCCTTCCTCTGTTTGTCCACTCTCCTCGTCTCATCTCCATTTGGCTCTGTTCCCTCCATCCCTACGCTCACTCTACACTGTCAACAGTATTTCTTGCTGTAACTATGGGAACAGCAATTGTATCAGTCTTTGGTCAGGTTCAGACCAATACAGTGTCTGGTGCAGACAAAAAAACAGAATGCTGTGTAGCATGCTTAGGTTGAGCTCAGTGACTATTTTCTCTGAGCTGTTTGCACAGCAATGGTTCTTGCATGAAATGTTGAACTTTGGTTGCAGTTTGGCCTTTTGTTCACACAACAACAGGGTTTTGGGGGCCTGAAAATGCAAATTTTTGAAACTAGGTTTCAGAGTGAAATCCTTTGAAAATGCAACCCCTTCTGTCGTCATGTGAGAATGGTGATGTCACGGCTGCACTTCGCTCATGCACGTGGTGTTCTTCTGTTGTGTGTCATTACAAAGTTACACCAACTACTGGCCTGGCATACATACTACAGTGTTTTTGCTTGTTTTTGTGGATCTGTTTACATGAGGATCAGTCTCACAATGTTATCATGTGAACGCAGATTTAACAGCTATCTCTGTGGTGAAAGTCCTGAGTGTGTTTGACTCATTCACCACCAGAGCCTGTTAAACAGATAACTGCTCTAACTGACTATTTTATTGTTTCCATCTGCTGTTTTATTTGTTGCTCTGGCAGTTCTGTGAGGCTGGTAAATATTTAGAAAACAATCCAAAAACACTCAGGTGAACAGAACTGTTTGTGTGAGCAGTCACTATGTGACCATGGTTAATATTTAAACAGATAAAACATTAATTAAGGAAAATGTTAGGCTCTCAGGTTGAATGGTTTCTGTAAGGGTTATTTCAGTGTTTGTTGGACCTCATTAGCTGAGACAACCTGTGGTCAAAGCAGCATGTGGACCTTGTGTGTGTGTGTGTGTGTGTGTGTGTGTGTGTGTGTGTGTGTGTGTGTCTGAGTAGGTGTGTTCCTGTGACCTTGAAAGAGTGCATATGGCTGGCTATTTCTTTACTGTGAGCCCCCACCACAGAGGCTTAATGAGCAGCACTGGAGTCCACACACATGCACGCAAGCGGGCAAGTGGGCGCACACACACGCACGCACACACACACACACACACACACACACACACACACACACACACACACACACACACACAGTATGCACATGTTAGACTGAGAGCTTCTCACAACCAAAGGCTGAACCCTGACTGAACAAACATTCAAACAAACGTCCTCTCTGTGTTTCAACATTTTTTTTTCACTCTGACATGTCTTAAAAATAAGCAAGACAAATCAGGTATGAAGACATAGAAATATATAAGGCTAAATAGAGAAAAATAAATAAATAGGAAATTGAATGAAATAAGAACAAAAATACAATAAAACGATATATAAAAAAACTATTTATATAAAACAGGAAAGCAATATACATACAATATTGTGAACCAGTGTTGCATCTTAAACTAAAAGTGCAGTCAAAGTCGGGCATGTGAAAGACAAAGAAATCAGTAAAAATAAATTGAAAAGGAAAGAATCAATAAATAAATAGGAAACCAAACGAAATAAGAATATAAATAGAATAAAAATATTCAGAAAACAATTTTAAAATATTACAGGAAAGCAAGATACTTACAACATACCCTAAACTAAAAGTGCAGTACTGAACCTACACAGAATTATTAGACATACATACAAAGAGTTTATACAAAAAAGAGCCTCTGAGGAAAGATGGCAAGAGAGGGGAAAGACACAAATTGGCAAAAGTGAAATTAAATGAAAACCTTGAGATTTGCTTTTGAAGAGCCAGCGTCTACCATAATAAATAATGTGGTATGCTCCCAGATCAGGCACAGGGGATGAGTAACAATAAAATGAGGCTGGGATAAAACCAAAAAGGAGAGTGTAAGTGGGTATATAAATGAAAGTAAGGATTCATTTACAAAAGCAAAGCAATTAAAGTGTTAAAAAAAGGTTTTTGAAAATGTAAAAAAATCTATTTTCTTTAAAAAGAAAGCAAAACTAAATTAGATAAAAGAATAAACAAATAAATACACAGAGGGCAACCACCCTCCCTCCAAAATCATTGATTCCAGTGCACTACAGCTAGTTTCTTCAGGCTTTGGTGTGACACAGGGTACCCTCACTGACCCACTGGCTTCAACTATTTGCTTCCTCAGTCCTTATAAATTACCTGCTCCGAATGAGCGGATTAGACACAGGTGTGCTCACTGCATGTAGAGGAGAAGGGGAGGGTGGCACCGGGAGAAGCACAGACACACACATACACACTGAAATTACAGTAATCACTCCTAATCAGACATTGCAGACTGACCCGATAGGACTCCTTCTTCAGCTTGACGGCACCCCTCACCGCCGGAGTCCACCAGAAGGTTAGGGTGTTGTTGCCCTGACAGGCAGCGACCACCTTACGGCCACAGCGCTGATCGGCGGCCTCAACAATGGAGCCACGGAATATGGCCCACTCGGACTCAATGTCCCCCGCCTACCCCGGTACATGGTCAAAGCTTTCCTGGAGGTGCAGCTCTTTCTGACGGGAGACTCTGCCAGACGTTCCCAGCAGACCCTCACAATGTGTTTGGGTCTGCCAGGTCTGACCGGCGTCCTCCCCCACCATCGGAAGCAACTAACCAAAAGGTGGTGATTGGTTGACAGCTCCGCCCCTCTCTTCACCCAAGTGTCCAAGACATGTGGCCGCAAGTCCGATGACACGACTACAAAGTCGATCATCGAACTGCGGCCTAGGGTGTCCTGATGACAAGTGCACATATGGACACCCTTATGCTTGAACATGGTGTTTGTTATGGACAATCTGTGGCAAGCACAGAAGTCCAATAACAAAACACCACTCGGGTTCAGATCAGGGGGGGCCATTCCTCCCGATCACGCCCCTCCAGGTCTCACTGTTGTTGCCAACGTGAGCATTGAAGTCAACCAACAGAACGAGGGACTCCCCAGAAGGAGCACCCTCTAGCACTCCCTATAAGGACTCCAAAAAGGGTGGATGCTCTGCACTGCCGTTTGAACCATAGGCACAAACAACCATCAGGATCCGTCCCTCCACCCGAAGGCGGAGGGAGGCTACCCTCCTGTTCACCGGGGTAAACTCCAACATACAGGCACAGAGCTGGGCAGAAATAAGTATTGCCACCCCTGCCCAGCGCCTCTCACCAGTGGCAACTCCAGAGTGGAAGATAGTCCAACCCCTCTCAAGAAGACTGGTTCCGGAGCCCATGCTATGTCTTGAGGTGAGGCCGATTATATCTAGTCGGAACGTTTCAACCTTGCGCACCAGCTCAGGCTCCTTCCACACCAGAGAGGTGACATTCCACGTCCCTAGAGCTAGCTTCTGCAGCCGATGATTGGACTGCCAAGGTCCCCGCCTTCGGCCGTCGCCCAACTCACACAGCACCCTACCCCTTTGGCCCCTCCTATGGGTGGTGAGCCCATGGGAAGGAGGTCCCACGTTGCCTCATCGGGCTGTGCCCGGTCGGGCCCTAATGGGTAAAGGCCCGGCCACCAGGCGCTCGCCATCAAGCCCCAGCCCCAGGCTTGGCTTTTTTTAAACAGACATCTTGGACCAGTGTTTTTTTCTTCCAGTTTGCAGATGAAATCCATTATTGCATAAAAAATGAGAAAAAAAATATTATTCAGGAGGCCATATAACATAATAGAAGAAATACTACTACTATACCAGCTCATGAATGCGCATATTGCCTTGGCATGCCAGGAACGAAAAGTCTTAAAATGCATGGGATTAATTAATCTAAAAATAAGGCCTTAATTGGTATTAAAAGGTCTTAAATAAATCTTTCCCATACAGTGGCAGCTCGCCTGTAACGTGCTCATGGGTGGTCTGGCAGTGGAGGCCACTACCCAAAAAATAAGTAATGGAATATGTTTTATGTTTTTCTTTTCTTTTTTTTCTTTTTTTTTTTAAATTTTGTTCATTATATTTTTTTAAAGATTTTCATTTGGTTGATATTCCCTTTTTGTTTTTGCGTTCAGCTGACATGGTGGGGGGATACATCAAGTTTTTCTTTTATTGTACATAGTTTTAAATAGAAACACTTTATTTGTTATATCAAAAAATGTTTTATAAGTACTTCTTTATCAGTTGTCTCACTTTGAGAGAAAAAAAACAACCTCATTATCAGCTATGAATTCATGATTATACATTTATTGTGTTACAAATTTAGTATTTTATTGTCAGTAAATTTGGGTTAAACACAGCTACCCCTTATACTGTGCGAATCCCCTTCATGACACACAGATGTAGGGGGGTAATTTCGACATAACATGAGGTCCCTACGTCATACTCACGTGTGAATGGGCATTATGTCTGTGTTCTGGACTCCAACTCAACTCAACCCTATGATTCCCACACCAGACTGTGCTACTGCTGCCAAACTAGAACTATGAATAGTAAGGGCCATTTTTATTTTTGTGAAGGGTTGTGGTTTTGGTTGGCCGCCATGCCAACCTATCTGTTTGATTATTGATCCTGGCTGCCGTGCCATAACTATCCGTCTCTCATCTCTGTCATCTCTATCCCTTATCTCTGCTTTTAACTCTCTATCTCTCTGTCTATATCTATTCCTCATCCCCCTTTATCTATTCATGGCCGCCATGCCCTGACTATCTCTCCTCTCTATCGCTCTATCTGCTGTGAGATATAAGTGTCATTTACATTCTGCCGCCTTAGAATTATAAGTTACTATCTGCATTCTGAGCAGTTTTGAGATATTGAGCTTCAAAGTTTTGCATTCGTAATTTCAAAAATTATAAGAACGGTTTTCGTTTTATAAATAAAAAGTCAAAAAATATTAGATAGGACAGATCAATAGTGTGAAAGGGGGAGAGGGAGAGGGAACGACATGCAGCAAAGGGAATCAAACCCAAGGCCACTGTGGCAAAGACACCGCCTTTATTCATGGGACGCCTACTTTATCCACTCAGCCACTGACACCCCTGTTTGGTTGTCTTTAACGGCCGCTGTGCCATGACTATCCCTCGATATATCGGCCTAAAGTGTCTTTCCCTCATCTCTACATCTCTATTTATCTATATCTCTGGCTCATCTGTCTTGCCTCTCACATAAGATATATAGTGTTTTTATTTTCTTAAAATCTGTCATGTGCTTTTGGATGGCCGCCATGCCGACTTATCTCTTGGAATGATCTTGTATGACCACTGTGCCATGACTGTCTGTTATGCTTCTATATTTTTTAGCTTGAATTAATACTGATGCAATAATATATTTTAATTATTAATCCCTCAATGAGGACATTCAGTTTTTTTCACTCTTGTCCTTACATACACAGATACACCCAAAATATACACACATTGACACACAGGTCCTGTAGACATGTCAATAATTGCAGAGTGATGTCAGAGAGATGGAGCTACTACACAGTGAGCGCTTCAAGCAATTAGGGCTTTGGTTCTTTTTGGTTTTCACCATAAGCTGTCTATGTGTTCCGATACCCATACTACCATGACAAGCTGTTGCACCCCTAAAGGTACGAATTTTACACATTATTTCTTCAAACATGCAATGTGTATTCTTCTGGATATTGTCCGCATCCCTGACAAATACAAACAAATATCCGTTCTTGGATAGCTCCATATTCTGTATGTCTGGTATATTAAAAAGGATACGTCAAAGATGCATTTGATTAAAAAAAGCTCATTAACAGATTAAATTGCAGAATATTACATGTATTTCAGGATATCAGAGATTCATTATACATATGAAATTAAATCTGTTGGGTATCAGGTCCATTCATATTGGATAATTTTAAGAGGATACGTCAAAGATGCAGTAATATATGAAAAATGCGACAAAGATCTTTAGCAGATTTAAATTCAAGATATATGTATATTTCAAGATATCAGAGATGCATTAATAGTTTGTATATGAAATCATATATGTCGGGTATCAGTTCCATTAATAGCTGTCATCTTAAGGAAGAAACGTCAAAGATGCAGTTAATAAATGAATAAAGCGACAAAGATCTTCAGCAGATTTGAATTCAGGATATTATATGCATATTTAAGAATACCAGAAATGCATTAAATATGTGGAATCATATCCGTCATCCATCATATATCTGAAACAGGACACATCAAAGATGCTGGTATATATATGTAAAGATCTGACACATAGATCTTAAGCAGATTATATGCAAGGATATTTTATGTACATTTCACGGATGGGTATACTGATTTCAGATTTTTTCAGGATCCAATTTGTCTCTCTACAGAGATATGTCAAAATAGGATCCGTCAAAGATGCAATGTGTATTCTTGTGGATATTGTCCACATCTCTGACGTATACAAACATATCCGATCCTTGGATAGCTCTGTATTTTCTGGTCATTTGTCCAGTGGTCTACCACCACTCTAAATAGAGTTAAATGATGAGTTGGTCATTTTGTCAGGGATAACTATCTATCAAAATGACCTACCACCTATACAAATAGAGTTTAATTTAGTGTAGGTCATTCTGTCCAGTACAAATGTCAATAAGAATGCCCTACCATCTGTATAAATAGAGTTAAAGGTAACCTAGGTCATTTTGTCAGGTACGAATGTCTATCAGAATGGCCTACCACCTCTCCAAATAGAGTTAAATGATGAGTTGGTCATTTTGTCAGGGACAAATGGAGAATGGCTTACCACCTATATAAATAAAGCTCTATTATTAGTCTACTTGCCAGCAAAGTCAATGTTGAGTACCCCAAAGTTTTATGTTATAAATGCATACTATGGGCCCCCAACATTAGGAGACTGCCAGATGCAAACTTGCATATGTTGGGCAATTTGCATAATATACCTATTTGCATTATCACATATACTGACAGTTTTTCAGCCGTGGCCAATTTGGACATTATCTGGTTGATTTCAGGGGTTCTTTGAAGATGATGAATCAATTTCTGATCAGTTGTTATAACACGTGTAACTAGTGTACATATAATTCTCAGTTCTAATAATTTTGCATATATATATATATATATATATATATATATATATATATATATATATATATATATATATATATATACATTTACCAACTGTGTGTATCAACTCAGTGATGGTCTGTGAATCCAAACGTTAACTTCAAGCATTGTTCTATTCATGTGTTTAGAAATATGATACGATTTATAACTAATTTGAAGTTATTTCAATTGTTTGAAATGCATCAAATGTTCAGATTAAGTTACCTGTCTAATCCAGTTAATTCAATGTCCTCCAAAACATCTAAATTGAATTCTAAATTAGCCCAAATGGGGTTTAAAACATAAATGTTGAATTTTGAAGAAATTAATTCAGCATCCTCAAAAAAACCCCAAACCACCCAAAAAATGTCCAAATTGGCGAAGCAGTGGCTGAAGTACTGTCACTATATGTAATTATGCAAATGTATGCAAATTGCGCATATTATGCAAATTGATTAACATATGCAAGCTAGCATTCGGCAGTTTCCTAATGTTGGGAACCCATACTACACATTTATAATGTAAAACTTTGGGGTACTCAACATTTTCAGGTTCACAATAGGGCTCTATAGGCTGGCAAATGGACTAAAAGCAAATCCTCCCACCGAAAAAAAGGCTTTCTCTATTTCCTGCCATAAAGCACACACTCATACACAATATACATAAAAGATTAATTAGCCACATGCATTGTTTACCTGAAGGATCCAAATCAGGGGAACTAACTGAGAAAGCCTGAGCCAGAAATCTCAGACAGACAGAAAGTGAAGTGGGGGTGTTGGCAGCAGAAGCACTATGAAGAGATAAAGATGCAGACAGGCGAGGAGAGACAGAGAGGAGGAGATAACATTGTTTGAGGTTTACTTTGCAGACGGAGCAGACAGCCAGCGTAGCTCCCAGGGCAATAAGGCATCATCCTGCTCGGGCATGTCAAAAGAAAACACATTGATTCTGTTGTCGACTGTCTTTAATCCCTACACATAGGCTACTGATACATACACACACACACACACACACACAGAGCAGCAGCGGCATTTCCCACACAGGAGTGTTTCCTTTGTGGGAGCAAAGAGGCTGAGGTCAGAGCAATTTGACGCCAAAGCTCTGAAAGCAGCTGAAAACAACTGATGCCGCTGTGCTGTCCACATCTGCTGATGTGTGTTTGAAGCAAATGCAAAGAAACTGAATGTGATAACATTAAGTCTATCGTAATATGATTTTTAGGAAGGAAACCAGTCAACATCCCATGTACAGAACACTTTAAGGAGGAGGCTGACATTATTTTCTCCTCTGTTGTCAGTGAACTACATGAAAAGACCACATCCAACAGTATGTTAAAGGTATAGCGCACCCAAAAATGTAAATTCAGTCATTATTTACTTTCATACCGATGGAAAAGCACCAGTTTCAAGACACTTGAATTACTTTGGATGAGCAGTGTGGAGACATTCTGTGGTTTTTATTATGTCTTTTTGAACGTTTGAATTCTGGTCACCATGTGCTTCAATTGTTTCACCTTTTTCCTGTGAAACAAAGCTGCGTTTTGTGGATTGTAAAACTACACCTGAACCTTATCGGCATGAGGGTGAGTAAATAATGACTGAAGTTACATTTTTGGGTGAACTATCCCTTTAATGGTGACACATACACACACACACACACACACACACACACACACACACACACACACACACTCACGCACGCACGCATTCACGCACGCACGCACCCACACACACACACACACACACACTGACAGCATCTGAGTGTCACATCCTCACCTATAGTATTCTATGTAAGCTCATGCGTGCACACGTTGCAGGCCTCTAGGTTTGACCCTTTAAACATCACTGCAGTTAATGTGTGGTTTGGTTAAGGCACAAAAACCACTTGTTATGGCTAGGGAAAAGATTTGTTTTATCTTAAAATATACAGCTTGGGGGTGGAGGTTGTATCCTCACTGCAGCGGCTGTTGGTTCTGGCCTCGACCCTTTGCTGTATGTCACCCCCTCTCTCTCTCTCCCCCTTAAACTGTCCTGTCCATTAAAGGCAATAAAAGCCCAAAAATAATCTGGAAAAAAAATAAATAAAATTTAAAAAAAAAATAAATAAAAAAAATTATATATATATATATACATATACATATATATATATATATATATATATATACAGTTTGGTGGTAAAAAATCTTGAGCTAGGGTGATACTTCGCAAGGAGGATGTAAGGCCCATTTCACACAGTGCGCATCATGAGCGTGAGACGTCAGCCTCACTGAGCAGCAGCATGTGTCGCTGCCTGCTGCTATAAATGCTGTATTTCTGTATTTAAAAGCACAAATTCTGCAGGCAGTGACATAGCAAAAATGCTGCATGTGTGAACACCACACACATGAAAAACACTGCTGCTCGGCGAGGCTGATGTCTCCTGCTCCTGATGGGCGCTGCGTGAAACGGGCCTGAGGCCCAGTTAACGCTGGACTATTTTAATGCAGAAAGAATGGACTAATTATAATTGCTTCTGTTAGAGAAAGTTAGAAAGATGTTTAGTTGGACTGCTAGATTTGAGGTTTGTTACTGTAAAAAAGAGCAAATGTTTTGTTACTCCTCCTAAAAGTGACTCGAATTTGACATTGTTTTAATTATTTTGCTGTTCGACTGCTAAATGTAGATTGCACTACATTCCTCTTGCAGCTCTTGCATTAATTTTATTTTGGAGAGAATTTATATCAGACTGTAAAACACAGATTACCAGTTAAGACTGGACTGTTTTTGTTGGGGAATAATGCCCTGTAGTGTATACTCATGATTGATGGTGATTGAATAAAATATTGAAATATAAATGACAAGTTGTAAAATGTTATTTTCGGTAAATTCGTTATATTAATCGAGTAAAATAATAGTTAGATCAATAAAAAATTTTTAAAAATCAAAAAAAAAAATCAATTAATCTAAAAAATAATCGATATATTAATCAATAAAAAAATAATCATTAGGTGCAGCCCTAAAAAAATCTGCAAGAAATGTATCAATGTCTCTGTAAAAAACAACTGCTTTTCTTGGCACACTTACCAAGAATACAGTGACCAGTCACCAAAAAACACCAATGTGACCTGTTAAAGTCTTTGGTTTGTACACTCCTGCAGTAAGGGTACTATGTATTACAATAATCCATTATGAAATAAAAATTTGAACCTGCATGACCCCACAATTACCTCGTCTTTAAACATATAATTTCTCCACGCTATCTGGATATAATATAGGCTACATTTAGTAGTGTCAGGATTTTATGATTCAGCCTTATATAAATGCTAACTTACATTTAATCAAGTGTAAAAAACACTTGTCCTGTCCTCCTGTGGCCTTCAGTCAGAGAGCAGGTAGGATGCGTTGGGCTCGCGTTGAGTCTGACAGTGAATATTGATTGAGAGAGCAGCGAGTGAAAGAGCCGCGGCCAGATGTATCGATCTGTCTCTGAGCCATTGTCAGAGCTCATCATCTAGTCTAATGATAACACTCTGAATAGAAATGCTTCCTGACCTTGAGCGGTGAGCGCCAACAGCACCAACATGAGAACAATACACCGAGCAAGTGGATGTTCTTCAGATGGTAAATGTCAGATCTTTAACACACACATTGAGGTTTCTCTTTACAACAATGGCTTTCATTTAGAGCTAATTATCCTGTGAGAGAAAAAAGGCCAAACAGAGAAGAAAAGCAGCCAAACCAAGACAAAAAACCCTCTACATACCATGTTAATGTGTCAAAACTTAAAATACTGCCTTTATTTGTTACTTGGTAGAAAAACTGCAGTAAACTTATTTTTTAATGTGTCACACTTGGTATACAAATCTATTCCGATGTGTGTGTTGATGACGGATATTCAACACTAGAGGGAAGCACAGCTCTGACACTGACAGTACAACATTACTGTTGGTTGTTACTTTTCAACAGGATGTGTTAGTCATGACAGCATACCATCTCTTCATTCACTTTGTGCTGGAGATGCTGCGAGACACCTTTTACGTAATGAGTGAGTGAATCCACAGGCTGCATTAAGACATGATGAAACCAGATGAACCTGATCAGCTATCTAGACTTCAAACATGTCTAAAGGACATAAAAGCCTGCATGAGCCGTAATTTCTTGATACTGAATTCAGATAAAACTGAAGTTATTGTTCTTGGCCCCAAACACCTCAGAAACTCCATTTCCAAAAAAGTAATTTCTCTAGATGGCATTACCTTGGCCTCTAGCACATCTGTAAGGAACCTCGGAGTTTCATTTGATCAAGATTTATCTTTTGCCTCCCATATAAAACAAACTTCAAGGACTGCTTTCTTTCATTTACGTAACATCGCAAAAATTAGACATATCCTGTCCCAAACAGATGCTGAAAAATTAGTACATGCATTTGTCACCTCTAGGCTGGATTACTGTAACTCCCTATCATTCGGTTGCCCCAACAAATCACTTAGGTCTCTCCAACTGGTGCAGAATGCTGCTGCACATGTTCTAATGGGAACCAAGAAAAGGGATCATATTTCTCCTGTTTAAACTTCTTTGCACTGGCTCTTTGTGAAATCCAGGATTGAATTTAAAATCCTCCTCCTTACTTACAAAGCTCTAAATGGCCAGGCTCCATCCTATCTGTTGCAGCTCATAGTTCCTTACCAACCCACAAGAGCACTGCGCTCTGAAAATGCAGGGTTACTTGTGGTTCCCAAAGTTTCCAAATGTAGGATAGGAACCAGAGCCGTCAGCTACCATGCTCCTCTCCTATGGAACCATCTTCCAGTTTTGGTCAGGGAGGCAGACACCGTTTCCACTTTTAAGGGTAGACTTAAGACCTTCTTCTTTGATAAAGTTTATAATTAGGGCTGACTCAGGTTGCCAGGACCTGCCCATAGTTAGGCTGACATAGATTTAGGGGTCAGAGAGCAGTGGGGACTAACACTGCTCTTTGACCTTTATGTTTAAGCCATAATAGCAGTTTAGTGACCTTAGTTTCATAGTGTGTATATTCCTGGAGCACAAGTTTCCTGTGCTCAGTTGAAATCCCCGTCCGTGTGACGGGGAGGAGGGGGAGGTGGCAGAGCTTTTGGTTCGATTCGACGGGGATGGTTTTGGGTCCGTTCAGACCTGCCACTCTGGCTCTGCTTCCTCTCTCTTTCTTTTTTTCTATTAATGCTCTCTGGCTTTCATATTTAAGTCGTAATTGCTGATCAGTGACCCTAGGATCTTCATTGAGTGTTTATCCTTTTTACTGCTCACCACCTTGGGTCTGTTGAACTGCACAACACTAATCCCGTTGTCTCTCCGGAGCATTCCTGCTCCCTTGTTTCCTAGCTTTCCCGGATCCTGGCCGCAACCCTGGCTGTGCCCGATCGTTGTGATATCTGTGCTGGCGCTGTGACCCTGCCTTTGGTTGTGCTCGTGCTGTGGTTGCACTGACACTGTACCCCCCGCTCACCCTGATCGTGGTCCTGGTCCTGGTTGCGCAGATGCTGTGATCATGCCTTCCTTTGGACACCTCCCTATCAATATATGCATGAGACTCTTATCATCATAGAGTGCATTTGATAATTTCACACCTATTGATATTGGTCTCTTTCACTTTTCTTTTTGCCACAGTTGTATTTCATTTGTTATTTATGACATATATTGCACATCTGTCTGTCCTGGAAGAGGGATTCCTCATCCTCTACCGCTCTTCCTGAGGTTTCTTCCTTTTTTTCCCCGTTACAGGGGTTCTTTTTCGGGAGTTTTTCCTTGGGTGATGTGAGGGTCTAAGGGCAGAGGGATGTCGTACACTGTAGCCCTCTGAGGCAAACCATGGTTTGTGGTAATGGGGTCTATAAATAAAATGGACTTGACTTGACTTGACTTGATGGCCATTCAGATTACCTCTACAGTATGTAGTGTATGTGTATGAAGTGCTTCTGTTCCGTTGCAGGGTCCTTATTCAGGCAGTCACCTGGTAAATGCCTGTACTGAATGAATATTTACATGCAGCTCTGGTTTTTCCTCCTATTTGTCCTATTTAAGTACAAGGGGAGTTCAAAAAGTAATAGCCCAACTCAAATGAGAGCAGAGATATTTTTCAAAGTTGCTAAAAGTTGGTACACACATTTCTGTATGGGTCTTCTTTAGATTAAAAAAGTTGTTGTTTTCAGGAATTTCAGTCCCACAGCAAAGTTCAAGATGGCCACTGCTAAGATCTAAGACTTTTTTATCCTCTCAATTGCTATATATCTTTAAAATTTTGGTCACAAATTTGCTATTATTAAGCACTTTTTCTTTTCCAAGATAATCCATCCACCTGACAGATGTGGAATATCAACATGCTGATTAAACAGCATCAGCACTACACAGTTGTGCCTTGGGATGGTCAAAATAAAAGGAAACTGTAAAGGGGCGTTTACACGGGTTTTGAGTGAAATGTTAAACTTTTGTTGCAGTTTGGCTCTTGGTTCATGTGACAACAGCATTTTGGGGGCCTGAGAATGCAAACTTTTGAAACAGGGCTCCAGAGTGTAATCTATTGTCGCCATGTAAACTGGCATCCTGTTACAACAGTGACGTCACAGCCGCACTTTATGCATTATGTTCCAGACAAACGGCCATGTGTGAGTAGAAGGACAACATTAATAACAAAGGTGAACTCCTGAGCTGTGTTTTTGTTGCTGACTCTATTGAGTTTATTATGGCTGTCCAATCTCGTGCATGCATTCCCCACCATCTTCTTGTTTGTTTATATTCGCCACTCTGTAGAAAAATGCCTTTATGTGCAGGTGCATGGTGTTCTTCTATGGTGTGTCATTACAAAGTTACACTGCCAACTACTGGCCTGGCATGCATACTACAGGGTTTTCAGTTGTTTTTCGAGATCTGTGTACACGAGGACGACAAATCTTTTAAAAAAATGCAAACAAAAGACTTTTCTGTTTTTAGTAGGGGCGTTCTCGCCTTAACATGGCAAAAATGTTCAGTTGGGTCACTCAGAGGCGATCAGCAATGTTGCCATGAGGCAACAAACCACAAACCAAACAAATTTTATGATGGATATACTATCAGGGACCCCTAAGCTTCCAAAAAATGGGGTGAAATATTTTTTCTCTTCCAAAAAATAAAGTCATTCTATAAAAGGTTAAGCAGTTGTATATAAGAAAGTCATGTCATGTCCTGTGTTGCCCTTTAACCTCACCTGATAGTGACTGTCCTGACTCACCCTGGAGTTCACCACTACATGACTGCAGCCAGGTGACAAGTTGTTAAACCACTGGGGGTCAGCAAAGTTTCTCCCTAAACTTCACAAAGGGAAGATCTACTTGTTTGGTGTTCCTGGAGCTATCATACCAACATGAACATTTTTTCACAGATTTAGCCCCTTAAGCTTCTTTGTGCATTAAATTATGGGATAATAGTGTATTTTGGGCATGCAACTACATTCCCTATGTAACTACATTCCCAATGTGATATATTGTCTTTTGAAAAATATTGCCATACACAGTGCGCATTTCATTGAACATTTATTTGCACTTTACCTGTGTACAAGATACAAGTTAGGTTTATTTGTCATTTTTCTTAAAAGTGGTTTAAGAAGAAATTAAATTAAAGTTGACCCTAAATCCTGCTACATCATGTCAATGCACTACACAGCCAAAACTTAGAAAAGGTAGCAAAGGAGACAAATTAAAACCTTTAGTAAATCCTCAGGGAGCATGAACATGTGAGTCAATCTCATGGATTTTTTTTATTTTGAATACATAGTGTACAAGAACAAATTTTGGCCTTGGGGTATCATTACACAAACGGTCAGAGGATACATTCTCTGAGGACCATGAATATCCAGAGTTAAGGTCATGGCAATGTCATGGCTGGTAGAGATTGTAGACACCTCGTTATGTGCCAGAAATTATGTCCAGGTCATTAAGGTTGAATATAACTGTATCATCCCATCTGCCTGTCCAGAGGGGGGTGGGGGGCCGGAGTGGGGATTGAAGAGATCACGCTCTTTTCACAACATTTTGGGAGGCCATGTTACTCTGAAGAGTTAAAGAGAGAAAGAGGAAATGTCAAGGGAGTTCTCCTGTAAATGTAACTGTGTGTGTGTGTGTGTGTGTGTGTGTGTGTGTTATGCAGGCCTTTGTCTTATGTTTTGTTGGCCGTCTCATTGAAGTGTCCTTCATACGCCTCTCTAAGCAAACATACACACACACACACACACACACACACACACACACACACACACACACACACAACAAACATTCAGAGACCTGCTGTGGTCCTAGGAGACACCCAGAGAGTAGCAGCTGCTCTGTCTACACACACACACACACACACACATGCACACACAGTCCTGCCATGCTTGTTTGCCATTTGTGAGGGTTGGTAAACATTGATACGCATCCCTTCACACAACTGGTATTGTGTGATATGAGCCTCAAGGATTTAATTACGAGCTTTTTTTTTTCAGGGGAGCTGGTGTAAGTGTTGTTGGGATAAATGAGTCTAAGGATGGACAGATGGATGGATAGGCGTATGACATGTTTGGCTCAGGGACATTCTGGTGGAGTCGGATGAAAAAATAACCAGCTCATGCAGGGACAGCCTGACATTAGTAGTAAACATAAAAACTCAAATTCTGGTTCCATGCCTCGTCCGCTCGTTGGTTTTTTAAGTCCCAATCCAACCACTGAGGTCACTCATTTCATGAAATTTGGTGCATGCATATTTATAACAGCAAACTCACTCATATTTGGGGAGTTTGTAGGAATGGTGGCTGTTTTCACTGGACGTAGTTGAAGAACTTTTGAGCTTTTTCTTAAGGTCAGTTTCACCAGACCTATGAATTCTGCACAAGAAATTGTCTGTGGTTTGCAAACTAGGTAGGGTAAAAATCATTGACTTTCTCTCCTGAAAGTTGTCGCTCACTCTCTGCAGTTTTAGATTTCTGTCTTAAATTTAAAATGATTACCACCTGTGTGAAAATATTTTATTACCAGTAATCAAGAGTGGAATTTCATTTGCAAAATCAGTTCAGAATTCATATGGTGAAGAGGTGTGTCCTCGGGTGAACATCAAACACACAAGTTAACCAACACACCAATCTCTAAAAAATGTTTGTCCTCAACAGTAATCAGTAACATACACATCAAACGGACTGGCACCTGGGAGTCCAGATGTTGGTTCAGATCAGAGACTCATGTACCAACATGGCTACCTTATTTTGTCCCTTCTCCTTTTCCCTTTCCCTCATTGCTTATTCATTTTCTAGCACTCAAATAGTAATAACTTTATTTGTATTGCACCTTTCACACAAGAATGTAGCCCAATGTGCTTTAAAAGAAAAAGTGTTTCACATCAAAAGACACAGAAGACATAAAGACATATAAAACCTGCAAGTAAAAATCTGAATAGACTGCATCTTCACATGGATAAAACCTACATGATAATACTAGTAAAAGCAAGATAAAATAAGGCTAAGAACTGAAGACACAGAATGCATAAGATGGAAAATAAAATAAAACCCACTGACATTACTGATAAAAATAAGGCTAAAAAATCCCCCTGACTGACTCTAAACCATATTTCATAGCTCCACACGGCAGTAAATATATTAATGTCTTTTTTTGTTCAATATTCTCACTGCATGTATTTAATATTTTTGGGATGCATGCTGTTGCCATCTTCATACAGTCCGTTCACTGTTTTTTTTTATTGTTAATGTGTTTTATGTTTTAATGCATCTGCCCCGTGCTCTGATAATATTCAGTGGTCATGTGAATTACCAACCCAATGGTCAGTAAAAAATGTTGGCATTGTGCATTTCTGCAAACCATGGATATGTTAACATTTGAAGGTAATTATATAGTGCATACACTGAAACTACCTTTCAATAGCAGTGTGTTTAAAGTGTAATTAGGTTTAGGCTCAATAACTATTTGGTTAATGGCTAGGAAAAGCTCACATATCATTTTAAAATACCCGCTGCAATGACAAATTGCTACAAAAGTTACAGGTTCAAAGACTGAAAAATGAAGGCAAACACTGCCAAACATTGCAGGTCATAGAATGTCCACTTGAGGCTGGCTCCAAAACAGAGTCAGTCCCCCATAGATCTCCATGTTAAAATGTCCAACTTTAGAGCAGAAATAAACATGTTTACAGTCTGGTGCAAAAAATGGGTTTGGTCTCATGCATATTTAAGGGCACTTAAGTAACAGGCTGTCTGTGAGGCATCACTGCTGTCTGAAGTCAGATTCAACTCTTGCTCCTCCACAACTCCTTCCTCTTGTCTAAATATGGACTCTCCTGGCTCCAAAAAACTCAAGATGGCGATAGCCAAACTGCCCAACATGAGGCTTTATAATGGCAGTCCACAAACCAGTCGGTGAGGCTATGGTAGCTAGCTACATCCATTATTTACACAGTCTATGATTTACAGTTTTGAGTTGTCCATCCATCTGTATGTACATACATATGTCCAGCTCATTCTCATGAATGTGATATCCCAAAAAATGCCTGAAGGGAATTTCTTCACATTTGGCACAAACATCCACTTACACTCAAAGATGAAATGTTTAGATTTTGGGGATCATAGTTCAAAGGCCATGGTCACTATAACCTCATCTGTCTCATTCTTTTGCACTGGATTTCTTTTTTTTCCCCCAAATGCAGCACAAGCATCAGCTTGGATTTAGTGTGGTTGTAAACCATAGACCGTATAAATAATTCATGTATCTACCATGACGTCACTGTGACCTTGCATCCATCTCATTCTTGTAAACGGGTTGTCTTAAGATGGCCTTGAGGGAGTTTCCATAAATTTGGCACAAATGTCAACTGGGACTCAGGAATAAACTTACTGGGATCCGGTGGGTGAAGGTCAATGGTCAAGGTCAAGGGGACCTCCTATAACATGTTTTTGGCCCAAACCAGACTATTTATATGCTCTATTTATAAGCGAATTTCACAAAAATGCCTAATAATATTTAATACTGATATTTTATATCCAGAAGGTCAAAGGTCAACTGTGACATCATAACATTCTGCAAAAACACTTTGTGGCCATTACCCAACATCATAAGTCAGGAACAGTGAAACTCATCTTTGGTGTCCACCGTGAAACTGCTGATTGTAGAGGTCTGTGCTGTTCAGCGGAAGATGTGTGTGAAGCGTCTGTGTTTTCACAGACATGGATGTAAACTGTAGGTACAGCTTGACTGGTGCACAAACACATTCAGCCGCATGTTGGTAATTCTAATGTATGACTGACCTCTGCTAATTTCTTATTTGCCATGATTTTTTTAGTGGTCTGTGATTACAAAAAGAATAATGCACAAAGAAGTGTATTATACTTGCAAATTTTACTTGAGAAAAGTAATTGGCATTTCATTATTGTACTATTTAGTGTTAAAAAATCATCCTTATCTTTGGAAGCAGTAATTTAGTGCAAACCTTTTAACTGCATTTTGCAGTCTCCATCAGCAGGAAATGGCACTGTTTGAGTCTTTAACTAAGTTGTAGAAAAGGCTTAAAAATTGGGATTTTTAAGCCTATCATTTGTTAGTATTATGTATCATTTGTTTATATTAGGGGCAGAATGCCTTCCAATCATCATAGATACTACTTTATTTTTAAAAGTGAAAGCACATCATGGTAATAGGGAGTGGGTAAAAAAAACAATGAGAAAAAGGAAAATGGGCAACTGTAACAGTATGGTTCAATGAAAATAATACATGCCCCTCTGACCAATCAGAGTGCAGTATTGCATATCCACGGCTGTGCTTTAGTGTAAATGCTTGAATAATCCCTCTGTTTCCAGTGTCTTTGTCTTGTGATTTTGTTTGTCATGTCCTCTCTGTCTCTTTATGTTTTAAACCCACACACGCACATGCACACACACACACACACACACACACACCCATCTCTACAGATGTACAGTATGGTATAGCATTTATCATGAAAAGATTAGCAGAAGCGTTGTGCACCTGCAGGACTGAAAGCCAATTGATGAGCGTGACAGGATACTGTCCTCGGGCCATATGCACACACCGCATCCTCCACACACACACACAGGCCTCAGTGAAAGGTTCCGGTGCTGAGATGAGGGAGTGTGTCGGATTATTGCGACAGGCAGTGAATGAAGATGTTGGGCTGTTCAGCCATGGTACAGCTTCTCCTGCTGACAGCAACACACACCAGACACTCTCAGTAGACAGCAGCACTCTGACTGGAAGCTCTGGGATAGTGTGTGTAGAATGCGCAGGCAGAATATCGAGAATGTGTGACATGTACAGAGACTATTTGTATTCTACAGAGGGGAGAATTATTCATTAAGATAGTAATGATTATAAGTTGAGTAACACTGATGGAGAAGCTGACATGATCTGGAGGGGTCCCATGTCAGAAAGTGATTACCACTGACTGAGAGACAGCGGGTCCTCCCTGTAAACAACTTTCTAAACCTTTTATTTTAGCTCTGTACATTTTGGTTTATTTCAGTTCTGTACCATTTTTTTTCATTATATTATATACATTGATATGTTTTAGAAGTTAAGTTTGATGTTAACAAAAAATTCAACTTATCCACCTCGGGCCACCACCCTTTGAAAATAATTTAATTTGGTGTATTCCGAAGGTCTCCCGCATTCAAAATCGTCAAATACCAATGCTTTTGCAGTGATTTTGGTGTAAGACCCCAGTGCCAAAAGCCACCTATTGTGGCTGTATTATATGCCGCCGGGTTGCATAAACTGAGAATGCGGGCAGACAGAGCTGTTCCCGATGTTATCATATGTCGCCATGATACGTGGACGGGCTGAGTCACTTGAGAACGTGACAAGATGCAATCTATTGTGTCTGTATAATACGTGGCTGGACAGCGTCAGGTTGAAATGCTGGTGGTAACAATGTAATATAGGAGCACGAAGGTCTCTATAGGGTGGGCAGGAGGGGAAGTGGATGAATCCAAAAAGTCCTAGACTCTCATGTGGGAGCCTGTTAGCTCCCAGTCTGAATATGATTTTTTTTATACCATACCATGTGCCTCTTTTGCCTAATCCTAACCATCTGGACCAACATAAACATTTGTTGGCACCCTGGCGTCAGTTGCCATGTGCTTTTGTTGCCTTAACGTAACCACTTGCAGTGTAATCCCACCATGTGCTTGTGTTGACATTATGGTAGTGGCATTCCGGAAGGTCAACGGCAGATGCAGAAGGATACCTAAAATGTAATATTTAGACATGGAAGTCCACTGCAAAGTGGCAATATGTGACGACTAGGGATGAGAACATGGACTGATGCACACAGGTGGAATTGATTTAGTATACTGCTGCTGACCTGAGGGCAAGTGGGCAGATGGTTACAGGAATGAAATAAAATATCAATTCTCTATGTTTAGAGTTGAAAAGTGCTCTGTGCTCATATTGGGTAATGTCATGGAACACGTCATAGAACTTGAGAAAATGCCAAAAATTGCTATCTGGGATGTCATGAGGTGCCCCAGATGCTGTATTGGTTTTTGAGCACTATAAGTCACTGAAACAGACAACTGTAACCCTCAATGCTTGCTTTTTTATTCCTATGTTATCAAGAGGCCAGAAAACAACACCAACAACAGCTGATACATGATATTTTTGTGTTTTCCTCCCAAAATATTGTATGAACTGACTGCCCTTCGACTTTAAGTCTTTGCCTGATATAAATGCCTCGGAAAACAGCAGTTTGCACACTTAATCTAACAGCATGTAAACATGGAGCACTACAGATGATCAGTGAAATCAAGACATGGAAACACATACCTACTGGAGCTTTGTAGCTGTAATCTGTTAGATTTCATTCCAGTCAGGAGAAATAAGCAGCTAAATATCACTGGGGGAGATTTGAAATGTCATGTAGACTTTGACAACGGGAACAGTGCCAAGTCATCTTGTGTGTAATCCCATATACCAACAGAGAGCAGGCGAGCTGAGAACGAGGTTAATTGGTATTTTGTTGAAAACAAACACTTGCAGCATCAGTAAGGACACACTGTAAACACAAGAATAAGTGCTTGTTAAAACCAACAACTCCATAAACAACAACCACATTATTGTGATAAGACCAAGGTGGAATAGTTACCCATAGGATTCAAGCGCTCCATAACCCATGGACACTGTCGTCTGGTCAAAAGGAACAGGGTACCAGAAGATAATTTAACAGCTGACCAAGTTTTCAGAATGGCAAAAGCCACAGACTGCTGCTTTCCACAGGTAAACATGTCTGCTGTAGACTATTGATTCTGTGATGGTGAAACTGATGTAGTATGATTATAGATCAAATTTGATATAGAATAGGAAAAGAAACTTGGCGAGGACGTACCTTGAAATAACTTCACACAGTTCTGAACACTGGTCTCCTGAGGAATGTCCTGTTTTTTGTGACTCAGACAATACCCCAACATGCTTCCTTACTGGATCGATTCTGTAGTTCTGCCAGGGCATTGGTAATGTGATCACTGCCTTCCAAAATAAATAGATTATGCACAAATTATCGGCTCATCATTATGTAGGATATGAACGAATTTTAGGGCATTGCTTTTTAGTGGAAAATGTATAGTTAGTGCACATGAACAGCCTGAACTGCACACATCACAGGGTTAGGGCTGGGAAGATGAGGAGGGGAGCCCAGAAGAGGGCCTTATGCCATTCCACAGGGAATGAGCCATGGCTCAGTGAGGCTCTCAAACCTCAACCTGTGTTTCTGTCACACTCTGCAATTTTGTCACCCAGCTCTCGGTAAGTGATATTCCAATCACACTGATTCTCCCGCTCCTAAGCACTACCAATGCCCACCTTATCAAGGCAGTTCAGCTCACCTGTTCCTCATTACTCTCAGCCAGCATACATACCTTCTGTCCCTGATGACGAGACCTGTTTCTGCGTGCTTGGCTCCTATTTGCCTGTGGCTGCTTGGCATTTCCATCAGATGAAGCTGCAGTGTGAGTGTTATAGTCTGGCTACCTGTGGTTTCCTGTGGTTCAGAAACTTTCACCTTGTCGCCACACATGCTATTGTGTGTGTGTCCTGTGAGAACTTACCTGCTGGCTTCTTGACCCTCTTCCTGGCCCCTTTGCCTGTCCCTTACTGGTTTGTCTGCTTGGAATGTGTACTAACCTGGTTCCGGATCTTCAGCCTTCATCACTATATCTCCTGTCTGCTCCTACACAGTACCGTTGCCTGTAATTGAACTGAACAGTGTGTGAGTTTGAACGTCATCATCCACCAACACGTTCTCATGCCAACTCATCACATGGTGCCACTTTATCAGGGACCCTACGCATCTACTTATGATGTTTTAAGTAACCTTTTGTGCCAGCCATTACCGTGATTTCAACAAATGCACATGATGGGATGATGCCGCATGTCACAACATGAGCATATGGCAACCAATGCTGATTGTCACAATGGTTAGGATTAGGCAACAAAGTCACAGCTGAGCTAATCAACTACAGACCGGTGCGAAACTGTGAAACAGTTAAACAAATCAAATAGCTAACAGAGTATAAATCCAAAATATACAGTGACAGAAGTCACCATACACATGGTTAAGTGTAGAACCCCCCACATCCACATGGAGTGAACACTGCACTTCAGTTGTTTGTGTGGGCTCATCACCAACAACCCACTACCCGACACTGTCCTTCTGCATTTCCATGCATATCATGAATGTGCCTGGTGTCGTCTGGCTGTCCACGGGCATATAATAGCAACTCCACCGGTTGTATCTGGCCGCCCTTTCAGCTGATGCCACACAGCCACAATCCAGGTGGATATGGAAGGTGGATTTTGCCGTCACACTTGTACACTGAAAGCAGTGACAGGGTGGACATAGTTCGGCATGAAAACGGGCTGCATCCACTCACCTACTCACAAGCCCAGTTCACCCTGCTGAACTGACCAGGCTGCCAGAGACCTTGTGAGGAGACTTTAGTGGGGTGTTTACCTCTACTGTGTGCTGAGTTGTGGCTTTAGATTTAATTACCAACTGTTCCTGTTTCCCTGTGTGCTGCATTTGGGTCCTAACACAACCACGGTTTCCTTCTTTACACATAGGTGCTGACCATCTAAATGCTGGTCATGTTAAGTTCTTTTATTTCAGATAAAATAATTCCATTTTCAACCAGCTTTTTGCAGATCTAGTCTCCTTGTAGAATCAGATTCAGGTATAAAAGACATGTTCAAGTGACACAAGATTTCCTTAAACTAGAACATAAAAGACATTGTGTTTGCCAGTGTACCAGATTTTACCTCAAGCAGCTCTCAAACACAGAATGGTAGATGCCTGAACCCTGGAGTATGTGTAAAGTAAAAAGCTGGCACTGGATCAAACCTGACAGGCAATCTTCTTTAATGCTGTGAATCCTAAATTACAGCCCTGCTACTGAACGTCAAGGTTAATTCCCTCAGCCAGTGTAATGAAATGATTCCACATGACACCTCCAATTGGTGCCTTTGGAGCCCTGCCCACCAGAGGAGCTCCCCGTTACAAAGATTTAAAATAGACATGAAATGGAAATGAAATTGGCAAGTCACATTCACCAGTAAAATGACTTTTTGTTGTAAAATCCCTGCAGCTCTGTGTTCCTGTGGCATTAATTGCTATTACCTTGATTGAAAAATAAATGTTTTACAAAAACCATGTACGAAATATAATTCTCTCCTTTATTTGTGTCAAAATAATACATTATATGTATCATATTTGTATACAAAAATGTAAAGGCACCTAAAGTATGGCCGACACAACTGTAATATTTGGATACTAAGACAGTAAATCTGGTAGCAAGCCAGCTGTCGATTTTATTTGGCAACCAATCTGCTATTTCTCTGCTCCCCCTCTCTCCATGCTCCACCAGTTAAAGTGCCCCCCTTACCTCGAACCATCCCCCCAAAAACCATCCAAATACCCTCCCTCCTTCTCACACCCCTCTCCCCCCAGCTCCCTCCCTCCCATCACCCTGTGCCTTTTGTGTTCAGTGGCATCAGGCCGATAATGTCACAGACAGCCAGCTTCATTGGCTCTCTACCTGAATTTAGTTAGACTGACATCAAATCAATTTACAAATGTGTTGCCTTTTCTCCCTGTTCTGGCCTTCCATCCATGCTAAGTTGGTGCTTTCCACCAACCATGTTATTTGGGAAACACCCTTCTGGATTCATTTGAATACGTGAATAAAAAAAAGAAATGCGGGAAATGGAGCATTAATAAACCTGTTGACCACCAACTGGAATGGAGTGTGGATCGGGGAATGTGATTGCATGGAAATGCCAGACGGAACATACCCTCAATTAAAATATTAATGGTGGCACCTTAACAATATGGTTAGATTTAGAAAAAGATCATTGTTGGGCTTAAATATTGGTTTCAAATGGTACTCAAATCTCAGTCTCCTGTGTTTGACCCATCTATCACCATATGCATACTTCTTTGCACATTGGATGAAATCCCAAGCCATCACGTTTGTCACTTTTTCGGTGGACTTTTATGTTTACATATTATGCTTTGGGTATCCTTCTGCATCTGCTGTTGACAGTCCAGGATGCCGTTACCAACAAATAGTACATGGTGGGATTACTCTGCAAAAGCACACGGCAATGAAGACTGGATTGCAACAAAAGCACGTTCTTGGGGTTAGGCAACAAAGGCATGAATGGTTAGGATTAGGCAAAAAAAAGGCACATGGTAAGGTGTAGAAAAAAACATCACATTCAGATGGGAAGCGAACCCTTCACTCCTGCATGAGTACCTTTGTGCTCCTTATATTAGGTTGTTACAGGAAGTGTTTCAACAGGAAGCTGTCCAGTGGTGCATTACACCATCGTGTTAACTGATGCCGAACATCCACATATCATTCTACTGTGGCAGATGCCGTCCAACTGTCTGGCTGATGTCATGTGGATGCTAGAGGTGGCTTTTTGTGTTGGGCTCTTACACCAAAAGCACTACAAAAGTGGCAGTATTTCACTGTGGAATGAGAATGGGCTGATACCTTACTTACCTTTGTGTTACCATGTAGAGATCGTCATAAGCACCAAGTTCCTGGGGATGCACATCACCATAAATCTGACCTGGTCTCAGCACACATCCACTCTGACCAAGAAAGCCCACCAGCAGCTTCACTTCCTCAGACGGCTGAGGAGAGCACATTCACAATCACAATCTTGAATCTTTATTCATCTTGTAGATGTCAACAACTACAACAGCTATGTAAGCACTCAACATTTAAGTGCATACTGTTCTTTAACCCTAAAGGGAGCATTGTAACTTTATTTGTTTATTGCCACACCTGCCCTCAGGTTCCTTTTGTCTATAAAGGAGTTACTAGTGATAATGCTGTCCTGACCCACTGCGGCAGAAAAGAGTCATTGTGATAGTCAGTCCCTCACGGATTTTGCTATGTTGTAATCACAACCATTCACGCAAATTTGGGCAATCTTTGTGAATCTGCACTGCCTTGCAATTTTTCTATCACTGGAAGGTGCAGATGACTTCTAACATCTCTCATAGTTAGGACACTTATCATTTCAGCCGTGCAACACAACTTAACAGATTACTTGAGAACACTAGATACAAATTGCATTGAAACTGTAAGAGCTTTTTAACTTTACATACAATAAAGTGTCAAAACCACTGTCAATCTTTGGGGGCACAATGGACTCTCTCTCACTTGACACTGATGCTGTCGTGTGCCAGGATCACCAGCTTTCAGTCACCTGAAGGTGAAGCTGTGAAGTGCACAATGGTGTCTCTCTTATCTGTCTGCTTTATCTGTATTGTGGCCTGTTCTTCCTGTTGACCATTGTCTTCACAATCAGGTTGGCCTGTTTCATCCTCGTGGACCTTGCAGTTTCTCAGTCTTACTGATTTGAGTCCAAGACTGTCCAAGAAAACTTTACACCAGCTAAGATTTAAAAAAAAAAAAAATTGCCTTATTTTTTGCCAGTATTGGCTCTGAAAATGCATATGCATGTCATAATGCGATTATTTTTAATTGTAACTTCAGAAAAAAAACCTAAAGATAAAAAACAACTAAAGATATTACAATTTGCATTGCAACTTTTAGAATAATTGCCATGAAATCAGACATTTCAGGCCACAGCAATGACAAAAAAAGCCTGTGATTCTATTGAAACAGTGAACGTGAAACACGCTGATCTGGTATTGATGCACCATTCTAATACCGATACCTGTATCAGTAATACACAACATAAACATCTGTCACTGCACCACAGCAGTGTCCTCTCTTCAACCACCGAACAAGAGGGGAGAAACAATTATCTTGTCACGCAGGCACCTCATTATACACCACTAAGGAGGTCAATGATCCTTTGAGTGAGGTTGAGTTTATCAGTTTGGATTGAGGAGCTTTGAATTAGCTGTCACTGATAGCTGTTGCAGCAGATCACAAACACACACAAAGCCCACTCTGCTGTCAAGGTCACATTGCAACAGTACTGCTTGTCCAACCCGTTCTCATTCCGAACTCATAAAATACTGCCTGTCAAAATGCCAAAAGCCACCTTTCGCATCCTAATGAAACGGTAGCAGGACAGTGTCTGGTCAGAAAGTGGCTGGACAGAACCGATTGCTATGTTACTATGTGCTGGTTGCTGAACGACACCAGCCATGTCCACGATATACATGCATGGGAGGCGTCACTTGAGAACGCAGCCAGCCAGAAACTGTCGCATCTGCATGAAACTTGGCAAGTTGAAACGCTAGCGTGTCATGAGTCCTGCCCTTTCTCATTCTGAACTCGTTAAATATGTCCACTCTATCAGTGTTTTCGGCATACGAGTGTGATGCCAAAAGCCACCTCTCACATTAACTTGAAATGCGACTTGATGGCTTTTGGTGAGAAATTGACCAGACAGAACTGGTGGTTATTATATGCGGTCGGATGGCCAGAAGGAAGTACACATACACACGAAACGCAGAGGAATGGTGTCAGGTTGTAACCCTTCAGGTGAGAACTTAATATAAGGAGTGTGGAGGGGAGGTAGATGGGTCCCACAAACAATTGACTTTTATGTGGGAGTCTGGAGTTCCCTTCCTGTGGATTTGAGTTTTTTCTTCTACACCTTACCATGTCCCTCTTTTGCCTAAACCATTCCATGACTTTGTTGCCTAATCCTAACCATCATGATGGTCTGTGTTGGTTGCCATGTGCAAATTATTTGTATACTTAACGACATACTGTATCATCCCACCATTTGCATTTGTCAACATCATGGTAAAGGCATCCTGGAGTGTAAACAGCCAACGGTGCAGGATATTTTAGCCTAAAACACATCTGTTTTAGGTATTAGAACGTCATGCATAATGCACTGACAAAGCGGCACCATGTAATGAGTTAGGATTAAAACATGTTGGCTGGTGTTCACTTCCTGTCTGAATGTGATGTTTTTTTGTTATATTTTACACCTTCCATGTGCCTCTTTGCCTGATCCTAACCATCTGTGCCAGCATGTCGTTTGTTGACATCCCAGCGTTGGTTGCCATGTGCTGTTGTTGCTTAAACATAACCACTTGCAGCATTATCCCACCATGTGCTTGTGCTGACATCACAGTAGCAGCATACCGGAACGTCACGAGCAGAAGCAAAAGGATACCTCGAGTGTAATATGTAGACATTGACGTCCACTGCAAAGCGGCAACATGTGACGATTGATGATGATTGGGGATGATATCGACAGTGTCATTCTTCTTGGGAAGATAGTTAATAGTGTTTGTACACCATCAGCTACATTTGTCAAATTACATTAATGGGCCATTATCAAAAGGTCTTCACAAGTTTTGACAGTGAATCACAGGGATAGAAAATAACCCTTTGCTCCAGACCACAGAGACTGGACTGCACTGAGCTGGCTCCACTGGCTGTGTGCACTCAGTGTGTGGAACTAATCTCTGCAGTACATTTCAGTGTATAGTGTATCTGTCCCGTGGTATTTGTGTTTACCCAAGTAGAAAACATAGCCCGAGGACAGTGGAAGAACTGAGGCTGAACAAGTTGTCACGACAAACTTTGTTCTGCACTCCCTGTAGGAGATAATGAGTCCAGTCCCATTCAAAGCTCCTGCCTCCCCTCACCCCTCTTATCTGCCTCCCTCCCTCCTGTGGGACGAGGGCATTCAAACAGATCCGATGGATCCGATGGATATGCTAAGAAGCAGACTCACTCTAAATTCATTGACAGACTCATTGATTTAAGTGTCACCAGAGCACAACTACCTCTGCCTCTGTGTTTTTGTTGTTTTGTTGAGGTCCCACCACACCAACTGAGATGTGGCCCTGAAATCTTCTGACCATTTAGGTAGAGGCATTTATAAGAAGTAAACAACTTTGGGAGACCATCGACCTCAAATTAAAAATAAAAGATGCCAAAGAATCATCATATTGGATCATAAAAAAGCAGTACTATACACAGCAACTGAAAGACCTGTAGAGCCCATGTCCTAATTAAGCAGCAACCTCTAATGCTGTTAAAGGATGCAAATCACAAAGTGCCATCACGTGCAATTCATCAAAAGGCCACTTGAGGCTGGCTCCAAAAACAGTCAATCCCCTCAGTGCACAACTTCACAGCAGAAATAATCATGTTTACAGCCTGGTAGAAAAAAAAACTATTTTGGTCTATATAGCATATATTTACATTTTATTAATGCCCAAGGTATCACATATTTAAGGGCCCGGCCACTTGAGTGACAAGCTGTTTGCCTATAGAGAACCTAAGTAATGAGCCCTAAAACCCAGGAATGACTTAGCAGTTTGCACCTCCTGTTCCCTCATCTCAAAATCAATGGTTTTTTTGAATGGGTTAGAAGCCTTAAGTAAGGTCCGTGATTAACAAAAGCTGAGAAGAATTTCATGTTTTGTTCTACGACATAATATATGTCAATATGTCAATACCACACTGTGAACTTAGAGACTTTTATGTATCTTAAAAAAAGGTTGCTATCAATTGGCTAAATGAGATGACAGAGCATAACATTTAGGCTGCGAAAAGCATGAAAGTGGTGGAGATTGTTAAGATTATTGTTCGGAACAAAATGTGTAGGTATCATGAACATTTGTTTGCCATAGAGCTTATTTTCTGTAATGATCCAAACTCCAATGGAAAAATATCATAGGCTTTTTGACGATGGAACCAGGGTGAAGCTAACTTACAGGTTGGCCTACAGAAAAATATCTTCCTTGGGGCTCTCTATAGTGTCCTTGGCTTCCCAGTCAGATCCACCCCTCCACCAGCCGGTTCTCATTCTAAAGTCATCTAATACCACCCCTTTGTCAGTGTTTTCGGCATAAGATCCAGATGCCAAAAGCCACCTTTTGCAGCTGTATAATACGCTGATGGGCTTCTTCAGCGTAACATGTGCGTCCTTTGCCAAATCCTAACCATCTGTGCCAGCATGTGCGTTTGGTGATGTCCTGGCTTTGGTTGCCATGTGCTTTTGTTGCCTAAACACAACCACATGCAGCGTAATCCCGCCACATGCTTGTGTTGACATCACAGTAGTGGCATCTGGGAACATCAACAGCAGACACAGAAGGATACCTATAGCATAATATGTAGACCCAGAAGTCCACTACAAAGTGGCAACATGTGACAGTTTGGGATGAGAATGAGTTGTAAGAATGCACACAAAATTTGATGTGTGGCAACACGATGAAACTCTGGATTACAAGAAACCACAGTTAAGCAGACTGGAACACTCACTGCAGGCATGAAGAAAACAGCAGGTGGTCAGGAATACAGAAATGTGATGGAGGGGAACACTGGAAAATGTCAATACAACACATTGTGCCATTTTATCTAATAAGTGTTGAGATATCTCACTGAATGAATGAAAATCACAAGGAATCATCATTAGGGCACTATGCATCCCTGTACCATGTATCATGAATGTGATTGCGAAAGACAACAATACGGAACAAGAGAAGTGATATACCAGGGACAAGTTGTAAACTGTATCGTAGAGTATAATTCTTCAGTTGTGTGTGAGCACTGTACCAGTGTGAGGCTCTCCGTTGTTGTTTGCCCATTTGTCAGCACACAGATCACATCACACTTGTATGTTCACCTTCACCTTGATCTTATTCTTGTAAAGAGCAACAGCTGCAAACATACACACCCACGCTACACACATATATATGGAATGCAATATATAGAGCTCGTACAGTTGGCAGTGTTGACAGCTCATGATGATGTGGGAAAGTTCAAGTAACCTCTTAGTTTGGGCTGGATGTCTCGTTAAAGGTCAACATGCAGCTCTTCATTCAACAGCCTGCTGCTGATCAGTAAGCTTTCATTGACAGTATATGTATACTCACTGTCTGTTTAACTGCTTAGTTAAGATAAAATGCACCAATAATTTTAATTTTATTGTCCTTAACAATAACATATTGAGTTGTTCTTATACCTGAATATAAGTATAAGTTTATTACAACTAGGGCTGGGTGATATATCGATTTTATTGATTAAATGGACTTTGTGGTTCAGTACGATTTTTAAAAATGAAAATCTTGATTTTCATATGTTGCCACAAAAGACACAGTGGTCAACACACTTGAGCTTGTTAGTATGATGCCGGCTCACACGCTGCATCATCTTAGTTGTGCTGTTTGTGTAATTCAACACCTTCTTGCAATATTTGCAGACTGTTTTTGTCTTTTCTGTTACCTCTTCACCTTTATTTCTTGAGTAGTTGTAGTAGTAGTTAATGTATGAATCTACCATAATGACATTAATTTATTTGTGTAAATAAATCAGACAAAATAATAGGTTAATACCAAATAAAATAAATCTTCACCAAAAAAAAAACCTCATCTTGCAATAACATAAACTAATTGATGCAGCGGTAGGTCAGTAGCTCCTGCGATCAGTGATGTCAAATCACATTTTTTTTCTCAATGGAATCATGCTTTGAAGAGAGCAATATAATGGCTTTAATTACCTGTCAGAATCTGCTGTCTGACCGTAATGTAAAGCAGTAAAAAATACTCTAAATATAGTGTATGCTTGAACTAATAATGTTTTTTTTTAAGGTGGGACTTTTTTAGATGACTACATAAAATAAGTGTTGTTGCTGCCCCTCACTCACAGCAGTACATTGCTCAGCACCCGTGTCAGCACTCTTGTCTGCTTCACTCACTGTAAGTATCTTCAAAAGTTCAAAGCTATCCGTTCAAGTGATCTGTTGACAATATTCCACTCAAAACTCCTTTAGTTATACTACAGTCTACTTTTCACACCATTACTTGTCACGCAGACATTTTCATCTACCTGTGCAATGAAGACCTTGATGTTATAGATGACATTCAATTAGTAGCAGGGAAACCAGGTCAGATCCCCCTGTGAAGACGCCACCTGGCTTCCTGTCCAACAGTCTCACACACACACACACACACACACACACACACACACACACACACAAATAGCTCTTCAACCAGATTCATAGTTGGCAATCACAAAATACGGTGGCCCTGAGGGTGAGAACATAACTGCTTTTCACGAGACACCACAACATTTAAAAAACAAAACACAACAACACTTCACCAAAAAAGCAACATATTACAAAATGCAGCAACATTTTTTTTAAAAAAGCACTAAAGCACTACATTTAATAAAACTGCCACATTTTAAGTTGTTAAGTTGTTAAGTGTGTTTTGTGAAATGTCTTTGTGTATTGTAAAATTTTGTGTTCTGTAAAATATCGTCTTTTTTGAAATGCCATGTTTTGTAAAATGCCAATGTGTTTTGAAATGTTGTGTATTCTTGAAATGTCGTGTTTTGTTAAATGTTTTGTTAAATGTCATGGTTCGTAAAATGTCAATGCGTTTTATAAAATGTGTATTTAAAATGTCGTGTTTTGTTAAATGTCGCTGTTTTGTGAAATGTCATGTTTTGTAAAATGACAATGTGTTCTGTACAATTTTGTGTTTTGTGAAATGTTGGATTTTTCAAAATGTCTGTGTTTTCTAAGATGTCTTAGTGTTTTATGATAACTGTTTTTTTTATCTGAAATCTGATTGTTTCTAAAATTTGTGTTTTATGGATTGCCTTAGTTTTCAGTGAAATATTGTGTTTTCTGTAAGGTTGTGTTTTCTAAAATGTTGTTTTGTATGACCACTAGGGCCACCCTAATGTTATAATACTTAATCATAAAATTAATTTAAATGTAGACCATCATAACCATACCAATAAATGGTCACATTTTATGAGTTGCACTCTGGTTTTATAAAAGGCTACTTCTGCATATTGTATTTAACTATTCATAACAGGGAGAGGGTTGATGTTTTGGGCATGGTAAATAAATTATCTTGCATTATGGACCTTCACTAAAATATTGAGTAATATTTAGCAAAAGCGACCTAGAAATACACTGTCTGAGACACCGTAGCCGTTTGGCTGGTCTGTACTCTTTGAAAGTGGAACATGATTGGTTGACCAGGCTGCTGCGTGCTGAACGTGGCTCCTCCACAGCGGGGCACGTACGGAACAGATCCCATCCGGCTCACTGTCAGCTGCGTCAAGTCTGTCAAGTCAGAAGGGACCAGGCGGAGTGGGAGGGGAAGTATGTAAATGTCAATTCAAATTTAAAGCATGGATCGTTTTGCATAGAGAATATGAAAAAGTAGTGGAGGATGCAAATTTTAGGAAAATAATTTTGAGTTACTGTAAATTACCTCTTCTATGTAAAGTGTTGTATATTACCGAAATATTGCATATTGTTGTTTGATAAAGGTTTTACTTTGAAATTTATGACCGGAAGTGAATGCGAGTTCCTCAATAAAACCTGTCCGTTTTGTTGATGGAGGAGTAACTTGTGCTGAGATTCTAATCATGTACAGAAAAAGTAGTTGATGACAGCTCATAGTTACAGACACAACACCTCTGTACTGTGTTTCCGAGCGACCCCCGGTCCTCTGCCCGCTCAGTGGAGCTCGCTTTCCTCGCCAGGTAAGACGAGCTGCCTGCTAACCGGTCAGCTACACCACCGACCACCGAACCCCGATGTGAAATGTAGGAATTTAAAATGCTTTTGCGTACTGGGCAACGAGCATCGAGCGAAACGTCCTAAAAAGTATTTTCCGATTTAAGTTTGATCCAGTTTACAATTCGGCATGGATGTAATGTATCAAAAAGCACGGTTAGAATAGAATTTAACCTCTTTAACACTTGATTCACCTGTTATAATCACCTGACCAAAGTCCACAAAAATGTGATATTGTGCACTCTATTCTTAAAAAAAAACAATATATACAATGTCAAATAACTGTCAAATGTGAGAAATAGTGGAGATAATATATACGAAGTGATTTCTACAACAGAGAACCTGACGCAGCTCTGGCCGCAGGTACCGCTGCACAGCGCTGCGGGTTTCGGCTGCAGGTGTTGACACCTGTTCGCTAACGTTTTGTTTCGGCGACTAGTGTGCAGTTTATCTAGAGTTACCTTTGCAGTGTTTGGAGTGACCTGACCTCTCAGGTAAATGTAAATGGAGTGTCTGATGATGCGTGTGACCGTGTCACCTATCCGCGTGCACGTGGCAGTGCAGGTGTTATGTTGAAGACTGTTTCCCCGTCGATATGTCTAAACTTGACCCAAACCCTTTGTTTTTTTATGGTTTGATACTTATAACACCTGTCACTTTATTGTTTTTATAACGAACCTAAAGTGTGTTTTGGTGTGTGTTAATGACTTTAACACTTTTACTTGAGGACTTACATAATTTTATTTTAAATTATACATAGCCTATATTTAACAGATATCTTTTATTTATCCTTTAATAATTTTTATTATAAATTCAATTAATATAAATTGAATTCTCTTTTATCTATTTATGTATATATTGTTATTCCCTCCTCTACCTCCCCTTTTTTGTTATGAAATACTGAATTCGCTATATATATATATGCTATATTTTATATTATTTAAACTGTCATTTTAACACTACAGCTTTGATCAATAAAAAACCTTGGCAAACCATAGGAGCTACATGACAGATCCTTCCTCTGCCCCTCCTGAGCATGTGACCAACTGCTTTTTTAAATATATGATTTTATTTTATTTTATTAAAAAGTAAACATATATGGTTTTGATAAGGAAAACTTGAATTATCTGTTACTCATATGGTCCTTGTGCACCTGTGTCCCTACCAAACCTAACCACTGTGGCAGGAAGTGCATTAACAGGGGGAAACACTGTTCGATGGGGAAACACATTTTGATACAACACCGGCTCTATTAGAGATATGCTGCTACAATTTGACAGCATGTATTTTACAGTTTATTAAAATAAACAGGAGTTTCTAGGATTTGAGAACATAGAGAGGCTTAATCCAGACCTCTTGTGGGGGTATCTTCCCATGAGATTGTTATGTATTTTTTTGATGGAAAAGTTTCGATGTTTTTTATGCACTCCGGCACCCTATTCACACACAAAAAAACCTTTATTTTAATCATTTCCAGGATAATAATTAATTTTGGTGTTTAACCCTCTGAAACTTAGAGAGACATCATATTGCTTGATGCGGTTTCTTTTTCTTTTTTTTAAAAAAAAAAAAAATAGAAAAAGGAAATAAGCAACTTGGTGCGAAATGTTCCACAAATTACAGGAAATTAAATGTTTTGGGAAAAAAAAGAAAAAAGCTAGGGAAAACCTATGTTTATAATTATAATTATTAAATATTCAAAATTATGTTACAGAATTATGAAACATTTTTAAGCAAGTTTCCAAGTCTTGTTTACCTTGTTTGTTTCTTTTTCCTTTCTTTTTTGTTTGTTTGTTTGTTTGTTTGTTTGATTGTTTGTACTAACTTCCAGGTAATTCTCTTGTGCTTTTCAATAAGTTGTCTTTAATTTTGGGAGTATTTTTTCTTTTGTTGCTTGCTGCCTTCATCCCATGTTTTTGAAACAAATCAAGACCATTTTCTCTGGTTACAAAGAGTTAAAATATTTGTAGTAGTTATTGATGTTGAGTAAAAAACACTTACAGCTTCTATCTAAAAAAAAGATTGACTACAGTTGAAAAAAATATTTCAGTATATGTATTTATGTTAACTGTGCTGAATTCCACCAGAGGCTGCAAGTTAACAGTGGTGGATTATTAGCAAAGTAGCTGACATTTATTCAAGTACAAGTATGAACCAATGACAGATTATTAGATCTGTGGCTTATTATTATTATTATTATTATTATTATTATTATTATTATTATTATTATTATTATTATTATTGTTATTATTATTATTATTATTTTGAAACATATATTTCGCCTTAAGATCAGGGGCTGTGGCTGGCTAGTTGGTTAGAACAAACACTGATATACAGTTTACTGGCTGTTAAGTAATGTATTTTAGTAGTGGTTGATTATTATTATGTTTTACATCATCATGATACACAACCCTTGAAAGTGCATACATGCTAATGAATTATTTCCCAGCTGTGCTGGATGATTATTTATGTCAAGGTTCATTTATTGCCATTCAGTACATGTTGACACATGGAAAGATCGAAACTCAGGTCCAGCAGCGTACGAAAGATTTCGGCAAAATACTAAATAACTTACTAAACAAATAAGTAAAACAAGAAGAACTGGAATGACATTTATTGTGTTAACTGAAATCCGTTCATACTTCCAGGCCTTATAATGTGATGTTTCCTGAGAATGTGCTGCTGTCTGATGAGCCCGTCAGTGTAACTGTTTGTCTGTCCTGCCAGGTTATCAATATGGCCTCATGGATTATTCAGATGACTGTGATGCTGCTATCTGTCTTCATTAGCAGCAGCCAAGGGAAGAGGGACAAGGTGCTCTACTGTTCTGGTAAGGCTCCAGTCCTCGTACTGATGTGATAAACATTGCAGAAACTGTTGCTGTTCAAAGAAACACAATTGTATTACAGTCCCATTTGTTTGAGGTAAATAAAAAATATCATGTCTAATTATGTCACTGTACACAAGTTAGTTGCTTGATACTGTAATGAAAACTTGCCAAAAGGAAGTATTGAAAAGTAACAATACCAGGTGGAAACCAAGTGGCTGTTCAGTGTCCTCAGTTGTGTCCAAATAACACAGTTGTGCCTACTCATTTTAAAAGAGCAATGGCCAATGGGAAGAGCCCGTCACTCTGCAGACCGAGGGGTTAACTTCATCACTTTGCTTGTTTGTTTATTGTTTGCTTATTTGTTTATTCGCAGAGTCAATAAAAATGTGAATACAAATTAGACGTGTGAAATGGGACACCCTGATGAGCTATTCAAAGCTTGTAAATAGGGGCCAAGACATTAACATACAAGTTTACACTAGAAATTTTCATCCAGCAACCTATCTCTAACCTAAAACTTCAAGAACATTCAAAATTACTCTAAGATCCTAAAAGTATAATAATAGTAATACAATTCACTCAGTCGGGTAAAGACTTTTGTGTTTATTGGACCGTGGTCCAGACAAAAACTGACATGTTTGTAGTTCTTTACATTTTTCCGAAACATATTCATTGCTGACCTTCAGAAAGTGTTTTCATCCTTTGCGTTAAAAACAAAAGCATTTATTTAGAAATCACACCACTGTCCTTGATTTTGGAGAAAAAAATTGTTGTTTAATTCTCCAAAGTCAGTTCTGTGATTTTGGGATGGGTTGAGTGTTAGTAGAGTAAGTGACACAAATGGGCAGATGATCAAACAGGTTCTAAAAACTAAAGATGACGCTTGAACAGCATTTTTCAAACTACAGTATATAGGTCAAACTGTTAACAGGTGTACCTATATTTCTGTAGTACGCACTAGGACATATTAAACCTGAAGATCTTTTGTGTTCACTAGAGCATTACCAATTTATCAGCCAAAATTAATTTATTACAGATATATTGGATCGGTGTATCCATGATAAGAAAAATAAATTGTGCTACAAAAAACAATGAGCAGGTTTCTGTTACAGATTTATACAAAACTTAAATGATATTTTCGAAATGTGGATAAAACACAATTGCAAGAAGACTGTGTTTTCATTGAGTGATGTTCGGCGACTTCTCCTCTGGCGATAATATTCCAAGAAACATGGCAATGGATGTTAAATGATGCGGGTGTAAAAAAAAAAAAAAATTCCGATACATTTTCAAAAATGTATGTGTTTCCAGTAGGCATATTTTTAGATTTGATTTTTGTATTCACTGCTGATTGGGCTTACATTAATTCTTAATTAGCATTTCATACCTGTGTGATCAATATTGTCTGAATCTCATCTGATGTATGAGTAGAGTTTGGTGATATGGAGAGCGTCAAATACTGCAATATTTTCGACCACATACCGCGATACTGGGATGGTATTGTCAGGATCGACTGTTGGTGCTTTCACAAAATATTCACACAATGAGATTTTTGATAAATAATCATCAGTAATGTGGATTTAATAACTAAATGTGTAAAGGCAAATAATAAAACAGCTAGAACAGTCTAGTAAATTCAGAACATTACATCACTTCACCGTAATGCCGTAAAAGACACTTATAATATTACAATAACCAAAATCTAAGAACATTTCTAGTCTCATATCATGATATTGAAACAATATTGATATATTGTCCAGCCAGTAAAGTGTATTGGACCTGTCACAGTTCATCAGATGTCTGTATGTTCGTCAGTGTTTATTAACAGTGACTTGCTCAATAACTGTCCATTGAGTGTATCTACTGATATTTACTCACAATGAGCTGCCATCACTGAAGCTTACCTGTGTTTCCCAGCATGCAAGGCGATTGTGGATGAACTTAACCACTCAATCAGTCAGGTGGACCCAAAGAAAACCATCAACGTGGGCAGCTTTCGACTCAACCCCGACGGAACCATGACAGACAAAAAGGTACAGAACACTGATAAAGATGAGCTCGCCTTACCACTCGACTGATTACTACAGCTTTATTTTACAGGGGTGGATGAAGTACTTAATGGGTATTTGAGTAAAAGTACATATATCTCATACAACAGTTATCGTAGTTAAAGTAACCTATTAGAATATTACGTAATCTAATATTCACTCTACTTAAGTATAAAAAGTAGTTCATGATATTTGATATACGTAACCCTTTAGGCACTGTTTGGTGCATTTCACACATTTTTCACTCTATTTTTATTATTATTTTGGCTGTGTTCATGCATATGGCACAAATTTTGGCAAGAGTTTGTATTTTTGTTTAATCTGTGAATTTCCATCTCTGCTCCTACAATAAGTCTAAAATACACTGCAGAATCAAATTGTTACATTCATACTGTTTAGTGCAAAATATGCGCCACTGAAACTCATTCAAAATGACATTTTTGATCCCACAGCCATCAAAGCATGAAAACGTGTTATTATTTCTGGGTGTCATTCTGGGCTTTTGAATTGGAATTTGTCATTTTTTCTATTTTCCACCCGATGATGTAATTTTTACCATATTTGGCATATGGAGAGAATACATGCTATTTCCACTAGGTGCACTGTCACAATCAATGTTCTGCAAATCATTGATATATTCCAGGCTGTGATCATCACAAAAAAAGAAAAAATCTACTTTGCATGTAGTATAGTGAAAATAATTAATTTTCTTGTGTTTTTTATTTTTTGTTTTTTTTTCAATCTAAAAACATAGTGGCATCATGACAAATACCTGGCATTTAAAGTGTTGAAATTCAGAAATTATTGAATATTTGATATTTATGATTAGGACTGATGTTGCTTAAAAAATTAAGTAAATAAATAAACTAAATAAAAATATTTTTGCCTAACAGTTGATTGAAGAAAGAAAAACAGGAACAACATATGAAATAAGCAAACATGGATCTTGAAAGAAATGTATCTTAAGAAATAGAATAAGTGAAAAACATAATATTTTGATATTAAGACACTATTAAGCCAGACTAAGAAGATAAGCTTTCAGCTTACTTTTAAAAGTATCAATATTTTCAGCTCTTCTCAGCTCCTCTGGCAGGCTGTTCCAGAGTTTTGTAGCGTAATGGCTAAAAGCAGAATAACCAAATTTTTAAATTCTACATAAAGGTCTCGTCTTTCCATGATGCCTTAATAACACGTCTACGTGGCCTTGGATTCGAAATAATGACAGCTAGTGCGGTGGCTGCAGTAGAAATAAAGCTGCTAATGTTGCATAACATCACTCAGTGGAAACGTTGGCATCTTACAATTGGCTTTTCGACGTTTCGAAAATATCACAATAGTTTTGCTCAGATCTGTAATGGAAACCCGCCTTGTGATGCGAGGTGTCACTGCAGTCCTTTTCTCCTCAGTGGATTGATCAGTGCTGTTGACGCTGTGGCTGTGTGTGTGATACTGCGTGAACATAGTGACACTTTGGATCCAGGTCATTGTTCCCGGTCTAATGAGGTCACATCCCACTGGAACCTGGATCTCCTCTATTGCCAAGGGACCGGGCTATCATGAGGTGTCCAGCTCTGACATTGATTTCCTGGCTTTTAATCTCTGAGAGCTGCACTGACTGGTGTGTGCCAGCAAGACAAGGGGGCTGAAATATCTCTATTTTAAAATCTTTTGATGTCATACAGTATTTTTTATTCATGTATTATCTGTAAATGAATCAATTTAAACAGATCACAGGATATGAACGCAGCATCTGTAGGCAACAGGACAAGAAGTGTTCGAAATGTCTGTCTGTAGTCTGAGTATCATTAACCGATCACATTTGAGTGGGCTTTGGTTTCATTCGAACATAGGAAGAAAAGACAGTGCCTACCTGGGTAAGAAATGTTCCACAAATTGCATGAAATTAGTATAAATGACGATAAAATTGCCTAAAAATGAGTTTAAAAAGGTTGTGAAAATACAAAAGACATTTGATTAAAATATTGTTGGAAAATTATCCAAAATTAGAAAAAAATAGAAATAACTAGACTAGACAAAAAAGACCCAATCTAAAACTAGAAAAAAAGTCCAATAAAAACATGCAATGAGCAACTTAAATAAAAATGACCCCAAAATTATTAACAAATTTTATTAGATTAACAAATTTGCAAAGAAATGTACCTTAAAGTAAGGGAGGGAAAAAAGGTGGAAAGAACAAGGAAATAACTTAAAAATGCTTTAAAATAACAATAATTCTGTAAAAAAAAAATCATTTTAAATATGATAGCTTTTTTTGAAAAAAAAAAAAAAAAAAAAATCTTGAAAAATTGCTAATCTCTTGCAATTTGTGAAACAGTTTTTGCCAAGTTGCTTACTGCCTTTTCCCCATATTTTCCAAAGAAAGCACACAAATTTGCTCAGATTTTGAAGGTTTAAATACTTGTGAAAGCAGCTGAATGCAGAAATAAGAAAAGTGATGCCGATCCAGGTTTCAGAGTGCTAAATTGTTGTTACAGGAAAAGAAAGAAAAAAAATCTATAAATAAATGTATTTATTTATAGATTTATAGACTTTTAAGATCTTTTTTTAAATGTATTTTACTTTAGCGTTGCGAAATGTTTTGGTAATGTCTAATTAAGTTGCATGTCGCTTTCTCCCTGTTTTTGAAAGAAATCAAACCAACTTGTTCAGATTTAAATGGGTTAACTTAACACTGACTAGTGTTGATCTGTCTGTAGTCTGTTTGTAGTCTGAGTAGTATCGACCAATCAATTTGAGCGGGCTTCGGTTTCATGGGAACATGGAAAGAAAATACGATGATTACCTGGAAAGGAAATATTCCTCAAATTGCAAGAAATTAGTAAAAGATGACAATAAAATTGCCTATAAATTTGATCCCAGAAAATAGGGAAAAATATCCCCCAAACTATATTTATAATAATTATCATACTTTACATTTAAAATTATATTACAGGTAAAAAGTAAATTATATGAAATAAATACATTTTTTCAGCATTTTTTTTGGTTGTTTCCACGTTTTGTTTTGTTTTTCACTTTTTTGTTGCTTAATTTGAGGTGGTTTTTTGTAATGTTTTTTACTAATTTTTTTTTTGCAAATTTTTGGGTCACGTGGGTTAGTTAAGTTGCTCGATGCATCCTCTCCAGTGTTTTTGAAAGAAATCAAACCAGTTTGCTTAGATCAGTAAAAACACTTTGGCGTGCTAATTCAAACTGATCAACAGGGTGTATTTAACACTATGGAGACTTATCTCTATAGATCATTGAGTTGACTCCTCCTTTTACAGTAATACAGAGGGTAAAGTTTATACAATACAATACAATACCAACAAAAAGCAGTGACTCCACACTGCATAACAATAAATTATTTATCTCTCTGTGACAAAAATATCGAGCACAATCGAGCAGCATGCAGCCCTTCTACTGGTTCCAACTATTGTTTGATGCATGGTGCATTCATGTCATCCGAACGTGAGTGTCCTTCATACTATTAATGCTGCTATCTGTGTCATTCTTGGCTTCTCATTAAGCAGTTGTCTAAAGGTGGATTAATTTAGATATGAATGCTAATTACTCTTCTTGTGCCCCCCGTGGGTCCTGCTTGGATTTCATTTAATTTGCCCCCTAGCTCTGTGTGTGTGTGTGTGTGTGTGTGTGTGTGTGTGTGTGTGTGTGTAAAGGAAAAGCAGTAGGTTTGCAGTCAGCTCAAACAAAGGTTATGCTAACATTGCATTGATGCTTATGTAACATACGAAAAAGGACATTTTGTGGGGCAAATCCACTCTCGGGGCAGCGTACCTAGTGTCGGTCCCTCTTGTTGTGGTGGTGCGACCAGACAAAGACATCACACCACATAACTGAAGCAACAATTTTATGCTTAAAGCAGAAAATGTTTAATGCATGTAAGACTTGTGTCCTAAACAACATTATGAACTCGTCTTTATGGAGCTGTGATTTTTACACCCTAAACAACTGTACAAGGAGTAAAGTCAGAGAGAACTTCAACATAAACCCCATTTTATTAGAGTAAAAGCTTCTATTAAAAGTATTCCAGTGAATTAATATTCCACTTTCATAAAGGCTGGGAACTTATTGAAAAAGAAAAAGGTCCGTCTGCCTGTATTTACTATGTAAGTACGTACATATATGTCCGCCCATCCCATATCTCATCAACACCTTGAGGGAGTTTCTTCAAATTTGGCACAAACGTCCACTTGGACTCAAGGATGACCTAATTAGATTTTGGTGGTCAAAGGTCACAATGATCTCACAAAATATGTTTTTGGCCATAACTCAAGAACTCATACACTCATTGACAACATGTTGCACAACAGTATGATCAAATGATGAAGTGATGACATGTTATATCCAAAAGGTCAAAGGTCAGCTGCACTATGACATAATGTTCTGCAAAAACTTTTTTTTTCTGCCTTACTGTTAATATAACACAGGAACAGCAGGTTAGGCACTAGTTAGATGCTGACTCGGTGAGTGTAATCTGTAAACTGTGCTTATTGTAGAGATCTTCTGTGTGTGTGTTGGAAGCATCCATGTTTTCACAGACATGGGTGTAAACTGTAAGAGAAACTTGACTGGTGCACAGAGGCAAATAACAGTGAGGGGTAATTCTAGTTCTCTCTAATGGTCAAAAGGGGGTAAAATTCTGTATCCTACACCAATATCCTAAATGCCAGTTTTTTTTTCATAATGCCACTATGTTTTTAGATGGAAGAAATGCTCAATAAGTAATTATTTTTAACGTAAATGCAAAGTAGATTATTATTGTTATTATTATTTAGTTATGATATGTCAATGATTTGCAGTAACATTGATTGTGACAGTGCACCTAGTGGAAATAGCATTTTTGTAAAAAGTAAAAGTGACAAATTCCAAGGCAAAAGTCCAGAATGACACCCAGAAATAATACAATGCATGTTTTCATGCTTTGATGGCTGTGGGATCAAAAATGTCAGTTTGAATGGGTTACAATGGAGCATTTTTTGCACTTAACAGCAGGAATGTAACAATTTAGTTTCCACATTGTATTTTAGACTTATTGTAGGAGCTGAGCTGGAAGTTCCAAGATTAAACAAAAACACAAAATCTTGCCAAAATGCATGCCATATGCATGAACACAGCCAAAATTATCAAAAAATGAAGAATGAAAAGCGTGTAAAATGCACCAACCAGTCCCTAAGAGTTGTAAAAAATGTGATCTCCAACTTTCCGATGAACAGACACCCTGCTTCATTTATCCGAGACTTTGTTTTTGAATGTGTTACTATAACTCAGATCAGCCTTGTTTTGGGGTATTTTGCTCTATAGTCAGCAAACCATGCAGGGTAGTGTGCTTCCTCCAGAGATGAGCTCCTCCTCTGCCCTGAGCTGACTCTAACCTCCACCTGTTGCATTGTTCGGTCAATCAAATGTTACTGAGCCACAGAAGAAGCCAAACCTTGATCCCATGCCCTCCCGGCTCCCTCCTTTTCAGCAGCTTTTGACCTGGTGTGAATCGGAGAGGGAGGGATGTCACAGCTTAGATGCCATCAGCGAGGAGGATTTGCAGGTTTTAAGTCTCTGCTCTTTGGCCTCCTCACAGTAGGACTTCCTGGGGGCATGGGGCTGCTCCGTGGCACAAAAGTTAAACCTGCCTGCTGCAACAATGACACATTTAAGGCCTCCAAAGACATTGAACTTAGTTGGAGCGGTGAGCTGATCTCATAGTGACCGGTGGGAAGTCATGCATTGAGAATGAGAGGATGCACAATGACACGCTGACACAGTGACACATAGTATCATGGCCCAGAAATGTGACCGAGTGAGAGGACATGCGGTTTGCTTTTTTTTTTTTTTTTAATCCAGGTATTCTTTGCATTTTCTCTCTGCTGGGTTCTTAAAGGAATAGTTCAGCAAAGATGCCATGCAACAGACCTCTGCATCAAACATCTTAACTATTCTGCTACCAGCATGCTCAAATTCATAAACAGACCTATCAAAAAAATCAGTGGTTTTAACCCTTTGAAACCTGTGCAAAATGGTTTGATTTTTTTTTCCAGAGAACATGGGTAGAAAGCAATAAGCAACTTAGCAAAACATGGCCCCAAAAAACAAGAAATTACTTTTTAAAAAAGCTTTAAAAATTATCTGAAAATAAGAACACAAAAAAAAAACAAGTAAAAAACGCGAAAGTAAATGACTGGAAAAAAGATTTTAAAAAGTTTGTTTTTTTGTTTTTGTTTTTTTTTGTAAAACACTTAGGGATTTTGGGGTAATTTCTTTCAAAGTTGCTTATTGCTCTTTTCCCATACTTTTGAAAGAATTTGGGTCAATTTGCTTTGGTTTCAAAGAGTTAAAAACTAGTCTTTAGGTCATTTTCCTCATTACCTTTTAATTTAATTTCTTGCAATATGTGAGACATATCTCACCAAGTTGGTCATTGATTTTTTTCCCCCCGGTGTGAGATTTTCATGGTTTGATAACCATCTCAGAAAATATTGCGGTTTGATGGTATCATACTATTACAGAATTATGAATATTATCAGTCAGAATGACCCTTGAAGGAATAAAAACAGAAAGGTTAGATTGTTTTGGTTAAACAAATGTTTTATCACTATTAAAACTAGAAACATTTTTTTTTAATGTTAGTATGTGTAAAGAGTCTCCCTTTTGAGAATAACTAAAATAACGGTGAGATTCTCCGTCCAGTTACATTTTTTCCCCAATATTGTAGATAGACAACTGTCACCTTTTATATGACAGTATACCTTAAAACTGGTGTATCGCTGCAATCCTAGTTTCAAAGGATTAAAAAGCTTGTGTGAGGTGTCTGAATGCAGCACAAAAAAAAAAGTGACGTTTAAAACCTGGTTTTAAAGGGTTAATGGGAGTTATTTCCTGGAAGTGTTTCTCACTGGAAAGTCTGTGAGGGATCAACCTGTTGTTGATACTGAAGCAGCAGTGTGAACCTCTGTACATCCACTAAGTTCAAAAACACTCCAAAAAGCTAAATAGTTTGCACACATCTTGTTTATGTAAGTCCTGAACGATTTGGCTTGATTCCTGTGAAAAACATGGGGAAAAGGCAATGAGCAATGAAAGAAGAAATGACCCCCAAATTAGCAAGAAATTAGTAAAAAGTACAACTGAAAATTATATTTTGAAAATACATAGCAAAAAAAGAAAGTAAAATGAAAAAGAAGCAATTAAATGACCTGAAAAAAGTGCTAGAAAGTTCTAATAATGTTACATAATTTTAAATATATATTTAAGATAATTACAAATACAGTTTTGTCTGACTTTTTTCCCCTAACATTTTAAAAATAGTGTTCTAGATTTGTTGGAGTGGTAGTTTAGGCGCCGCACACTTATGCTGCTACATACTGTATACCTCAGTGAAATCTCAGGAAAGTATGAAATACCAAACGTAGGTTGTACAGACACGATGGTACCAAACCTGACAACCTTACTGATACTACCTCCACCAAATTCGCTCTGGTTCTTGAACTGGTTCCGTTTTGGTTTCTTGGAACCTCGGTTCTGTCTAGAGAACGAGCCCACATTTCCACCAGTTTTGAGCAGAACCATTGTAATCAAGCATGTGTCATCAGTGTTGCATAATGCACAGAAGTACACAGTGACAGCGAGATGGCAGATCACATGGATTACCTCCAACCTTTGTTCTGTTTTTACAAATATTTGTTTTTATCAAATACATACGGGCCAACTATTGATAATAAGAACACAAATTCTCACTTATCTTCTCCTTACAGCCTGTAAAATGTGATACAGTTCCTATATTTCATGTTCATGTTCTGAACCAGTTTTAAGCTTAGCTTAGCTTGAAATGCTGGCAATGAGAGGCATCACTGTCGTGATTTTACAGTTCGGGCAACACGAAAATTTCGATTCAATGTCCGGCACAGTTCCTGGGGGCCCAAGTTACACACAGTCACTGCTGATCATCCAGAAATAGTTCCAGTACTCCAGTTTTTTTTTAATTAAATGAATAAACAAGGTCTGTGTTAAAGCTTGAGCTTTAGAGTTCTTCTTTCACTCAGATCTTTAAAATGTCTTAAAAGGCATTGAATAAATTAATCCATAAAGAAAGCCTCAATTGCCATTAAAATGCCTTCAATCAATCTTTCAAAAGTTTAAAAAGATACAAAGAAATGAGAAGTAGGATTTTAGAAATCCCTTTTTTTCTGAGGATGTATCTTAAAACCTCAAAACAATAGGTAACATTTTTTTAATGTCCTAAAAGTCATTTTTTATAAATATATATTATATATTAAATAAATATTTTTGTTTGTATTATTTTTCAATAATAATTTTTTTTTCAATAATTTTTCAATTTTTTATCAATTTGTATATTTTTGTTACAATAAATATTTGGGAGAAAATTAGGCAAAAGTAATTGATGTGGGTTTATGTTTTCTTTCTCTTCAATTAAGATTATTGTAAAGAGATGGTCTTAATTTTATTTCCGGGTGTTAAAAAAGTCTTAAATCTAACTCCTAAACGGAAGAAACCCTGTGGACGGTGTGCAGAGGATCACACTGCTGCAAGGACATGATCCCACACTGACTTCCCACTAGTTCCAATGCCTATTTGGCTCAGCAAAACAAATAAACACATTTGCATCAATCTTTTTGAGTGATGACAACTTGTAAACGAAATCACATGCAACGAGCGCACCGCATTGAGTTAGAGGAATTATCTTGTCTATAATCAAAGGCATTTTTAAGTAGCACTGACTTAAGAATTGAAGGCAAAACACAAGTTCTTAAGTAAGAAAGTAAGAATTGTCCTTTGTGTCATAGTTATTTGCATGTAGGTCCCTATAACAGTCTGAACTGTCTGATCTTGTCCAGGCATTTTAAGTGTTAATGGCAATAGACTTTAAGTTAAATTATAGGCCTTTCTTTCTACTGTTCAATTTTGTTTAAAATCAATTGACACATACATTTGAGAGTAAATTTCACAAAATGTTAAGTTGATGAAACTATCAGCATTATTATGTCAAAAAAGGTTTATCTAGATCAATAAATTTGAATTTTTATCCTGCAACCTTGCGTATAATTAGGCGTTGGTGACAGGGTCCCTGAATTACCTTTTTGAGTGATAACTCCTCCAAATACTACATTTTTTTCCCTCTTTTGACCGAGTCATTGCTTTAAGTCTTCATGCTAAGCTAAGCTAACCACGCCCTGACTCTGGGTGATATTGATCTTCTTGTTGGACTCACATCAAAAAGCAACTAAGCTCATTTTGCAAAGTGTTGCTCTATTGCTCTGAAGCACTGCCAGGCATCACCTGTTCTCCATCCTCTTCTAAATTGCACATGTTAAGCAGCTCCAGGCTATGATTTAATGCTCATCATGTACAGTCAGAATTGCCGGCTAATTACGAATCGCCTCAATATTTCTCTCTTGTCAGCATGAAGTGATATTATCATTATTATTATTATTACCATCATCAAACCTTTATCGCTGACATTCTTCTTGACTAATCCATACTTTAAATGGCATAATGGTCAAAATGTCATTTCAGCTTCTCCTTCCACCCGCCGCTTTGATGACAATATCATTATTATTATTAATTTATGGGTCTTCATTGGCCCATATCACCAGGACAATGAAATTGAAAGGCCCCTGTCCACAGCGGTGCAATAATGGCTCCCTGTCCAATGGGAATTGAATGGAGGATAGCATCCCTGAGAAGCCTATTCTCTGGCCCGACCGGTCTCTTCCCCCCGCCACCGCCACCGCCCCCCAGCCCCATTCTTCAAACAACACTGTGACTGACAGCTCCCTTTCACACGGCTCCGACTGGCAAGGAAGGGGTTTAATTCCAAACCATTTTGTAGCATGGCATGATAAAGACTCAGACCCAAGCACGGGCTGAGATGGACCGACGTGGTTTTATTGTCGGGCGGGGGGGGAGTCGTCCTTTTTTTTTTAATGGGGTTGGATGAGATTGAGAATTTAGTTTTGAGTTTAAATTTCAAACTTGGTTTTATTAAATTCATATATATGATGAGAAAAGACTAAATTGAGCAGTTATGTGATGTTCCACAGTTCTCATATAGTTTGATGATCATACGATTCAAGAAAACAAGAATATAACCCAAGATGTGATCTGCAAATAAGGCACACATTGTAATTTACACCTCATTAATAAATTTACCTGACAGCTGTCTTATTCCAAATATGATGCATTGTTTCGGCATATAAAAAATATTGCAAATTAGTGTCAGCTTGGCCACCTGCAACATATAAATGACACTTACATAAAGATTCACCAGTAATAAAAATCATATGATATATCATAATAATATGAAAACCTTTTTACTTTTGGTGTATAACAAGTATTTTTTTCTGGTTATCACTCATAAACAATTTGATTAACAACCAACAGTCATTTGTAATGGGAATATTTTTACAGGGATACACATTACTGTAAGCAGAGGGTGGAGGAGGTGTTCAACTATTTAACTTAAGTAATAGTACTTATACCACACTATGAAAATACTCTGTTACAAGTAAAAAGCCTGCATTGAAAGTATTATTTACTTTCTTACTTTATATTATAAAGTATATAATTACTTAAGTAAAAGTACGTAAGTATAATTACGAATGTTAACATAAAGTATAAAAGTAAAAGTACCCAATGTAGAAAAATCTTTTCTGAAGAAATCAAACAACCCCCCAAAACTGAAAATTATTCAAAATAAATCAGAAAATGACTTAAATGTTAAACAAGAAAAGTTGAATAGAATAAAGAATAGTGATTAATCAACTAATCGGTGCAGCTGTACTTGTAAATGGTCCTTTATAATTGCTAATATACTACAAAGCATAATTTTTTAAACAAAAACTATGTTTTTGATGCAAAAATCGTAATTTGTAAAATAATACAAGCTTTCATATAATTCTAGTGAAGTAAAACGTTCAGTATTTCCCTCTGAAATGTAATGAAAAGTATTAAGTGGCATGAAAAGAAGAGACTCAAGTAAAGCACAAGTGCCTCAAAATCGTACTTAAGTACTTCATACAATACTTCATACTTTGTTTTTCATATGTACTTATACACTTTTATTCAATAAAATTTCAAGCTCCCATTTTCAGACTAGTGTAAAAATGCTATCTCTTCTATTGCATTTTCCCAAACTTTCACATTTGTCATTTTAGCTAAAAAAAACCTTAAAATAAATATTGAGGCTATAACCATACCTGCCATAATAACTGAAAATGCATTTATTTGTATATTTGAGATCTGTCCCCTAACAAACATAAATTATAAGTCAAAGGGATGGCCAAACAAACTATATGCCCAGGACATCCGTAATACAGCAGAATAGAGTGATTCAAATTAAATATACACATTGAAGAAAAGCATTGTTAAATAGTTGTTGGCAGAATATCACAAAGTCAAGGAAAAACATACATTTTTTTGATCATTGAAACATGTTAGACAAAAAAAGACAATGATAATAACATTTATTTAAAAGTGGAAATGTTAAAAAGCCACCTCTGTAACCAATGAGCAAACATCCACCTAATGATGAAGACCGTACAATGGGGCTGAAAGCAATGAACAGTTTGCAGTCCGTTGACAGGAAATTAACCCTTTGAAATCTGTGCAAAATTAGCTCAGTTTCTTTCAAATACATGGGAAGAAAGGCAATGAACAATGAAAGAAGAAAGTAGACAAAAATCAGCAAGAAATGTGTAAAATAATAATAATAATAAAAATGTATGTATAATGAGTATAAATACAAAAAAAATAATAATGAGTATAAAGACAGTAAAATGGCAACAAACAAAACAAAGAAATGACCTGGGAAGAGTGCTTAAAATGTATATTTTCCCTAGCTTTTCTATTTTTATCCCTAGACATTTCCCCCTTGTTTAAAAAAAATAAATACTTTTTTAAATATCTACTAATCACTTGCAATTTCTGGAACATTTCTTTCCAAGTTGCTCATTTCCTCTTTTTTCTCTTTTTTTTTCTTTTTAAAGATAATTGCACTCATTTGCTAATGGTTCAAAGGTTTAAATGTTTATGAAAAATGTCCATCAAAGGGATGTCACTCCAAGTTTCAAAGGGTTAACAGTTTGATAGAAGCTCATTGTTAAAGTAACTTTTGGTGCAAAAAAAGAGAAAAAATGTGCTTCTCAAATGTGCTTCTCTTACGATAGGAAACTGAATGTATTTTGGTTTTTGATCTGTTGGTCAGAAAATTGAAGACAATCAGTACAATTTTGGCATCATCTTAATAACTGAATTGAATGAGAAGGTAATGTCAACACCAGTGGATAATGAAAACAGTCACACATATCTGTCCCACAAATATGCTGGACTAGACACTAATTTCACTCCTTCAGTGGCTAAAATGTGGCCACTGGTGTCAAAGTCATCACGAGCAGATTTTGATTGATAGGTGAACCTCATCGTCATTGGCCTGCGTGACCTACATCCCTCGGCGCTCGCCCTCCAACCTTTGGCCCCGTGCTGTAACACATTCTGTTGACCGGCCAACTTCCTTCCTCCTTGGCACAACAGCGTTGTCAAGCTCAAGGGATCTTTCTGCTGAATGAATCAGAAGTTAAAGAGGTGGGGTGGACGTGAGAGACAGAGGGATTAGCAGTTGGTTCGACTCATATTTTAGTATGAGGAAGCCGCTTGTTGAGCAGAGAAAGAGGCAGGAAAAAAACGGAGAACGCAAATGAAGGATTTGGTCATAAACAGATGGCGGAGAGGCCCTTTGTCACTTTGTGACATCCCGGAGTGAGTGTGTGTGTGTGTGTGTGTGTGTGTGTGTGTGTGTGTGTGTGTGTGTGTGTGTGTGTGTGTGTGTGTGTGTGTGTGTGTCAATACTTGTACATGCTACATATTGAGGACCAAAATAAGTATTTTTGCAGCAGAGTGAGGACATTTTTTGAACGTGAGTACAGCTTTGGAAGGTGAGGACATTTTGACTGGTCCTCACTTCTTCAAAGGACTGTTTGAGGTTTTAGGGTTCTGGTTGCAGTTAAAGTTAGGGTTAGGCATTTAGTCAGGATGATTATGGTTAGGATAAGGGGCGAGGGTAGGCATTATTTTAATGAGGGTCCTCACAAAGATATAAGGGTTAGACAAAATGCCCTGTGTGTGTGTGTGTGTGTGTGTGTGTGTGTGTGTGTGTGTGTGTGTGTGTGTGCGCGCGTGCGTGCGTGCGTGCGTGCGTGTGTGTGTATAATGTAATCAGTGGGCTTGGCCCGGAAGGGAACACAGCCAATTCTGAAAAGAGACAAAAGGGGGTCAAGGAATAATATATCTACATTGTTACAAAATCCAGCTCATCGACGAGATGCCCTCCAACCCTCCCCTCTTCCTCTCTGTGCCCCACAGCCCTCCCCCCACATCCACCCTACCACCTTTTGACCACAGAAGACAAGGAAGATTTCCTCCTTTGATCATCGGAGGATGGCGCGGGGATGAATAGGCCTAAAAAAAAGGCAGTAGAAGTGGCAGGGGCTGAGAAAATGAGCTGTTTACCCTGCACTTGGCTTCTGTTGCGGCCTCCTGCTTCCACTGACCCCACCCTTCTCAGGAACCCTCCCTTTGACTTTTTCCAACCAGCTTGGAGGTGTAAAGAGTGACCCCCCCCCTCCCTTTTCGGCCTTTTCACCGCCCCATCCTTGCCCCCTCATAGCCCGGGCGTCACCTCTGTCACCCAATCTCCTTCCGGGGATAGCAAAGCGAGGAGCTGCACCTGTCTTGACCCGTCTAGACACCGCCGCCTCGCTGTTTTGTCCTCAAAAAAAGGGGGAGCGGAAGAGGACGGTGGCGTTTGGACGAAGAGGTGGGGAGGGTATGTGCGCAGGTTAAAAGTCAGAGTTGGAGGGTGAGGTTTGTTAGTGAGGATGGAGAAAACACGGCGGAAACAAGAGGTCACCTCGCTGACCCCCACAGAGCCCTGTGGTGTAACACAGCTGACACCGGGGCAGCACACTCTGGGGACTGTCTAAAGAGTTTTTGTTAACCGTTTGTGTTATTTGGTTGCCATGGCAGCGACACAGGTGCCATCTCTTGTATTTGAAGTGTATTTTTAATATTTTTGGACATATTTCCAGCTTGATCTACGTGTTTATCCAACTTTCAGAGGCGTGTGTTTGACTGAAATAAAAGGAGTGTCATCTGAAAAATCCAAGAACCCAGGACATCACCAAACAGCTCAACGTCTGCTCTCCATGTCTCCCCCCTCTCTCTCGGTTGTGTGGACAGGTACCTCTGGCTCGCTCAGAGACTCACCTCAGTGAGCTCCTGGATGGTGTGTGCAACAGCATGAGCGACTACGCCCTCCACGTGGACCCTGACACCCAGCATAAGCAGTACAAGAGGTTTGCACCCAGGAGCAGCGGGGCCACCGGGGACTTCCCCGACCTGAAAAATTTCCAGTTCACCGGACTCGAGGAATCCAACCCTCTGAAATTTGCAGTAAGTCCAGTGCCTCATGATTTGTACTATGCACTATATTTGTGATAGAACCCTTAATGATAAGTGCGGACTAATTTAGGGACATGTGTGTGTTGATCAGGACCGGCAACCAGCTGAGTTCTGAGCTCTCAATAACTACAAGCTACTTTCAAACTAGTCAATTACAAAAATGGCTTGTTGCATTGAGATTGAAAGACTGTCTTTGCTGTGAAGACCCAGTGTGAATTGATTGCTAGGAAACAATTATCGCACTGTTCAATCAGAACAATCACTTGTGTAAACAGGAAGTATTGCAAGGTAGTAATAATACTGCTATAGCAAAAGTTCCAAATATTACAATTTTAGAAGACCAAACTGTTTAATTAACTTAACTGCCAATCTTTTGTAGAAATTTAGGAATGATTTTTTTTCTATAAAGAATATATATTATATAATTTCTAAATGATTTTGATGGTAAAAATATTTGGTTTAATTAGAATATTCAAAATCTTAAAATGAAGGGATGAATTTGTATTAATAAAATATATATTTACCACAGTAGAGTCAGGGTTATGATTATCTCTTCATCCATCCTATCTCCACTTAGAGTTATTAGTATATATTAATAAGATTAATTAGAAATAATTTAGAATAAAATGAATTATTTTATTTTATGAATTAAAAAATTAAATATGAAATGAATTAAATAAAAATATGTATATATATTCTTCAATATATGCTGATTATTAAACTTAATTGTAGAAATTTAGCAAAAACAAACTCAATTACTCAAGTAATTGTTCACATAAAGTTGTTGGAACAACATGTATGAAAGAAATCAGAAGTCAGAAAATTGAAGAAATTACTTCAGTCATACATTGTTTTTATTCTGAAGTCTCTAGGAGTGTATGGTGTTAGTTTCAGCATTTGCATTTTCTTGAAATTCACTCTTGGTGATAGTCAAAGTGGCTGTTCCTGTTAAAGTACACACACTGTGGCATGACTCGTCCACAGTGTGTGTGTGTTGGTTGCCCTCAGCTCCTATGCATATAACCTCGAATAACCTCTTTTCCTCTTTAATCTGAATTTATCTCATTTTGGAAAGCCCGTTGCACCAGTTGGCTCAGTCAACGTTGCCCCCTGCAGATATTTAGTATCAGCTGAAATCTACTGATGCATTAGTTTGTGTGGTAGTAGTGATGCGTCAGCGTCCACCTATAGTAACCTCATAGGCTGGAGCGAGCTGGTGCAGCTGCTGGCTCTGACACATTAAACCATGTTGGGTCATGTGACTAACACGTTAGCAATGATTTTTATGAATGGAACCAAAATGTGGATTTTGTGCACAGTGTAACTTACAGAGGGCTTCTACTGCGTTCACATTCCAGTAACCAATGCAAAGATTTTCACATTCACTGTGACATAAATTGTGATTTGTTCTGTACCCAGTAGATATTACTGATCATGTCGAGTTTTTATTTATCTTGTCTTGTACATGTTTTGTATGTGACATGATCAGTATCGCATCCTTTGTAAAACAACCTATATGGATACAGCTCTGTCGCAAAAGAGGTACTTTAGTGGGACTTACCTCTTCAAATTGATAAAATAATACGAATGAAGTGGAAAAATCAAATCTTGTTTGGATTCAGACACAGCAGGACTTTGATAAAGGTTCTCCATACAATAAAAAAGTGAAAAGAACAGAGCACCATCTCAGAGACTTATATGTGTGCTTGTGTTTTGAATCTTGCTTCAATCTCAATCTCGCTTTTACAAAATGACAAAAGGACGCCAGGGGATAGTTTGGGGGATTTTAAGATGTTTCAAGGATCTTAGGATGTTATTCTGATTTCAGGACATTTCTAGGATTTTTGGACATTTCTAGTGTTTCAGGATATTTCTCAGATTTTAAAACATTTCTGGGATTTTAGGACATTTTTTAGGGTTTCAGGACATTTTTCTGACTTAAGGACATTTTGTTGGATTTAGGACATTTCTTGGATTTAAGGAGATTTCTTGGATTTTAGGAAATTTCCAGGATTTCAGGACAATTCAAGGAATTCAGGATATTTCTAGGATTTGAGGTCATTTTTATTTGTATTTTTTTTTTTGGAATTAGGAAATGTCTGGGGGGGGGCACCTGGGACCCTTTTGCTGTACACCCTGTAGATCTGGCTAACAGACCTGAAAATTGCAACATTTCAAAGCCAAAATCTCATTTAAAAAGTTAAGAATGCTGTTGAAAGGGAGCTGCTTTGTTTATGATTCAGGATTTCTTCAGCTTGAACCTGATCCTGCTGCTCACTTCATTTAATACATTTACCAAATCTAAAAATCACATCACAACACAGGTAATTCCCCTGCTTTCTTGAGCAGGTAATTCTATTAATAAAATATTTTTAAATATTTTTAATACAAATATTTTGATAAGTCCCTGCTGATATCAGTGAAATAAAAAAATCATAACTCTCAGGTTGAAGTGAATTAAAGCTCTTGAGGAGTTGTTGCTCAGCGGCGTGACCATCCACTTGTCAAAATGGCTGAACATTTTGGCAAATAGAGAGGAAACATGGCCACTGCCCCGCAAACGGCGTGGCCACCATTGTGCAAAAAGACCCAGTGTGTGTGTGTGTTTGCACGCATGCATGGCTAAGCCGCCTCAGCTCTGTTTCCCCCAGGCCAAGCCTTTCTTGTGTGCTTGTGTTTTGTCTCTCAGTGTGAAACGCTGGTGGAGGAGCTGGAGGATGATATCATCTCTCTGTTCAGCCAGGACTCCGAGCATGTGCACGAGGAGTTATGCAACAGACTCTCAGGTACTAAAGCTTCTTCACACGTTCTTCAGCACACACACCATGCAGCCCCCACACACACACACACACACACACGAGATCTATATCACCTCACACATCAAGTGCAATCTTTTTTTCTAGAATGAAGCTGGAGACATAAATTGAGAAAGTAGCATAATAAATAACTTCAAAGAGTTAGTAATATTGATAACAGCATTAAATGAACTTGCATGCTTTGTTTAAGAAAAATCATTTCACATCTCGCTTGCATTTTCCGGCTTCTGCGTTTCAGCAGTTGCGTTTCCTTTCGCTTCAAAGATAATTTAGAAAAATGTGCTCATCTTTTATCATCTTTCATCTATCATCATCTTTTATCGCATAATTTTTCCCCATTGGGTTTGACTTCCACAGCCTTATGTAACAGCACAGATAAAAGAGAGGCCATTTTGTTAGAATCTGAATCAGCTGAAAGCCACTGCCAGCGCACATAGATCACTGTTTTTATTGAAAGAAAAATCAATTATTGTGAGATATCTGTGTCGGAAACAAAGTACCTCAGGGTTAGACCTTAGAATGTGTTTTACACAATCAAAACAGCCCCCATTAAAAAAAAAAACATAATAAAAACCAGATCAAATCTATCAGAACACAAAATTGCTACATAAAACAATTTTTATTTTTTTTGTATAACATAGACAACTTTAAAACGTATATTTTTGTCCTTTTGTTTAATTTCAGAATACTGTAACGACAGCAGTCACGCAAACGAGGAGTTATAGAGTTTCAGATCGTCAGTGGACGAAGGCGGGACCAGATTACAAAAAAAACAACCTTTAATAATTTTTGACGAATACTGGGTCTTTTTATAAATAAATAAAAGAACTAATCTTGAGAAATGGTATCGTGCCGTTTGGTTTTTGTCCAAGGCTTGAAATTGATGCTTCTGCACGCCGTTCACCGATGTCATACCACAGTATTGTGTTGTCCTCTGCTGTTTCTTATTGGTTTTTCTTCTTGGTTTGCGCAAGCAGAAGTGTTTGTACTGTGTTTGCATGCTGTAAAACAGTGTGAATTGATTACTGAAAACTGTCAGAAAAAAAATTGAGACAGAATTCTTCATTGTGCTGAACTGATACATTTTTCAATCCAAAATACTCCAATTTCTCTAAATGTTTATCACAAAAAAATGATTATTTTTGGCATTTTATTGGTTGGACGAAAACATTTCTGACAGGCACGCTATTTTCGGATGTTTTTTAGACTAAACGATAGGTCGATATGTTAAAATAGAAAATTAAGAAATGAACTGATGATAGAACTAATTGCTATTTGCTGCTTTACTTCTGCACCTTAATTGCATGCTTTTGTTTCGCTGACATTCATTTCTTTCATTTCATTTTATATAAATATAGTGATGTAGTCGTTGCTTGTGCAAGGACAGCACATCAAAATGATCGCACCTTTTGTTTCTCTCTGATTGCTAATATGAGACGCATACAGGGACAACAATGCAGAAATCATTTCAAAGCTTCAGTGTGAGTACGAGGAGCTGCGGCTGGGTGTGAACACACAGGTTTCAGATTGTC